>NC_045427.1:435841812-436152645 GCF_902635505.1 Sarcophilus harrisii | reverse complement strand
TACCCAAGAAGTGAGACATGGGACAGCTGTCATGGTACCCTGGAGGCCTAGCTTAATGCCCATTCTCTTTGGCCTTGCTTCCTCTCTCAATGCCAATCTTACTACTTAGAAATGACTTTGTTATTTGGCGAATCTGGATCATTGGCTGCCTGTAGGATGAACAGATTGACAATTAGAGATCTTTTTCTGTCATACCCTGACTGTCTCCAGCATCCTATGTGTCCTCATATTTTATGATCTCAAATACTTACCAAATAATAGAAAGTGCTCTACACTCTTGTGTCGACACACAGGAAAACTACTGTGTACTTTAGAAGTTTCTTTTATCAGTGGTTGGCATTTGGAAGAACATCCTGGCAGAAGGGGTTTCTTTGGAATCCACAATGTCTTGTAAATAACAGAGTGCCAGCTACTGTCTCAGCTTGTGTCATATGTTCTATCTCTCCTTATATCATCTGTTGATTTCCCTCCTGGTTTATCTATCACAGAATTTTTATGATTAGCTCGTTAAGGCTCTGCCTTTGGCTGACAGGGCTCCATAGGTCACAGGTTTGCCCCAACCCTCTTTCTAGTAGTCTCTTTCAGGCCTCTGTTAGCAGGACCCCATTAGCAGCTTTCAGAACTGTGACAGAAAACTTACGTTGTCTCATTAAAACTGCATTGCTATCTGGTATCCCCCAAAAAAGCCATTAAAATTTTATACCTGACATGGAAAACTATTAAAGATTCATAATTGCAATAAAACTCTCTAATAGAATTTGAATTTTCATCCTGATAATGCAGCAGCAAACTGGGTTCTGTTCTATGAAGCAAAATCCATTTCAATAATGCCATCAGGACAGATTGAAAGAAGGCCAAAGATAATATTTATGGGGTACTGCCTTCATAGCCGCTTGTCTCTCTCCTATATGTTCTTATCCTGAGAGGATGAAGTTCCCTTCTCCAGACCTGGCTCATAGGATCAAGTTGTTGGCTTCTCTCTTCCCTCCCCAGCAAACACCCCCTTCCCTCTCATTCCCAGGAACCAGCATCTTAGCAACTCATCTTCTGTGTTATGAAGGCAAGACTTAGGGCATGATCCTGCCTCCTTTTTTTGAGACTTCAGAACATCTTGAAATGAAGATTTTTTTTATCCTTCCTCACCTCAGCCCCCTTTCTCTTCTTTCCTGACTGATATTCAAGGAATACATAATGTAATGTGGCTATGGTAAAGTGGCTAGACTGGTTTCTTTTCCAGACTTCCATCTGAGTACAAAAGGAACTTAAATGGGTCACCTGGACTTTTCCATTTGTCATTGTCATAACTATAATCAGTGGCTAGGTGAGAGAAAAGAACAAGAGTAGATGGGAAGTTCAAGAGAGAATGAATGAATGAAGCAATTAAAATCATTCCTTTAGCACCAGCTGTCAGGAATATCTTTTTTAAAAGTCTTTGTTGAGCAGAATCTGCATTTTCAGTTTAAAGTGTATCCTAAAATGAGAATTTTTGGGAAGGGAATTACCATTGTGGAGAAAGGTATTTGGAACTAGGAGCAAGCTACAAATACTATAGAAAAGCACCCTTGCTGATTACGAGTTTGGGGACAATCTTATGTATATCATTTCCTCAGAAAGGGGGTGAGGGGTGGGAGTCAGGGTGGAAATATACTGCCTCTTCATTACAACTCAGACAAAATTATTCTGAAAATCCCTTTTAGGAGACAGAGAGAGACAGAGAGAGAGAGAGAAGAGAAGAGAAGAAAAGAGAGAGAAACAGACAGACAGACAGAGACAGAGACAAAGAGACAAAGAGAGAGAGACACACAGAGAGAGACACAGAGAGACAGAGAGAGAATTGAATGACATCAGAAAAAAAAATTAGTTAACTTAATAGAAGTAAATAAGCTACTGCCTTCATTTGATGGCCTTTGTCCATTGGGCCCTTTATTAGAGGTCACTACCAAGTGCTGCTCAAGTATCTCGGGAATATGGAGATATTTGTTACTGTTACCTTCCCCTCTTCCCACATCCTTGACATTTGAAGCCCAAGCTGGTTTTACTCTCTGTTTCTAACCTAATTTCACATGACTCCTTATACGTCCTACATTTTAGCCTAGTTGTGATTTCCTATACACAGTACTCCATCTTCGATGACTTTGCCTCCATATAAGAAAATTGATTTTGTACAAGCTATCACTCAGCCTCGAATGCTCTTCTTCTTCACCCATACATCTTAGAATCTCCTGTTCTTATCAAGAAAGCTCAGATGCCATTTCCAGCATGGGGCCTCTCTTGAGCTTTCTAGTTGTTAGTATTCTACCCTAATTCCTGAAATTCCTTTGTCTTAAGTATTTTTAGCTTATTTATCTGTACACATGCCATTTCCCCTGGCAGATTTTAAAAATGTTTTGTTTTTGTTTCCTCAGTGCCTATCTCAGTGTCTGAGCAAATAACAGGTAGCTAATAAATGCTTGTTCAATTGAATTGAGCCTGAATATTTTGCTTAGTTTAGAATTCAGATTAAAATTCAGACTTTAATTTGGGAGCTGCCCAGAATACAAAGTATGTAGGATCTTTGTGAGTAGGAGAGAATTCATTTAAAAAATTCAACAAACATTTATTAAGTATATACTGTGTGGTAACAGTAACATCAGCCATGCAATGATCCATGACAAGTTCAAAAGACTCATGATTGAAATGCTATCCACAGCCAGAGAAAGAATTGATGGAGTCTGAATGCAGACCGAAACATACTATTTTCACTTTTTGGGGATCTTTTTTCCTTTTGTTCTGTTTCTTCTTTCACAATATGATTAAGGTAGAAATATATTTTATATGATTGCACCTGTCTAACCCATTCAGATTGCTTGAAACTCAAAATCTTTTTTAAAAAATAAATGTTTAGAATTGTTTCTATATGTAATTGGAAAAAAATACTAATAAATTTTTATGAAAGTATATTCTGTATGACAGAGGACTCTACTGGGCACAGTATATACAAAGTTTAGATTAAAAGTTTAAATATACAAAGTTTAGATTAAACTCTTCATGCCGGTTAAATTCGAGAAGGGGAATAAGGCACAAATATAAATAAGAATAATGCAATACAAAATATTACATGATAAAATGCATTAGACAAATGCAGGGCAGAGTTCTGGGGGAGGGGGAATCCCTTTGGGCTCCTAATAGGAACGGTGTAAGCCTTAAGAACAGTTGTTGCCTGTCCTTGGGTTGTACTTTTGCCTAAAAGTTCATGGTAAGCCATTAACAAAGCCCATTAACAATGAACCTCATTTTTAATATTTTGAAATAACTTATCGATCATGTAACTGTCCCATCCCAGTGACTCTTCCCCACCCCACCTTTATGCCAACAGAGCTCTTCTTTGAAACCATGGAGCACAACAATTGCAAAACAAATCAGAGTCTCGGAGCCCCTCGTTTCGTGAAGTTTATTTTGTTTTTGTGTGTCTCCTGCCCAGCACAAGGGAGTACACATAGGAGGCACTTAGTCAGAACTTCCTGCCTAATGACACGGATGGTGAAATGGAGGACCACAATGGAAGCAAATGAACCCCTTTGCTTCTTCTCCCTCTGATTTCCACTCAGGGCTGCTGTCAGGCCTTTACTTCTGGAAGAAGTGGGGGCGGGGGTGGAGTTAGCCTCTGATCATTACCAGAGAAGCCAAGATTATGCTGTCTATTCTGTCTGCCTGAGACAGACTGCACCCACTTGTTCTCAAGAGTTATTTGTTATTTTTGTCTTGGCTCTGAGGCAGGAAATGTTTCAGCAAAGATGGTCGAACATCCATTCTCTTTCTCCCTTCCTGAGAAATTGGGAGGAACTTCAATCTCAGTTTTGTATGATCCTTTTTCCTTATAGAGCAAACTTATCCTTTTTAGGGCCCTAGATCATGGGATAATCAATTGAGAACTAATAATGACCTTGGAAGCCACTGAGTACAACCCTCTCATTGTACAGATAAAGAAATGAAGTCCCACAGAGGTTAAATAACAGTCTCAAAGTCACATAAGTACTTGAACCAAGGGTTTATGAGTCTAAAGCTGGGTGGTTTTTTGTTGTTGTTGTTGTTTTTGCCCTGCTTGGAGAACCAAGGACATTCAGCAAATGGGAAAGTTTCATAGAATTTTAGGATAATGGAGATGGAAAGAATCTCAGATGTCATCTGACCCCAGCCTATGGTTTTAGCTTTTTCTTTCACCACTTCCCTTACATATATCTACTGGATGCAGGTTTTAGTTCTAGTTTTGATAACTTAAATAGCTTGCATGGCCCCGGGGGAAGCCATTCATGTTATCTCCATACCTCAGTATTTCTCAGCTCTAAAATGGAGAGAATAATTGTGACATTACTCATTCCAGAACAGTTGTGGGGAAAGCACTTCGAAAACTTTGATGTTCTATGAAAGTGTAAGAAAATATAGATTTGGAAGTTGAGGTCCTGACTTGCCCAAGATCACACAGATAAATACTCATCAGAACCAATATTTAGACCCAGGGCTTCTGACTTCAGAGAGATATGAACTCAGCTGTCTTGACTTCTAGTCCAATATTGTTGCCAGTGGAATATATTGCTTTTCTGCAATTTTTATGCACCGACAGATAACTCTTCTCTTATCTGGCTCCTAGCAGTGATAAGCACCTAGCAAATGTTTATTGAACTGAATAGCACTGGAGGTGGTATAGTATATTGGAAAGGAACTGGATTTGATTTGCAACAAGGTTTCTCCCTGGAATCCCGCTTGGGTTAGATTAATCCATGGGAAGGAAATTCTCCAAAGCTCCCCTCTTAATGACCAGCTCCCATCTGTGCTCAGGAGAGTGCTAAAATCTACTTTAGTATAAAGAACAGCTTCACTTCATCTGCATTTTAAGCTTTTAACAAAAACTGAATAGGTACCAAGTGGCAGGCACAGCAATGCCAAATAGTGCCATATGCAGCCTACTGAAAGCTTCATTGGCTTTCCTGACAGGGGGTGGTCTTACCTGCACCACACCATCTCATCTTCTCTCTCTCTCTCTCTCTCTCTCTCTCTCTCTCTCTGCTGAAGCAATTGGGATTAAGTGACTTGCCCAGAATCACACAGCCAGGAAGTGTTAAGTGTCTTAGAAAGACATGTCCATTGGTTACTGTTGTTACTGTGGAGGGGCATTTGTAGTGATATCATGGAATCACAGAATCTTCATGTTATTGACTCTGAGAACTGAACATGACTTTCAGAATATCTAGTCTTTTACAAACATCTGCTCTTTAAAATCTCTGATAGTTGGTCATCATCAGGTCTCTACTTGAACACTTCCAATGATGAGGGACTCACTACTTATCATTCCACTGTCACATAGCTTTTTATTTTTGGTAGATGGCTCTAATTCTATTTCTTAAACTAAATCTTTCTTCTCTGTAATTTGTCTGTCCTTCTATGTCTTTTCTCCTGAGCTGCACACAAATCTAATCCCTTTTCCGGATGACAGTCCTTCAAATATTGCCACCTCCTTCTTCTCAATGAGTAGAAAGTTACAGTATTAATTGTTTCCCAGGGAGCTCCCTAGGGAACCAGGTTGAATTTCCGGGAAGGAGTTCAGGCCCTGGGAACAGAATGCTCTTTATAGATATTTGCCAAGCTGATTACAAAAGCCTATTATCTCAAGTCTCATCAAGTACCCAACAGGGACTTGTACTTAGAAGAGATGCCCTCTGCCGTCTGACCCCAGCCTATGGTTTTAGTCTTTTCTTTCACCACTTCCCTTACATATCTCCTGGATGCAGTTTTCAGTTCTAGTTTTGTTAACTTAAATAGCTTGCATGGTCCCGGGGGAAGCCATTCATGTTATCTCCCTACCTCAGTGTTTCTCAGCTCTAAAATGAGGGAATAATTGTTACTTATTTCAGAACAGTTGTGGGGAAAGCACTTTGAAAACTTTGATGTTCTATGAAAATGTAAACTACTGTTGTTTCTT
The DNA here is from genome assembly GCF_902635505.1 of Sarcophilus harrisii. Classification (NCBI taxonomy): domain Eukaryota; kingdom Metazoa; phylum Chordata; class Mammalia; order Dasyuromorphia; family Dasyuridae; genus Sarcophilus; species Sarcophilus harrisii. Next base: position 436,146,689 of record NC_045427.1, on the reverse strand, counting down.
TTCCCTCCTCCTCCAACCCCCCAGATATTTTTCCCATACTTTACTTGGACTAGTTATGTCCCCAGAACCTTGCCCCTCTTTCAAAGCCTGGATCAGTCTAACTTCCATGGATTTTTCTTTCCTCACTCCAGCTGGAAATCATCTTTACTGCTGCTGAACTACCATAGTGCTTATCATCTGTACCACTCCTGGATGCTTGTCAAAATACGGCCTTGGATTATAGTTATTTGTGTGCATGCTTATTTCTCCTTGACTAGGCTGTAACTCCATCGGGGAGTGACCCTGCCTTGTGCCCCCCAGCTCACACACACACACACACACACACACACACACACACACACAGAGAGAGCACTGAGCTTTGCACTTATTTAGCTCAACATGTATTTTGCTGACTGACTCAAATTCATTTTATATGCCATAGATATACAAAGATAATTCATTTCATGCCTGCTTTGTTTACTGAGAGAAATTGATTCACTGCCTCTTGTGGGCACAGAAGAGAATAAATTCCTTGGGAACTGTTAGTTGTCCTTCGTATAGGAGAAACTCCATGTTCTGTCCTTGGCGAGGTTCCTTCATGCTTGTGTTGGTACCTGAAAGAGTTTACTTTGTCACCTGATGGACTGCAGATGATGGAGGGATCTTACTTATCCTGACAATGAAGGGCATTTCTGTGGTTTGCTATCACTTGGGACATCTTAAGTGACAAATATTACTTCGAGAGTGAAAAATAAAATGAAAATGCTTCTATTGCTTTATCCTTCAATGCCCTCCACTCCTTCTCCCCTCCCCCATCCCCATATGGATGATATTGGGTACCTAATTTTAGGCTTTAAAAATGTTGTCCATTTGAATGTGTGGGCAAGAGAAGTTAACTAGTCAGGTGACGCAGTCCAGAGGCATTTTATTTTATTTTCTTATTTCACAGTTTGTTTCTTTTTCTTCCCCTCCCACCCCTCCCATTAGCAAGAACAAAATATTAGCCTTGGCTTCCTGGTCTGCAGAGATTGTGAAGACTGGTGTATGCTTCCTTAAATGCCAAGTTAATTGGGAGTCCAGCTTCAAAGAGAGCTCCAGCAAAAATGTAACATTTCTGCATATAAGCAAATATAGCTGCCAATATATTTGTAATATACTGGCTTTTCTCCCAAGAGCAGAGATTTTTCAACATGGCCCATAGAATCATAGGAATCAGAGCTAGAAAAACACAAGAATATAGAATGTTAGAGATAAGAATATGTAATATCAGAATTGAAAGGGATTTAGAATATAGAATGTTAGACTATATTATATAGAACATTAGAGGTTGAGGGGAACCTTGCAACATAGAATGTTAGACTACAGAATATAAAATGTTAAAATTGGAAGGTATCTTAAAATATAGAGTACTTAGGCTACAGAATCATAGAACGTCAGAGTTAGAAAGGTTTTTAGAACATACAATATTAGACTAGAATATAGAATGTAGAGCTAAAAGAAACTTATAATGTAGAATGTTAGGCTACAGAATACTAACACAGAATGTTAAAGTAGAATTTTAGAATATATACTGTTATATTACAGAACATAAAATGTCAGAGCTGGAAAGGACTTAAAACATAGAATTTTAGACTAGGACATAGAATGTCAGAGCTGGAAGTGACCTTGGAATATAGAATGTTACATCGTAGAATATAGTATGTTAGACTTGGGACTTAGAACATAGAATGTTAGACTATAGAACTGAAAGGGACCTCGTAACATAGAATGTTAGGAGATAGAACAGGTCTAGAGCTTGAAGAGCTCTTAGAGGTCATCATGCTCCAACTAGTTCAAGGAAATTTAGGTCGAGGCTAGAAAAGACACTTCCTTAAATTCACACAGAGCCAATGGAACAAAGCTACTTTCTCAATCCCCAGGATTGGGTACCCTTCCATGAATTCTTTCAGTGCTCACACTTGTACCTGTACTGATAAGTTCCTATGTTTATTCATCTTAGCCTGTTTCCTCTTGTTTAATATAGTTCATCCAAAGTGATTAAGGTAATAGTAAGTTTCTGAGTCTGTACATCACCCCAACTTTTTTTTAAATGAAAGAACTCCCTAACTACCATTGTATGACCGCCTGGTTTAATCAAAAGTCTGAGTTAGAATGAAATAAGTGATGAGAATCACTTCTTCTTTCTTCTCCTTCTCTTCTTTCTCCTTCTCCTCCTCCTCTTCTTCCTCTTCTTTTTCTTTCTTCTTCTTTCTTCTTCTTCTTCGTCTTCTTCTTCTTCTTCTTCTTCTTCTTCTTCTTCTTCTTTTTCTTCTTCTACTTCTTCTTCGTTGTTGTTCTTGTTGTTGTTGTTCTTCTCTTTTTTTTTTGCTTCATAAAAGTGATAAGGACTTCATTAAGAAAACAGAACATTTCATTGATATTAAACATGTACATCTAAATTCTATAGTGATACCAAAGTAGTTTAGCTGACTGTACACCCAATAGAGCCAAGTTTATCCCAAAGAAGATATAGCCACATGAAAGCTAAGTGAAAACTCAAAGAAAAGGGGCAGGCAGGCAGCTGGCAAGTTTCAAGCTCTGTGCTAAGGATTAGGGATACAGATACAAGTAAATAGAAAGACCTTAACTCTCAAAGTGTTTTTGGGGAAGAGAGTCTGTAATAGGGCAATATAAAAAAATTCAAAGAAAAAGTAACTCAATTTAATAAATTGATGGAAATAAGCAAGAAAAGAAACGAAATAATCTCTATCAAACAGACCAGAGCATTCTGGGGAAGCTTTCATTCACAGCAAGGCTTAATAGCATAAAGGAAGTAAAATATGAGACAGGCACAGAGAGGAAAAATGCATGGCAGAGAAGGAACTCTTTGCACCAAGGCTTAGAAAAAAATCAGAGGGAAAGATGGGGGAGGAAAGAAGCAGAAGAAATACTTTATTAAAATTGTTAAAGATTTTGTTATTCTGAATTTGACAGACAGTAGCAAACATGAATACTTTTGTAAACCAAAATACATATACTACAGGATATAGAATGACAAATTTCATTTTGCACAGCTTGGTTTTTTTTTTTAAATACATACTTAATTTACTATGTAAATTCTCCAAAGCTGACCCAATTGTCATTGTTTCCCACTAAACTTCCTTTGTTCTCTTTTCTTTCTTTTTTTTTCCTTTTGTATTGCTATCACTAGTCCTCCTCTCTAGCAATTATCCCCTCCCCCGTTTTTATAGCCCTACCTTATAATAAGTTAGCATAGCCACTCAAAACAGATCTATGTATTGATTGTGTACAAAAAGCATGTCTCAGCATTTCTAGTCCATACTTTCTTCTTTGTATGTGGATAACAACCTTAGTCCTTTGGAGTCATAAATGGGCATTCCATTGATCAGAGTTCTTACAAATTTCAAAGCTTATAATTTGTTTTTGCAATATTATAGTTATTATTTAAATTATTCTCCTGGTTCTAAAATTTTACTTAGCACCAATTCATATAAATCTTCTTTGATTTCTTTGAATCTACTCCTTTCATCATTTTTGATAGCACAAAAATATTCCATTTCATTTATATAACCTAGTTTATTGAATTGTACCCAAATTTCTAGGTACCCTCTTAGTTTTTGTTTGTTTCTTTTCTACAAAAGAAAAAATGCTTATTATTTTAACATATGGTTCTTTCCATCTTTCCTTGATACTTTTAGAGGTATATATATATACGCTTAGTAATAACTTTCTAGATTAAAGAGTATCCATACTCTAGTAAACTGAGGGGTATAGTTCCAAAATGCTTTCCAGAATAGGCAGACCCATTCATAGCTCCATCAGAAGTGCATTATTTTGCCTGTCTTCCTACAACCACCCCATAAATCTCATTTTCCTTTTTTTTTTTTTTTTTTGGTTATCTTTACCAATTTGATCGGTATGTGGATGAAACCTCATAGTTGTTTTAATTTGCAGCTCTCTTATGATTAACTATTTGGAGCATTTTTTAATATGATTGTCAATGGCTTACTTTTATTCTTTAGACATGTGCTCGTTCCTAAAAGAGATGAAATCTTTTAAACTGTGGCTTTAGTGGTGTAGTATAATTGATATGGAATAAAGAAGAAATATAATCAGGAAAGGCTTCATATACTATACTATACTGTAGCAGGGGTTGGCAAACTTGTTCTGAGAGCCAAATCCATCCTGCTGCCTATATTTAAAAATATAAAAACCATTCTTAATTCCCAACTGAACAAAAACAAGCACTGGAGGTATTTGACCTACTGATGACCTCTGATACTATTATATATATATATACATATATATATATATATATATATATATATATATGCAAAGAATTAACATGTTCTGTCCCTGTTGAGGTAGAGTAGAAAATTGGGTTAGATAGGTAATATATTAGAAAGCTTTGATTATGAAGTAGAGGAACTTGGACTTGAGCCACTAGTTATTAAGGAATTGGTATAGGTTCATAAGCAAGGAATGCTTGGAAACCATTGATACTTTGCTGAAGTATTGGTCTCATTGATGAAGGCACAATCTCTATAGATTGTTAAGAGCGCAACCCATACACACTCTCTCATATTATGTTGTTCTTGTCTTGTTCTCTCATAAATATTTCACAGAAGAATCTGGATCTAGATAACAGTAGTCTTTACCCTAGAACTCTTGATTTTGCATGGATGATGATGGGGCAAGTTCTATTAGCAAGTAGCTAAATGATTCAGTGGATAGAGGGGCTGGGAGCCAGAAAGATTTGTGTTCAAATGTGATCTCAGGTACTTACTATGTGACCTTGCGCAAATTATTTAACTTTCTTTACCTTAGTTTCCTCATTTATAAAATGACCTAGAGAAGGAAATTATAAACCATTCTAGTATATTTGCCAAGAAAACCCTGAAAAGAGATCACAAAATGACTGGATCAAAGGTTATCCATAGTTTAGTAAATTGGGGGGAAGGGGGAGGGGTTACTTCCAAAATACTTTCCAGAATAGGCAGACCAATTCACAGCTCCATAAGAAGTGCATTCTTGTGCCTGTTTTCTTACAATCATCCCATAAAACTCATTTTTCTTTTTTTTTGTCATATTTACAAATTTGATGGGTATGTGATGAAAACTCATAGTTGTTTTAATTTACAACTCTCTTATTAATAGCTATTTGGAACATCTTTTCATATGAATGTTAATACCTTGCTTTTCTTTTTTAGATGTGTTTGTTCACACACTAGGAAATATTTTAAACTGTGGTTTTAGTGGAGTAGGAAGTATAACTGCTGTGGAATAAAGAATGAATATGATCAGGAGAAGCTTCCTATAGTGTACTATACCAGAAATTGGCAAGCTATGGCTTAGGGACACAACTGAAAAACAATTGGACAACAATAGCAAATGCTTTTTGATGCTTTTTTAAAAAAAAATCACTATGGAAGCAATGTTTTCAAAAAAAAAAAAAAAAACAATCTAGCAGTGATATATTAGAACCTGGAGACCATAAAGGAAAGAGTTCAGGATCTAAGTTCTAGTCAATCAACAATCAATAAAGTAAGCAAGCAATACCAAGTGCCAATTTTTGTGCTAAGAACAAGGAACATAAACAGAAAAGTGAAATAGTTCCTGCCTTACATTCTGTTGGAAGAGAAAACACTTGCATGATTAAGTTTATAGAGAATATATCCAACACAAATACAAACAAATTTGGAGGAGACACTAGGAATTAGAGATAAACAAAGGTTTCAAGACAGTATTTGATCTAAGTCTGAAAGAAAACAAGTTATTCTTTTTGTTTGTTTTTTGCTTTATTTTTCTCAATAGCATTTCATTTTTCCAGTTACATGTAAAGATAGTTTTCAACATTCACTTCTGTGAGATCGTGTTCCAGTTTTTTTTCTCTCTCTCTCTTATATCCCTCCTCTCCAAGACAGTGAGCAATATGATACAAGTTATGTATGTAGAATCATTTTAAACATATTTCCACTTTAGTCATATTGTGAAAGAAAAATCAGAACAAAAGGTAAAAACCATGAGAAAGCAAACAAACAAAAAATGTGAAAATATTATGCTTTGATCCACATTTAGTCTCCATAACTTTCTCTCTCTGATGGCATTTTCCATCTTAAGAATACTAGAATTGTTTTGGATCACAGTATTGTTAAGTTCATCATAGTTGATCTTCACACAGTCTTGTGTGTATAATGTTCTCCTGATTTTACTCACTTCACTCATAAGCAGCTCATGTAAAATTTTCCAGGTTTTTCTGAAAGCAGCCTGCTCATCATTTCTAATAGAACAATAACATTACATTTCAGTCACATAACAAAACATATTCAGCCATTCCCCAATTGATGAAATTATTCTAAAAGGTTGAAGTAAGGAGATTATAAATTTTCTGGGCATGGAAAACTGGCAGTGCAAAAGCATGAGCATAGACATGTTAGGAGGAGCAAGATGCTTCCTGCTAGATTGAAGTGTGAAAAGTGTAATCATGTAAAATTAGTCTGGAAAGTTATAATGGGACCAAGTTAGGGAGATCATTACCTGCCAAAGAAAGACATTTCTATTTTATCCTAATGGCAGTAGGGAACCACTGGAATTTATCAAATAGGAGAAGTGATCAGTCAACCTATGCAAAAAGAAAATCATTCTGGCAGTTGTGTGGAGAATGGATTGGAGAGGTCAGAGACTGAATGTGGGAAGACCAATTATGAAATTTTTGTACAATTCAATAGAAAAATGAGAAGGACCTGAACTACGGCAGTGTCATGAAAGCGGAGAAAAGGAGTCAGATAAGAGAAATGTTATGGAGGTAGAAAATGTTTGGTGTGGTGAAAAGTGATGAACTTGTAGTTTAAAAAAAAAAAAAAAAAGACGAGTTTAAATTCTCCCTCATCCTGGACAAATCACCCTCAGTTTCCTTATTTGTAACATGGAGACAATGTAAAATGGAGAGTATGTTCCAGGGTTGTTGTGGGGTTCAGATGAGGTAATGTATATCCAAACTTTTTGCAAACATTAAAATGCTATCTAAATGCTAGTTATTATTATTATTATTAATTATATTGTGGTTAGAGCACAAGGAATTAAGCTTGTTGCTGAGGTTGTAGACAAAGAGTGAAGCTTGTTGCTGAGGTTGTAGACCAAGGAGATGGGGGAAATGGTAGTTCTCTTTATACAAATAGGGAAGTTGGGAAGAGGGGTTGGTTTTTAAGGTAATGATAATGGTTTGATCCAGTTGAGTTTGACATGTTTATGGGATATCCAGTTTGATATGTCCAATAGGCAAAGTGGAATAAAAGAGTCATTTAAGGAAAAATAAAAGGATTACCTAGATAAACTAAAGGCCCAGTTGATATTAGATAACATAAATTTGTCAAAGCCTAAGGAGTCTTTGGTTAGATATACAGATCTGGAAGTCATCTTTATGGTGATGATAATTTAACTTAGGAGTACTAATCACATCAAGTGAGTGAGAATAGAGAATGGAGAGGAGACTCCAAAATTGGAACTGGTAAATTGGAGGAAATCTAAAAGAGAACCTTGTCATGAAAATCCAGAAAGAGAAAATTGAGGAAAGGGCAAGCAATAAAATGAAATATTACAGAAAGGTTGAAAAAGTTAGGTTTTGAGGAATGGCCATTAGACTTAACATTTAAGAGATCATTGGCTACTTTGGAGGAAGTATTTTGGTAAATAATGAGTTTAGAAGGCAGAATATAAAGGATTATGAAGTAAATGGGAAGAAAGGAAGTGGAGACAATGAAAGTAGACAGCCTTTTCTAGGAATTTGGTTGTGAAAGAGAGGAAAGATAAAAAACAGTAGCTTGAGGCATCTCCCCAAATGTAGGATTTAGTGGAGATTTTTTTTAAAATTCCCAATTACATGTAAAAAAATTTTTTAAATATTTTTTAAAAATATTAACTTTCACATTTTCTTCTCCCTTTTGATATAGATTATACATGTGTAGTCATGCAAAATATGACTTTCCATATTAGTCATGTTGTGAAAGAAAAAAGACAAGGAAAATAAAGCAAAAAAGCATTATTTCAGTCAGCATTCAGATTGTATCAGTTCATTCTCTGGAGGCTGATAAAATTTTTCATCATAAGTCCTTTGGAATTGTCTTAGAACAATTTATTGCTGAGAATAGCTAAAGAATTCTCAGTTGATCGTCATACAATATTCCTGATATTGTGTACAATGTTCTGCTTCTGCTCACTTCCCTTTGTTGCAGTTCATATACAGTTTTAAGTGGAAATTCTTTTAAAGGTGTGAGAAGGGAATTGGGGTATGGGAGAGATTGATGAATAGAGAAAGAAGATGAATATTGAGATAATCTGCTGACAAAGACAAGAGGGATTCAGAGTATCTTTAGATGTCCCCTTTTAGAGGATATAAATGTAGAGACAATGGCTGGAAGAAATACTCTTTTATCAGATATTGGAATGGAGAAGATAATGGGAATTATATCAATGAGTTTTGAGTTATAGAGAAGGAAAGAAGACGTAATTCATGGCAAATGATCTCTATTTTCTAAAGAAATCATAAAACAATGCTCTAGTTTTGGAAGTTGAGGGTTGAGCAAGATGAGAGAGGCTTGAGGAGAAATGAGAAGACTTGGAATAGTCTCTATGTAAGTGAGATAGAAAGCCAGTTAGGAAAGAGTCACAGGATTATATGGCTGGAGTGAAGATCCAGTTGAGCAGTTAAATGGTGCAGAAGATGGGGTGCTGATTCTGGAGTCAGAAAGACCTGAGTTCAAATTCTGTTTCAGATACTTATTAGCTGCATGGCAAATCACTTAACCACTCCCAGCCTCAGTTTACTCATCCATCAAATGTGAATACTAATAATATCTACCTGTCAGGCATGTTGTGAGGATCAAATGAGATCACATGTAAAGTGTTTTATAAATCTTTAATCCATGTATAAATGCTAGAACCTGTCAGCCTGCTTTTGTGATTCTTTCAGTGTTTAGCAACATATAAATAATAGTGGAAGAGGCAGATGAGGATAGGTTTGGAAAACCAAACTACTCTTTGTTCTGTCTCTCTTCATCTGTAAGAAGAGAATTGGATGGTCTCTAAGGTCCCCTCCATCATTCTGTGCTATAACATTGTTCTGATTTAGTGTGTGTATGAAGTGGGCATCATGTCTAGAGCAACCAAGCAAGCTGTTATGCACATATTTAATACTGAATAACTTTATTGAACATAATCAATACTGTTGGTTAGTGGAGGGAATGAGCTAAGATGTCAGCCTTTATGGGTTGCTCTTTGCATTTGGATTTAGATGACTCTACATAGTATGTGACCTTGGACTCACATTTTCTCTCTCTTAGCTTCAGTTTCCTCTTCTGGAGTTTCCTTTCAGATACCATAAATAGCTGTATGACCGTGGATGAAATTACTTACCTTTCCTTGACTTGCTTCTTCATGTTCCAGTCATTTCTCCTCTCTTTGCCTCAGTTTACACTCTGGTAATTCCCCCAGATCCCATTAACAGTTGTGTGGTCTTGGATGGAATTATTGGACCTTGGCTTCCTCTTCTACACAATAAAGGACTTGGGCTGGGTGACCTTTAAGGCCCTTTTTTAGTCCCAGTGTTCTGTGCTTCTACTTAACCAGTATCATTGACAAGCATGTGGATGTTTTACACAAGACTCAAGTAAGGAGTCAGTCACTCTGAAAACGATTAGCATCCATTTTCTTCTCTGTTTCTCCTTACTAGAAAAAAATTGGTGATGGTGTAGAAACTTAATTGAAGAAAGCTCAAGACAACCAAATGTTGAAAGTAAAAGGGGTTGGTTAGGGGTAGAATGGAAAAAGCCAATTTTTATGAAATGTTTCCTCCGTGTAGGCATCATGCTGTGTTTAGATTGTAAGCCTTCTGAGGGCACAGATTGCCTTTTGCCTCTTTTTGTATCGCCAGTGTTTAGTATAGTCCTAGCACAGAGTAGGCACTCAATTATTGATTGACTGGTTGGTTGGTTGGTATATTGAAGATATACAAAGATAAAAAATTGTTCTTGCCCTTAATGAGCTTACATTTTACTAGGAAAAAGCAAAATTAGCTAGTTCTCTTTATACAGTGCCTTAAATTTGCAAAGACCCTTATAAATATCTCATTTAATCCTCCTATCAACCCTATGAGGTAGGTACTATTATTATCCCCATTTTGTAGAGGAGAAGACTGAGATGGAAAGAAGCGAAATTATTTACCCAAGGTGACAAAGATAATAAATGTCTAAAAGGGATTTGTACTCAGATCTTTCTGATTCCAAGTTGCCTGCCACACAACTGCCTTGAGATAAGTTGCTGAGTATACACAACATAATTTCCAAGAGATGAATTGAAGAATACTGACAAGTGGGGGCATCAATAAAAGTTTCAGGTGACTCATGAATCAAGTCTTGAATAGAGCTGGAAATTCAGCAAAATGGAGATGGGGAGAGAAAATCTTTACAGAGATGGAGGTCCTCTTTTTCAATCATGTCTGACTCTTCATGACCCATTTGGGATTTTCTTGGCAAAGATACTGAAGCGGTTTGACATTTTTTTTCTTCAGTTCATTTGACAGATGGAAATTGAGGCAAACAGAGTTAAGTGACTTGCCCAGGGTCACACAGCTAGTATCTGCTAGCAGATTTGAACTCAGGAAAATGAGCCTTCCTGATTTATCCATTGAGTCATTTAGCTGTCAGAAAGAGAGGTAGAGAAAATAGAAAATTCACAAAAAAACAAAAACAATTTGGGATGTAGAGTACATAAAAAGAGAGAATGTGAAATCAATTTGGAAAGATAGATCGGAGCCAAATTGTGAAGGGCTTCAGATGCTCAGCAGAGGAATTTGTAGTTGATCGATAGTCAGCCAATAAGTCAGCCACTGAATCTTCTTGAGTGATGGAGTTAGATCTAAGCTTTAAGAATGCCAGTTTGGTCTTAATGTGGAAAATGGATTGTAGACAAGAGAGACTAGACATCAATGCATGATGATGGAACAATGGAGAGAAGGGGATGGATGAGATTGTTATGGAGGTACAATTAACAAGACTTCACAACTGACTTACTATAAAGGGTAAAGAAGGATTAGAAGAATAATGGTATCATTGATAGAAAGAGGGGGAAGTTTAGGGGAAAGTAACACATTATGTTTTAAATGCTTATGTGATCTAACTACATAGAGATGTCCAGCAGATGGTATGGGAATAAAGTCCAAAAGACAGATGAGATCAGGATACCTAGATTAGGGTAGATCTATATAGAATTGATAATTGAACACATGGGAGCCAATAAGATCACCAAGAAGATATAGGAAAAAAAGAGGACCAAAGACAGAGTCCTGAGGCAGAACCATACAAAATAGGCAGGACTTAGATGATGCTCCATCCAAGGAGACAGAAGGAATGGTCATACTGGTGGGAGACTCACAGGAAAAGCGACATGAAAACTCATGAAGGAGACAGTACCCAGGAGGAGGTAGCCAACAATATCCTGCTTCAAAGGAATCAAAAAGCAGAGGCCTGAGGAAAGACTACTGCGTTTAGCAGTTAAAAGGTCATTGGTAATTTTGCCAAGGCCTGCAGAGGACAAAGAAGTGAGTGGGGTCTACAAGTTTTATAGGGAAAGAATGGCGTGTGAAATGGTGGCTTTTGTAAGGCAGAGGAGGGAGGAAGATGGTAGGTTCATTTGTAGGTATTTTTTTTAATGATAGAGGAAACAGGCATTTTCCTCTATCCCTGAAATCTTTTAAAATTTTGTGTTACATTTTACTGTATGATGAACCAAAGTTTTAATCCTGACAGACAACTTAGTAACTAGTCCTGGAAAAGGATAATTTACCTCCTTCAACATCAGTTTTCTCATCTCTAAAGTGGAGATAATATGGTTATACTACCTACCACCCTGGATTGTTGTGAGGAAAGTCCTTTGTAAATGTTAAAGTACTCTGCAAATGTCTCATATGTGTTATTTTTTTTACCAGCACACAGACATACACACATACACATGCACAAACATTCCCCACAGACACAAATACATACACTTACATAAATATACATCCAGAGGGAGATGTTTCAACTTCAGAAAACTTGAGAAAGGCTAAGTCTGGCTTTAAGGTCAGGAGAGTTGGGGAAAAATCATGACCCATATCCTAATCTCACATGGGCTTAGAAAGGGAAGGAATCCTAGGAAAGAACAGGAGCAATCACTTAGTTTTAGAGGCAGAATAATTTAATCAAATCTCAGCATCTACTAATACTGGATAAATCATTCAACCTCTATGGCGTTAGTTTCCCTTGAGATTTCTTCCAACTTGACTTCTATGATCTATTGAAAAGAAAGCTATATGACAGTGGGTTAAGCCTTCTAGGACAGACAAATATCACTTCAACTTAAGTTTAACAAATTTTTTTCCTATGTGTAAAGCCCTGTATCCTGGGAGGCTGCCTTTCCAGGGCATCCCCTGCATGGATGATCACTCCTTTGTTTTGTCATCAGGTCTCAGTCCTTTGTAATAATTTGAAAGTCTATTCCATCCCTTTCTGTTCTCATTCTTATGTCGCTTCTTGGTCTTGACACTTTCAGGTCGGGGACCAGATTCTGGAAGTCAACGGGAGGAGTTTCTTGAACATTCCCCATGATGAAGCTGTCAAGCTGCTGAAGTCATCAAAACATCTCATCATGACAGTGAAGGATGTGGGGAGGCTGCCCCATGCCCGAACCACTGTGGATGAGACCAAATGGATTGCCAGCTCCCGGATTGAAGAAACGTTGGTGAACTCATCAGGGTCTGTTACTGGTGCTCTCTTGCCCACAGAACTATTTCTGGAAAGCAATTCCAGTTCTCACAATTCCTATACATTGAGTCCTGCTTTCAAAAGACTGTGAGTCTCTAGTTGGTCACTGCCTATGTCAGGCAAGCTCTTTAGGAGAGTGGGACATTATGCTTTAATTTGGAGCATATTGATTCTGAAAATAGAATCCTAACACTATTATTTATTACCTAAAGTAATATGGACAATTCATGGAGCTCAATTTTTTCATTTGTAAAATGAGAGACTTGGACTAGATACTCATTTTTGGTCCTTACTCTAAATCTGGTAATAATTAATGATGACTATCTTCTCCAATTCCCTGGTACTTCTTTTCTGATCCTGTTTCTCTAGATATAAAATGATTCTAGTTCTTTTTGCATCTTCAGCATTTAGCACAGTGCCAAGTACACAATAATCACTTAATAAAGATATTGATTAATTAATGTCAACTTATAAAGATTAATTGAAACAATATCTTTAAAACCTTTTGTAAGTCTGAAAGTTATATTAATTTATTATCAATAGTCATTCTCTGGCTTGATTCAAATCATAAGAGCCTTCATTACATACACTGAAATTTATCAGATTCCTATTCCTAGCTGATGGAATGTAATCTTCTTGAGGGCAGAGATAATTTCATTCTTTTCTTTGATTCTCCACTGCCTAGTGCAGTGCATAGTATATAGCAGATTTTGAATAAATGCTAGATAATTCATTGAGTCCCCAGTAGCCTACAACTGAGTAACCTTCAAGACTAAGAGCCTAGCTATCCAGGCCCAGTATCTCAGGCACTTATTTCCTAGAAACCAAAAGAAATTCACTTTCCCTTGTAGTAGAAACTTTTTCTGAATCCTCCATCAAAAAAAAAAAAAAAAAAACTACAATTTTTTTTTTCTGGTCAGACCACTTTGAACTATTTAGAAGATGCTGAGAATTGTTATCTTTGTTTGCAGGATACCTGGGGATCTCACAGGAGAAGCAGCAGCAAAGGTAAGAAGTTCTTAATCTTCTGAAGATTTGAACACCAAAAAAAAGTCTTTTCTTTAACAGATATTTAATCCTGACCCAAAAGTAACAGAAGATGATTTATTCTTATCATCTCTTAATTGGTTGATTATTTTCTTTTCATAACCTTTTTGTATACCCTGGGTAACAATAGATAAGAAATCAGATCCAACCATTTCTGTGACTCTTTGTCTTAAGACATTTATTGGATTATCAAGCTATTCTTCACCTTATTATTCCTGAGCTTTTCTTTCTGGGGGGCTGGTTAATGAGGCTCTTGAAAGTGCCCCCTATGATGATCAGCTGTGAATGACTTTTCTATTCTCAGTAATACAATGATCCAAGATTACTCTGAAGGACTTCTGATTAAAAATGTTTTCTATACCCAGAGAAAGAACTGATTGTCTCTAAATACAGATTGAAACATACTTTTAATTTTTTTTATTGTTTTTAATTAAAGCTTTTTATTCACAAAACATATGCATGGATCATTTTTCAACATTGACCCTTGCAAAACCTTCTGTTCCAAATTTTCCCCTCCTTTCCCCACCCCCTTCCCTAGATGGCAGGTAGTACAATACATTAAATATGTTAAAATTTATGTTAAATCCAATATATGTATACATATTTATACAGTTATCTTGCTGCACAAGAAAAATCAGATCAAGAAGGAAGAGAAAAAATGCGAAAGAAAACAAAATACAAGCAAACAACAGAGAGAATGAGAATGCTATGTTGTGGTATACATTCAGTTCCCACAATCCTCTTTCTGGGTATAGATGGCTCTCTTCATCACTGAGCAAGTGGAACTGGCCTGAATCATCTCATTGTTGTGGCCACATCCATCAGAATTGATCGTCGTATGGTATTGTTGTTGCCATGTACAATGATCTCCTGGTTCTGCCCATTTCACTTATTCATGCAAGTCTCTCCAAGCCTCTCTGTATTCATCCGGCTGATCGTTTCTTACAGAACAATAATATTCCATAACATTCATATACTCAGCCTTTCTTCAATTGAGGGGCATCCACTCAGTTTCTAGTTTCTTGCTATTACAAAAAGGGCTGCCACAAACATTTTTGCACATGTGGGTCCCTTTCCTTGCTTTAAGATCTCTTTGGGATATAAGCCCAGTAGAAACACTGCTGGATCAAAGGTATGCACAGTTTGGAAATCATTTGAGCATAGTTCCAAATTGTTCTCCAGAATGGTTGGATCCGTTCACAACTCCACCAACAATGTATCGGTGTCCCAGTTTTCCCATATCCCCTCCATTAGTCATCATTATCTTTTCCTGTCATCTTAGCCAATCTGACAGGTGTGTAGTGGTATCTCAGAGTTGTCTTAATTTGCATTTCTCTGATCAATAGTAATTTGGAATATCTTTTCATGTGACTACAAATAGTTTCAATTTCTTTATCTGAAAATTGTCTGTTCATATCTTTTGACCATTTACCAAATGACTTTTTTTTTTAAACTTTATTTTTTAAGATGTTGGGTTTTGGGGGGGGGGAGAAGAGAACTATGTTTTCTTCCTCATCATTACTTTTATGAAAATGTTTTACATAATTTTACATATGGGGATGGGGTAGAGAGGAAGAGAATCTGGAGCTTAAAGTTTTAAAAACAAATGTAAAATTATTTTACATGTAACTGGGGAAAATTATATTTATCTATCTATATATCTCTATCTAAACTAAAGAAAGAATGAATGAATGAATGAAAGAAAGAAAGAAAGAGCCTGTGAGATTTTTGAGATCCAAAGAATTATATTTCTCAAGTTAATCTCTGGGGAAAGTTGTGCTATTTGAATATTTGGAAGAAGGAGATGCTTGTTTTTGAAGGAGGAACAAAAATGAGTTTTGACTTGCGATGTTGAAATGTGGACATATGTAATCCTGCTTCATTTTGTTATAGAGGGTTTTTTTTGTTTGTTTGTTTTTTTCCCACCTCTGAAATCTTGATGCCTCATTCTGACTTGGAAGTGACCCTTACCTTCTCAGATCCCACATCTATGGAGCATAGTTTTTTTTTTTTTTTTTTTTAGATCCTGCCAAATCCTGAAGAGGCTTGGAGTTCAAGGAAATCTCCCATGTATTCCCTTTTTTTCCCCCTGTAGAACTTGCTAATGTGCTTAGCATGCATCATTTTGTGTATGTGCTATATGTCCCCCAACTAAATTTTTTAGCTTCATGAAGGCAGAGATTGTTCCTTATCTAAGCTTTGGATTTCCCACAGTGCTAACACCGTATTCTTCCTACTTTAGAAACTCAGTAAATGCTTATTGAATTGAATAAATTATACCAACGGACATTTAAGTCCCAGGGGGCAAAATTTAAAGCTGTAGGTAGAAATTACAATGATAGATTTTGACCGCATGTGTTGAAAAACTTCCTACCAATTAGAGCTGTCCAGAAGCAGGAACAGTTGAAGTGTTGAAGGAAGTAGAGAAGTTTTCGTTTCTTTGTTCATTTTTTGTGATAATAATAACTCACATTTCCTTAGCACCTACGATTTACAAAGTATTTTCCTCATGACATCCCTGTAAGATAAATAGCATCAGTATTATTAGCTCCATTTTAGAGAGTAGAAAAGTATAATCACTTCTAATCCTTAAGTAATGCTTTACAATTACAGAACATTTTACATAAATTATCTCATTTGATCTTTATGGCAGGCCTCTGAGATAATTAGGACAGGCATTATGAAACCTATTTTATAGAAAAAGAAGTTGAGGTTCCCAGAAGTAAGTGACATATACCATGGGCCAGGGCTCTTCCCATTCTCTTTAAGTTTGGAAGATGTGTTTAGCTATTCTGACATTTGAATTTGCCATCTAGAAGCTTGTAAGAAGAAAAGGACCTATATGGACAAAAATATTTAGAGCAGCTTTTTTTTGTGGTAGCCAAGAACTGGAAACTGAGGGGATGCCCATCCATTGGGAAAGGCTGAACAAGTTGTGATACATCATTGTGATGGAAGGTTATTGTGCTATAAGAAATGACAAGGGGGAGGAGCTATTTCAGAAAAATGTAGGGAGACATATTGATGCAGAGTGAGACAAAAACTCCAAATTGGGTTGGTCACACTGGACATGACTACAATGACTGAACAACAGAGAAATGAGAAAAACCAAGAGAACATTACACAGAGTGCCAGTAATATTGTAAGGATTGGAAAGATGCATCTATGAAAGACTTGGTACTTTGATCAATACAATGAACCAAGACAATTTCAATTCCTTATGATGAAAAATGCTATCTATCCCCAAATAGAAAACTAATGCACTCTGAGTATAGATTGAAGCACAATTTTTACCTTAATTTTTCTTGCTTTATTTTTCAACATGCTTTATATATAAATGTTTTGCTTGACTTCATATGTCTAATTGATTTCATATTGTTTACCTTCCTCCAAGTGGGGCAAGTATTGGAAGGAGGGAGAGAATTTGATACTCAAAATGGTTTTTTTAATTTAAATTTAAATTTTAAAAAGAAATAAATTATTTTTTAAAAAGAAAAAAATACAAGCCTATAAGCAAGCAGTGACAAAAGCCAACTCACTTAATTTAATATTGAGACCTAGTATTGTCTTGTCAAAACCAATATGTGAACAAAACGAAGCCATGTCAAAGTAGACAGGGCAGAACTGACACAGGTTTGGGGAAGCCATCTTTAATTTTGTCTATAATAGGAACATTTTGATTATCTGGATCTAAAATCTTAAAAAAAGTGCTGGGGTCTGTGCAAAGGTAATGTTCCGAATCCATTAAAATGGGTAATAAACTGAGGTGCTATAGATAGATTCCCTAAAACACTACCAGTCTGTGTTTCCTCCTCCCCTCCAGCTTTTCCTTCCCTCTCGCTCATCTTTATTTCAGTCCTTTCTTGCTCTATTTCTTTTATTGCTTCTTTCTGCCAAGTTAACACCTAGACCCTGGGTGTGTGCCAGTATTCTTACCCAGAGTTTGTAAATGTCTGTAGAAGGCATTGTTCATGGACTGAGAAGTGGCCTGAGCTTCAAGGTCAACCTCCACAAGGCATCCAGCCTCAAAGAGATAAAGCAAATCCCAATTGCTCAAGTCATATCAGAATTATAGGGTCTGGGCCAGAAATGCCATTTAGTAATTCTTACCCTCATGCTTCCTCCCTGCTAAGATGCTGGGTTGTCTCTAGATAATATCTGTGGGATTTTTGCAATTCTAGAAAGAATGCCTCTCTTAATTTTGGAACATCTGTATGCCAGTACTCTGAACATTTTTTCCCCAAAGAACTTTAGTAAGAATTTAAGCTAGTCCAGTCTTTTTTTCTTTTAAATTAGCAAGCACTTTTTTTCTTCCTCCCCGCCTGCACATATTGAGATGGAAAAAAAAAAAAGCAAAACCCTAGCAACAAATATGCACAGTTAAGCTATCCAAAAACATCTATCTCATTTTGCATTTTGCATTTTGAGTATGGATAATTGAAAAACCAGGATTAATCCCAAACTATAGATAATCTGAAACCCATTTCTGTTTGGCTCTGTAATAAAGACTATATAATTTCTATAACAGTAGCAGACTCATCTTCCTAATTATATTTGGCTTAATATGACTATATTTGACCTGAGCTGAATAGGAGTTTGCATTTCCTGAGTCCTCACTTGCTTCTTTGAATGTTCTCTCCCTTCTCAACCATCCCTCACACAACTGCCAAAAACACCTTCTTAATGCACAGGTTTGACCATCACTCCCCTACTGAAAGATATTTGGTGGCTTCCTATGTAATGGCGGAGAAACTGAGGCAAGACAGAGATTAGTTTTTAATATTTTAATAATGGAAAATTTGGGCTAGTTGGTCAGACAGGATTCATGTCCAAAAGATGTCCAACCCCTAGCAATTAAGGCACAGATTTTTTATTTGTTCTTTTAGCTACACAGTATATATGGCCTGAGTAAGGCAGATAAGGAGGGGGCAAGGAATTCTAGATGGGAGACAAGTCATAATTCCAGGGAAGGATCATAACTTTAGTCTTGACAGGCTGGGGGTCAAAATAAGGAGGTTGAGGGCAGGAGACAGGAGTTGGAGGGGCAAAGCCCAGCAGGCTTTTGAGAAGCCACCTAGAGTTTTGTAACTCTTTGGAATGTAAAATGATCAGAGCTTTGAGATTTTAATTCTCTCACTCCTAATGGCCAGGAAGGGGAAGGTGACCATAATAATTTTATTCAGGGCATAATAATTCAGGGAAACTGAGGAATAATATCTATTACCTTTAGGAGAAAGTACAGATCTCACAGCCTGGTTTTGAAGATCCTCTTCATTCTAATTTCATCCTACTTTTCTATCTTTATTTCATAGAATTAATTCACCTTTATATGCTCCTTATCCAAGTTGAAATAGATTACCAGCTGTTCCTTAAGCTTGCCTTGCCATTTTTTCTCTCCATTTGTGTGTATAGGTTAAACCTCATGCCTGGAATATACTCTTTCCTCATTTCTATCTGTTCATCATTAACATCATCATCATCATCTCACCTTCTCTTTCTTCAAGATCTAGCCCAGATAGCACTTCTTCCATGAAGCCTTCCCTGACTTTTTTTTTTAGCTAGGATATTTTCTCCCTTATAACACTTTGCCTAGCTTTCTTTATTACTATCACAATCTATAATCTCATACTTATTTGTGTCCATGTCATGCCCCTTTGATTATATTGTTCATTCCTTCGGGTCAAACACTTAGTATTTTTTTTTTCTATTTATCTTAGTACCATTCTTGCCCTTATCCCCCAAACTAGGAGTTTAAACCCAATAGGCACTCAGTAAGTGTTGAATTATTGTTAAACTGAGGATCATAAAATAAATGCCAGTTGTTTTGTTAATATAGAATGGAGAGGTAGTCCAAAAGGTCAGGCCAATGGGATTCAATGGAAAGGGGTCAGAAGACCTGGGTGTGTATCTGTTTTTGACATTCAGTTGCTGTTTGGTTATGGTTAAGTGATTAATGTCTCTGGGGTTCAGTTTTCTTATTTATAAAATGAGGACATTAATATTAATTTCACAAAACTGTTTTTAAGGAAAGTATAGATCTAAGTTATTATTATTTCAATTCTGACCCTAATTACCTTTATAACTTTGGACAAATCACTTTCATTCATTTGGTGAAATTTATTATGTACCTACCATGTGCCAGGTGCCAGAGATACAAAGACAAAAATGGAGCAGACCCTCCTGCCCTCAAGGAAATTACTTTCTACAGAGTAGAAATTTGTATACAGATAAGTTAATGCAAAAATATGTACAAAATAAACACCAATTAATTTCAGGAATGGAAGGAATGGTTAGGATATGTCAAAAATGTTGGGGGTCCGGGCATATGTTGTCTCTAGAGAATTAAGACTCAGGTATTTCCAGAACAAGTAAAGACATTTATTACAGTGATGTTCCCTGTGGGCCTCCTCCTTAAGGGAGAGAAGCAACCCATCAGAGTAAGGCAAGGGATTTTATTGGGAAGGAACTTTAAGAAAGAACAGAACTGGGCAAAGCATGGAAATTAGGTAACCTCAGATGTAATTGGACAACCTTAGATAAAAAGGGCATGGAAAAAATCCCTGTGATTAGCTCTATCTCAGATAGCATATGCATGAGGAAAAGCCTTTTATTCTAGGGAGCAGGATATTGGGGCTGGAGCAGCAATTATATATGCATAGAAAAGGGGAAAGGTTCTTGTGTGTGTGTGTGTGTGTGTGTGTGTGTGTGTGTGAGAGAGAGAGAGAGAGAGACAGAGAGAGAGAGAGAGAGAGACAGAGAGAGAGAGAAAGAGAGAGAGAGACACACACACAGAGAGACAGAGACAGAGAGAAACAGAGACAGAGAGACAGAGAGAGACAGATATAGAGACAGAAAGAGATAGAAAGACAAAGAGAGAAACACATGCACACAGAGACAAAGACAGAGAGACAGAGAAACACAGAGAGAGACAAAGACAGAGAGAAAAAAAGAGAGAAATAGAGACAGAGAGATACACAGGGAGAGACAGAGAAAGAGATAAAGAGACACAGAGACAGAGACAGAGAAATACACACACACAGAGACAGTGACAGAGAAAAACATACAGACAGAGACAGAGAGGGAGACAGAGACAGAGAGACAGAGAGAGAGAGAGACAGAGATAATCAGGATATAGTAGCTAGCTATGCATGGGAAAGGGAAAAAAAGGTTCTTTTCTGAGTCAGAATATTGGTTCTGGGACAGCAGCTAAAATTCCATTCATAAGGGCACTTCACATGTGGCGATTGGTCTCTGGGTTTCAACTTCATTATTTCGTAAAGAGAAGAGAGATGAACTGAATGATTTCTTCTATCCTTTTCACCTGGGGTGTGTGTATGTGTGTTTAGGGGAGAATGATGAATCCTATTTATGATTTTGTGGCTCTGAGGCTGCTTCATATTAAGGGGAAGCCTTTCTGGGATTAAAAAATGGGCCAATGGGCAGTCATAGAGCAGTTGCCTATAGAGAGATGGAAACCTCACATGACTATCTCTCAGTAGTGATTAGCCAGGGATAGTCTTGCACTGACACTCCAGGCATAGCCATGAGCCCAGTAGGGAGCCTTTGCCAAAGGGACTGGATACTTTGTTAGTTTTATTAGTGTTCCTTTCAATTCTCTGCAGCCTGAGGCGCCCACCTCTTTCCCCCTCCCACCCCCACCTCCCCGTATTTTTAAGAAAAAATGATTTGGGAGGTTACACAGGTGGCTGTGGCTGATAACAAACTCAAGCTCTCCCTTTGGCAAAACATCTTGCCATTTGTTCCGTTAACAGGCACCAGGCTGTTGGCTGATTGGTTGTTTCCTTTCGCTTCTCCTCGCGGCATTTGAATCCCTTAAGCCTGAAAACCACTGTCAGTTCTTGAAAAGTGGTAGCTCAGAGAATTCTCTGGACAGCCCCTCACCTTGGGAAGGCCCGTATTCCCCAAGGCTGAGCCTGGGGGTAGAGAGGCGGTGCTGGCCCTGGACAACGCATGTCAGGCCTCTGGATCTGGCACCACGATTTCCGGGATAAGTAAAGAGCCACTTTGGCTAGATGGCAAGAGAATACGATTCAATTTAATCTAACAAACTCTATTAAATTTGCTATGTGTGAGGCACAGTTCCAGGGGTTGGGCATATTAGGACAGGAACTGGACCAATAGGGGATTTCTGGATGAAGAAAATACTATCAAACTAAAAAAATAATCCCTTCCTTCAAAGGGTTTGCAATCTGCTTGGAAGAAAGAGTCCATGTTTGGCCTTTATATAGATAAGGGCAATTCATGGTAATATAAGTATAATAAGTGGAAAACTGAGAGACAGAGACACAGAGAGAAACACATACAGAGACAAAGAGGGACAGAGAGAGGGGTTTCTGAGCAGGTTAGTGACATAGTCACAGCTGGGCCCTAGGAAGATTATTCTGGAAGCTGGGCAGAGGATGTGTTAGAGATAAGAAAATGAAAGCAGGGAGCAGAGGTAGGAGGATAATGTCACAGTCCAGGTGAGAGGTGGTACAAAGCTAACAAGGATGCTTGCCATGGGAGCAGAGGAGACAGGTGCAGAAAATGCTTAGAGAATCAACAGACCTTGAAAACTGGTTGTTCAGAGTCTCCTGCTTTGAGTCAAGAAGAGTGACATCGATTCAAGAACAAATCAGTATTTATTTAATTGGAAACTTCCTATCTAGCCAGGAGCAATTGCTTAATCTTCCTCATAACTTTTATAGATTCATATCTGTAATTACCAAATGAAGAGTGTTTTACGCTATGATCCCCAAGCACCACTTGCCCCAAGACTGAATGGACCACATGTGATAAGTCATTCACACTCCCCAAGCACCACCAGCTGGTCCTTCCTCAGTGCTTACAGGATACATGTTGCTTAGTTCAGCACACAAGGCTTCTCACAGTCCCTCAGGCCAACATTTCTGTTCTTGGGGTTCTGGATACAAAAGTGGAAGTGACCAAGTCATGGACTTTATCCATCTGTGAGCTGAGCCAGAACGGACCTGACTTAATACCCCGAGTTTCCAGCCAGGCAGGACTGCCAATGACTATTTACCAGGCTCATTGTGCCCGCACCACTTTCTTGGTTTTATGCAGCCTGTTCCCCCCCATACACATAACTCAGAAAGCATTTTCTCTGGCCTCTGCTTGGTGAATTTCTTCCCTTGCTTCAAGCTCCAGTTCAGGTTCCACATCCTCCATAAAGCCTTCGAGGACCTTCCTAACTGAATGGGATCCACCTGTGCTCATGTTTCCCATCACCATTTGTCCAAATTCTTCCTCGGACTCTTTCACATTCTGCCTCATATCACACTTCTGTATGGACAATCATTTAAAACAAACAACACAAGAAACTAGACCTATGATTTCATTGGTATTGGGAGCTTCCAGTGATGAACTTCTCCAAAGCAGACTAGCACCTTCTGTGTCCCTTAAAGTGCAAGACAGTATCTGAGGACACAAAGAGGAAGAATGGCTTGTCCGTGGTCACATATACCAGAAGAAGGACTTCAGCTGAGGTCTTTGTAATTCCCGGGCCAGCTCTCCTTAATGCAATTAAAGCTTTGGGTTTAAAGCCAGAAAGACCTGAATTCAGATATTTAACTAACTTTGATCCCAGACAAGTCACATTACTTCTATCGACCTCAGTTTCCACATCTCTATAATGGGGATAATATTAATACATATTTCACAGTCTTTGTGAGAATCAGACAAGATAATTCAAGTGTTTTGTAAACTATAATATGCTAGGTAAATGGTAGCCTCTGCTATTTTTATGCCCAGCCATCTCACCTCAGTTACATTCCATTAGAATACAGTTTATAGTCTTCAAGAGCAGGAACTCATTTTTAGCTTTGTCTGCTCAATGCCTGCATTGGGATTTGCGGAGTAGGTACGTGATAAGTGTGGAATTGAATTGAACTGAGAGAATGAGAACAAGGGTATGGAACTTGTCCTCTATCTTCTCGTGGGAACCAGTTTATCAGAGCACAGGTCAGAAGTCTTCAAATTCAAGCTCTCCCTTTGGCAAAACATCTTACTGCCATTTGTTCCGTTGACAGGCATCGGGCTATTGGCTGATTTGCAAACTTTAAAGTGGTATAAATGCTTTTATTTAACTTTTCTCAGCCTCAGTTTTCTCCTTTATAAAATGGAAGCAAAAATAGCAGCTATCTCACAGAGTTATTGTGAGGATTAAGATGGCATGTAGAGTACTTTGCAAACAAAGTTTTACATAAATGTAAGTTACTATTACTACTACTATTATTATTAGATTTTTGGATTAAAATAAAAACTATTTATGGGAGCTCACTTCTTAGTAGATACCAGCCCTTTCCTTAAATTGAAGCAAAAACTGAGCAAATTTAGAGGGGAGAGAGAAAAAAAAAAGAGGTGGGGGGAAGAGACAGACAGAGACAGAGACAAAGAGAAGAAAGAGAGGAAAGAGACTGACAGACACAGAGACAGAGAGTTACAGAGAGAAAGAGAAGAGAGAAAAGAGGTGATTAGAGAGCAGGTGATTATAGCAATGTCGGCAGGTTTAGATGAGTTCAATACAGGACAGACAATAGAATCATGGAAGATTTTACTTGTATTTATATGTGGTCGAAGATAGCATTATTTCCATTTTACAGATGAGGAAATGAGACCCAGAGTGGCTGAGCTCATACATATAGACAGGATTTAGTTGAAAGGGACCTTAGAGGTCCTATAATCCAATTGCTTTATGCAGATCCTCACTAGGATTGAAGGATATAATCTCTGTAAAAGAATTTAGCACAGTGCCTGGCACTTAGGTTATGTATAAATGCTTATTCACTCTTCCCTTATTCCCCTCATGCAACAGATGAGGGAAACTAGTCTCCAGAATCAAAGTATCCATATGTGCTACATGGATACAGGATGCAAACCTGGGGCCTCCGGTTCTAGCTCCATTCTACTGTATCACATTGCCTCTAACTGCCCAAGTCAGGATTTGAACCCAAGTTTCCCAAATACAGGACAAATTCTACCTGTTTCCATTGTGCTCTGTTTCCTTTCCTGCGATGTTAAAATTCCGAAAAACCTAAGGATTGTAGGATCTCAAAGTTGGCAGGAGTTTCACAGACATCCTAAAGTCAGAGCCTTTGATTCCTTCTCATTGCCATCCATGCCACTCTTCTGCTTTTCTCTGTCTCTCCCCCTCCCTCCCTTTCCTTTTTCCTCCCCCATCTCTGTTTCTCTGTTTCTGTCTGTCTCTTATCTCTGTCTCTGCCTCTGTCAGTCTGTCTGTGTCTGTCTCTTTCTCTGTGTCTCTCCCCTTCTCCCTTTCCTTTTTCCTCTCCTTTTCTCTCCCTTCCATCTCTCTCTGTTTCTGTCTGTCTCTGTCTCTCTGTCTCTCTCTGTGTGTCTCTGCCTCTCCATTTTTCTTTCTTTTTTTGTCAGTGTCTCTCTTCTCTTTTTCCTCTCCTCTCTCTTTCTCTTTACCTCTCTCTCCTTCCCACCATCACCTTCTATCTCTCTTCCCCTCTTCCCTATTCTTTTCTTTCTGTAATTTCATTGAATCTGTCTCTGTCTCTTTCTGTCTCTCTGTTTATATCCCTGTCTGGGTCTTCTGCCTATCAGTTCATCTGACTCTCACTTCCTTCTTGCCAGTCCTTCCCAGCTTCCTAATCCATGTCAGTTTATCTGTGAAATCCATGATCCAGCTAAACTAAGGGTGGTCTGTTGTCATTTTCTCCAACTGAGAAACTTCAGGCCTTTTAAAGATGTCTTACCTGATAAATGAATTCCCAGATCTACAATATGAATCCACTGAATCCATCCTCAGATTATCCTTGAGCAGCCTGAGAATTCATATAGCTCTTGTTTACATGGCATGTTTGGGTCAAGCACCTCTTAGAGGCGAGCTGATCTGGAGCTGAGACAGACAGATGGAGATAGAAGCACAAAGAGACAGATAGACAGAGAGATGGACAGATGATAAACACAGAGACAGACAGACACAGAAAGAGATAACCAAATAGAGATACAGAGACAGACACATAGAAAAATACAGACACAGAGACAGACAGATACAGAAAGAGATAGATAAATAGACAAAGATATAGATGCAGACAGATAAAGACACACAAAGACAGATAAGTAGAGAGAGAGACAGACACATAGAAAAACACACAGAGAGACAGACAGACACAGAAAGAGACAAATAGACAGAGATATAGACAGACAGATAGATACACAGAGAGACAGATAAGTAGAGAGAGAGAGACATAGAAAGATGCAGACATATAGACACAGATAGACACAGACAAACGCAGACAGAGACACAGACATGCACACACAGAGAGAAAGAACGAAAATTAATAGCTTGGACAATTCTCTCACCTTGAAGCTGTCTAGGTGCCTTGCCCTATGTGGCAGTTGCTGTCTTTTCCTCCCTAGCTTTCCCAAGATCTGACATCTAAGCAGTATAAAAAATCAGCATTCAAACCAGGTTCTCTGCTTCTAAATACGTTGTGCTTCTACTGCACTTGATTACCTGTTCTTACCAGGGCTGGGATTTGAACCCAGCTCTCCTAACTCCAGGACAAGCCCACCTCTTTCCCCTGTGCCGTCATGCCTTTTTTTGGAAGCTTGCTGTGACTGGTGCATTTGAGGGAGATTCCCTCCTTTGGCTTATGGAAGCATGTCTCACACATGAGTTTTAATACTGCCGGGGAGATAGGGATTCTCACTCCTGACTAAGAACTCCTGTTCTCTGTGATACCCTTTGTCTTTCAGCTGGGATTCTACAAGGGGCCAGCCAGGTCCCAAGTTACCCTGAGCAGCATGGTCAACCAGACCCGGGTCGTCTTGGAGGAGCAAGCCCGGCATCTGCTGAATGAACAGGAGAGAGCAACCATGGGCTATTACCTGGATGAGTACAAGGAAAATAACATCCATGTGGATGCCCTCATCATGGCTCTGTTCGAGCTACTCAACACCCAAGCCAAGGTACCATGATGTGGCCAGGGCAGTTGCCACTGGCTGGTTCAGGCCGTTTCTGGACACCCCAAGGCTCCAAATGGCAGCCAGGATTCAGGGAATGGGAAGGAGTGATTTGAATGCCCATTGGAATCTTTACTTTCCTCTCTATTTTGTCAAGGCCTCAGTTACACATTCAGAGCCCCCCAGGTCTAAGAAACACAGGCTTAAGATCAATGCACCTTTGCCAGGCAGTACCAGCAAATGTCCCATTTTGGGAAAATTTGTACTAGCGTGGGGCTAAGGAAGAGATCTTTGGAAATCATGAATTTAGGCTTGGGTTTCACAGGGATTGTGGATTCAGAACTGGAAGTGACCTTGGAGGTAATTTAGCCCAAACTTCTCATTTTATAGGTGAGAAAATAAGTCTAGAGAAATTATAAAATTTGCTTAGTCATGTAGATAGTATTGTTAGTCTCATGTGAAAAGTTAGAGCTAGGACTGAGGCAGAATGTAGCAGTTCCCACTGCCCACAAATTGAGATAGTTTGACATACGTCTCAATGGTCATGGGGTCCTAAGAATTAGAAGTGGAAGAGATCTTCAAGTTCATTTGGTCCAATCCTTTTATTTTATTGATGAAGAAATCCAGGCCTTAGGTAAAGTGACTTGCCAAAGACCACTCAGACAGAGTATAGCAAAGACATGATTTAAATTGAAACTAATCCTTCTAACTTTAGATTTAGAATTTTTTCCACTGGTACAGAGGAAAGTTCCCTGAGACTGGAGATAGAATTGCTGGATCCAAATCCTGCTACTGATACCTACTACCACAGGTATAATCTTTGCCAAGTCACCTTGGCCCTGAACCTCAGTTTCCTCATCTATGAAATGAAAAGAATGGACTCCATGGCTTTTGTGATCTCATCAAATTCTATATCCATGAATCTATTTGACCTTGAGCAAGTTATTTTATCAAAGTAATCAGGAAATGTTATGGTTTGTGAAAAGGAGTTAAAATTAAAGGGGGCCATTAGAGATTATTTAGTTTAAGATTATAGAAGGGGGGAAAAATCTCTTCTGGAGCTCTCAGCTAAATGCATTCTTTTGTTCCTCAGTTTTCCCTTCTCTCTGAGGTGAGGGGGCTGATCTCCCCCCATGACCTCGATCGCTTTGACAACATGGTGCTGAAACGGGAGATTGAGTCCATGAAGGCCCGGCAGCCATCCTGCACTGGCACGGATGCTTACTCTGTGGTGTCTTACAGTGACACTGGTTCCTCCTCTGGGAGCCACGTCACTTCGACCACGGTCAGCTCCGCTCGAGTGAGTGCCCACCATCCGCTTGGGGGTGGGGGTGGGGGGCTCAAATCCTCCCAGCCCCTGACTCTCACTCTCTGGAATCAGGCTCAGTAGCAGCTCCCATCCCCATCCCTTCCTTCCTTCCCTCCCAAACCATAACCAGATCCCAGTCAAGGGCTTTTTACAGCTGACCCTTTGTAACAATGTGGTCTGACAAATACTGAGTGCCTCATGATCCCAAAGGATTCAAGACCTTTCATCAAAGTTAAATGATCTGATGCAGAAAAGAGGATACAAACAGAAGCAGGGATCCTTCTCCTTTGGGCTCTCCATCACCAGGTGTGACACATCAGTCTGGAAGCATCTATGTTTTCCATAGGATCAGTGATTGTCCAGCTTATCTGGGTCTCCTGACTCAGTTTCTCCTTCTTGTTTCACACCTTTTGGTTAGTTCACTATATCTCAGCCAATAAAAAGGAGGAAAAGGGAATGGAGATGAAATTCTGACTTCTCTGTCTGGGTCCTCACTGCTCTGATATACTGACAAAGGAGGTTAGAACTATTGAAAAAATGAGATTTTTATATTATCTAGAGATTTTCATGACACTGCCTCTCATATTTTTCTTTGTCAGTGAATATTCAAAGTAGGGATAACGATCCGTGATTGCCCTGGTTGAGGGATCTCCTGGTGAGGACCTTCTCTGCAAATTAGTTATTTTTAAATCATTTACCCCGGGTCCCATAGCCAGTGTATCAGAGGTAAGACTAGAAGTCTGGTCTTCCTCACTTCAAGGCCAGCGTTATCTTCTATGCCATACTGCCTCTGAATATTCTAAATATGGTCCATACAGGACCTCTTGACCATTACCAGATCTTAAGAGGCCACAGATGGCCTTCCTTCAGCTGCAAAGTGCCTCCCTGCCCTCCTCCTTAAATTAGGGCAGATGTGGAAACAAAGTCCACTGGCAGCTTTATTTCCTATAAGTCCAAATGCTTTTCCTGGACAGATGCAAGAAGAAGCATCAATGCCCTGATTATAACAACATCATCATTTCATGCTTCAGGATATAAACTGATCACCTGGAGTCCTGATTCTCCAGGATGAAGCAAAAGCCTTCTGCTGCTCTCCACGTGTTCAGCATAGCAAATTCACTTGGCTATCTTGTTTATCCAATTAGTTGTGTAGCTCTTACAAGGGATATGTACCTTTTCCAAAGAATCACCCTTCGGTGAAAATCCGGGTCACCTGGGTATGGTAAAGGGCTCAAATGCAAATGCAAAATGATGCCTTCTGAAGCCCTGAGGATAATCTGGGCTTGGATTGAAAACTGCACGCTTTAAGCCATCATGTATCTGTTCCCTTCAGATAGAGACCCTGCCAGAAACAAATTTCAATCATCTGCTATTTGTTAGGAATCATTTAGATTTTAGGAGATGATTCTGCATACTTCTTAAGGCCCCGAGAACAAGAGTCTTAAAAGCAGTATAGAAAGAACAATGTCTGTGACTCTGAACTCTCCTGGCTCAATTACCAACTTGCCCTATCACTATGGGGAGCACCCTTCTAGCTCTCCAACTCTCTAATTCTCTGACCCACTGATTCAAGTCCTACCGTGTGACATCATCATTTCACATGTTCCCAAAGGTCGAAATCCTGCTTAAGTACTGAGATATAAAATTTCCCCTAAGAACTTTTCTGACCACATAAGTTTTGGTTTGTTGTCTCATTATTGTTCTTCTCTTGCATGAAAATATTGTTTCTATGATTTGTTGTTTGACCTATTCATTCTTTATTTAATTTCCAATTAATTTTTGGTCTGTTTTTTCATGGCTTTTTATTACACATGGTTTTTATTGCATCATGATCTGAAAAGGATGCGTTTCATATTTCTGCCTTTTTTTGTATTTATTTGTGAGGTTTTTATGCCAAAATCTTGTCTTAAAAATCTCAGTCACCTGACAGATTTTGAGTTTTGTTGTGTAACAGCTTATGTTCCCTCCCTTTCTGTGCGGAGGACCTCTGGGAGTAAGACTATATGCATGTGTCTCTACATCCGCACACATGTCTGTGTACATAGGCATGGGTGCAACACACATAAATATATAATATCCATGCAATATATACATATACATACACATTACATATATGCTCGTTCTTCCATCCAAGCAGCAGCAAACATTTGTTAAACTACCTCGTGTATGCAATATTGTTAGGTAGTAGGAGGTTTAAGAAACCTTCCTAAATGCCCAGCAGTGAAATTCGTTAAGTCTGGAGCTATGCCCGCTATGCAGGCTGCATCTGATTATCTGGCCCCTTTTCCTTCTGTCATCCTTCCTGGGACACCTCCCAGGCTGTAGCATTCAGACTCAAGCTCTGGTTCCCCTCTGACTGTGGAAGTCTGAGGAGGGCATTTGCATCCAAGACCTTGCCTGTGTTTCATATAAAGCCTTCTAAGAAGGGCTAAGAGGCTCTGCTTCTCCCCTAAAGCCCAGACCACAGGCCGTACTATTAGCTAACCCCTAATTTTCTATTTTTAGTATGATGGTTTCAAGACCACCAAATGAGTTTCTGTATTAATACTCACCTAACTCTAGGGCCCTCTAAAATGTCTATCCTGAACTGCTCTTGTGATTTTTACTTTAATAGTTTCATGCAAGAGAATATATTACTTAGTGGGTTTGTGGCAAAAAGGATTGGGGGATTCTTTTACCAGGGTCTCATGTTTATTTTTATTGCATTTTTGTGTATGTGGTGAGAGTGGCTTGCTACATCTGTTCCAGTCCCTAATGCATTGTTTTATTTTTGTTTTTCCCCTCCTTTTTGTGTTTGCCTGAATTATCTTTCCCAGGAGCGGCTCTTGTGGTTAATAGACCTAATGGAGGTATGGTCCTTTCACCGGGAAGCTTTCCTGCTGTGGTTTCCATAGTAAAAAAGATGGGATGGAGGGTGGGGTGGAGAAGCAAGCGGTTGGCTGCCAAAGGCAGGTCTGTCTCTAAGGTCTGGCTCGGTAGGGGGCCGAGTAGAAAGGACATGTTCTCCAGCATCTCCCCCTGTTTGCCTCTCGGTCTTTTTATGTGCCCATCTGCCTGTTCTTGGATCTCTCTGTCTCATTGTCTGGCCTCGCTGCCAGCTCATTAGGCTTTTCTCATGACTTCCGTCCTCTTCTTCCTCCTTGTCACATCACACCACATGACAGCTGCCATGTCAGTGTGTCATGGCAGAAAGAGACCTGGGAGTACAGTTCTATGACCTTGGCCAGATCACTCCATTGGTGTCTCAGTTCAAACATTTCTATTTTAAGGGTCCTTCTAGCTCTGACGGTCTGTGCTTTAAGGGCTCTGATACTGTTGACATTCTGAGTGCCTTCCAGCTCTGAAATTCTGTGTCCTATGATCCTTTTAACCTCTGACATTCTACAGTCTAATGTTTCTTCTAGTCTGATATTCTGTGCTCTGAGATCCCTTATGTCTATGACATTCTATAGTCTAATGTCTCTTCTATTCTGATATTGTGTCCCGAGGTCTCTTATACCTGGGACATTCTATAGTCAGTCTAATGTCCAGAGGTCCCTTATATCTCTGACATTTTATAGTCTATACCCTTATACCCCTGATATTCTATAGTTTAGTGTCCTATGACTTAAACCTCTGACATTCTATAGTCTAATGTCTCTTCTAGTCTGATATTCTGTGTCCTGACGTCTCCTATGCTTATGATATTCTGTAGTCTAACATCCCTTCCAGTTCTGACAGTCTATTTCCTGAGATCCTTTATATCTCTGCTATTCCATGTCCTGAATCCCTTTCAGCTCTAAGACTATATTCTTTAAAGTCCCTTCCAGTTTTAATTTCTTTGCTTATTCATATGTGTGACAGAAGCTGCTTATGGGATTACTATGTCACTGCCACAATGTGGGATAGTAGATTGAATTCAGGACCTGAATTCAAATCTTATCTCCAACACTTGATAGCCATGTGGACATGGAAAAGAAACTTAACAGAGTCTCAGTTTTCTCATCTGTAAAAAGGGAAAAATAATACTTATAATAATTATCTCTGAGGGCAGCTAGGTAACACAGTAAATGAAGTATTGGGTCTGGAGTCAAGAAGACTCATCTTCCTGAGTTCAAATCCAGCCTCAGACACATACTGGCTATGTGACTGGGCAAGTCACTTCATCCTGTTTGCCTCAGTTTCCTCATCTGTCAAATGAACTGGAGATGGAAATGGCAAAGCACTCCAGTATCTTTGGCAAGAAAACCCCAGCCGGGATCACAAAGAGTTGGACAACTGAACAACAAATAAAAATCTAACAAATATCTGTGAACATTAAATGAAATAATTATGCAAAGTCCTTTGATTCTCTAAGAGCTTTATAAATGTCAGCTATTATTTTGATTACTCATGAATGTTTCTAATCATTGACCTACTGCTTTATAAACTGACCAGATCGGATGGATTTTGCCAAATTATTTCATACATAGGCCCTGTCATCTAAGGAGACAGAGGTCTTAGCATTCTCATAGCCTTCTCTTATCCTTGCTTACCTACTAGCCCTCAGTCTTTGAGTATCAACAGACAAGTTAAAAGACAAAAGAATTTTTACCAAGACCTCTTAACTTTCTTCCATGTCAGTTCAGGTGACACTTACTGAGAATTATTGTCCTCCAGGGCTAGGGATAAGTACTTATCTAAATACATTAGTGACTGTGGGCCTTGGGGTAAGCAGAGATGAATGATGCCCATCTGCATTAGTTATATTTATTTCACTTGCCCTTTCCCAATGAAACTCAAGTCCACATGAAGGATCTCAGTAGTCAAATCCAATAGAAAGAAACACAATAACATTAACGAGTGTGATAGATTAAAACTCGGGTCTCCTAGTAAATAGACAAATAAATAATGGATAGGTGGATAGATAGATATAGAGCATTGGTGAAGTTCTTGTGATATACCATGTTATAGTACCTGGCTGGACAGCTAGGTGGTGAAGTGGATAGAATGCAAGATCTGGAATCAGACAGACTCAAATCCAATCAAACCTCAGATGCTTACTAGTTCTGTGACTCTGGGCAAGTCATTTAATTCTGTTTGCCTCAGTTTCCTTATCTGTAAATTGAGCTGGAGAAGAAAATGGCAGTATCTTTGCCAAGAAAACTCCAACTGGGTCATGGAGAGTCAGACACCACTCAAACAACTGAACAACAGTAACAACAAATGCACTGAAAATTCAGATATAAGCAAGATATTTCTGCTTATTAGGGAAAATGACACATAAAGGGGAGTTGAAAAGAGTGGAAGGAAGGGTAAGGAACTGGATGGTTTGGAAGTGACAGGGAAGCGAGGGTGGAGACCTGGATCTGAGCAAGGTAAGGTGAAAAGTTCACTCATCAGAGCCCAGAAGGACTCCAGGAATAGAGTGCAAATTTCTAGTGGGGATGAAGGCTGCAATGATGATGCTACAGTGAAAAAAAAACATTGGATTTGAAGTCAGAGGCCTTTAGTGTGAACTTTGCCTCTGACATTGGCTGCCATGGAAAATTCCCTTTCTGGCTTCTGAGTTTCATCTGCAAACTGAAGGAGTCACAACCAATGGCCTCCAGTGCCCCTTTCAGGCCTAGAACTACGATCTTGTGAATCTGCTCTTCCTAAAAGTGGTATCTGGCCTTCTCCATTCCTCTCCTTTCCATGCTGGCTGCAGTCGCCCACACCCAGGCTCTTAAGGGCAGCTATCGTAGCAAGCTAGAACTCCAACTCTCTGTAGCACTGCCTCTTGTTCTGTGCTAAAGAAGGTCCATTATAATCATTGTAAAGAAGGCTGCTGCGAGGTGGGGAAAGTGGGGGTTAACCCCGGGGTTGCCCACACCAAGTAAGGAACAGGGCCCAGCTTTGGAGTCACCTTCAGTAATTCCCTGGGGCTCCCCCAAGCAGCATCCTGAGCTTCAGCACTAAAAGGGCCCTGGGACGGGACTGGCAGTCACGCTCCGATTTTCAGAATTGTAGTGTCGGAAGGAACATTAGAGAAGGCCCAGTCCTTACCCAAATAATCATTCCTTTTGACAGCCCTTCTGTCAGGTGACTTTCTAGCTAATACTTGAATTTTTCTATTGATGGGGAGCTCCCCGCTAATGAATCAGTCCTTTAAAAATCTTGTGGGGTTTTTTTTTTTTGCTTCTTTCATGCAAAGTCCTATCAATGCTTCTGGAAGCATTTTTTAAAAATTACTTAAGGGGCAGCTAGGTGGTACAGTGGTTAGAGCACCAGCCCTGAAGTCAGGAGGACCTGAGGCCTCTGACACTTAGCATTTCCTAGTTGTGTGACCCTGGGCAAGTCACTTAACCCCAATTGCCTCAGCAAAAAAAAAAAAAAAATATATATATATATATATATATATATATATATATATATATATATATATTATTAAAGGAATAGATTTCTAATTTTCTGAAACTAATCCATTCACTTCCCCCTTCCAACATCTCCCCCCCTTCAAAATCCACATACCCATTCAGAATTACTATTAAACCTTGTACATTGCAGCAAAGTTGCTCTTTTTTTTTCCTTTTGGCACATGTACAGCATGAAATGGAAACAGCTAGGTGAACAGGGCCCCTGAATTTCGTCACTGTACATTGGGGGGAAGGGGGAGGACCAATTACCATCTAGAATAATTCCCTTTATCAGCCAGAATGGCTATCTTTCCCAGCTTAAATGCCTTCTCCTGTTGCAACTGTTTTCCATAAACAAGCTAATGATCAAGGAAGATCAAATGTACTGCTCCTAAACGTGAAATCGTATTTATTTTTCATTCGCTAAATGTCAAGTCAACCCTGAGGATTTTCACCTTATTCCAAATAAAATCATTTCCTCCCCCTAAAAAAATATGCTGCCAAGACAACAAAATTAAAAGCTGTATTGATTAATGGTGGGGGTGCTGTGGAGAGAACATCCCTCTCACCTTTTCATTAAATAGCAAATGTTTATCATGAAAGGTGCCAAGTTAATAGTTTCATAGAATGAAGCCTGCCTTATGTCCCTTTAATCTCTAGGATGCTTTCCAAATCTAAAATACTTGGGTCTGTGATTTTCAGGACAGCAGAAGTAGATTGTCCTCAACTCTTTAGATTGCAGTCTGACAGCCTCGTTTTGGGGGATTTCAGATTCTTTCTGAACCACAGCAAGGACAGGGATGCTGTATGATCCTGTTTGAGAGAATATAGACTTGGAGATATATATATAAAACCTCAGGGTTAACCCCCACCTTCCCCATCTCCCACCAGCTTTCTTTACAATGGTATAGACTCAGTTCTATTGCTTCTTGGTTCTGCTAGATCATTCCCTGGAGCCTCAGTTTCTATAAAATAAGGAGGAATATTCCTTCCTTGCCCGTCCCAATAGTATTGCTATGAAAATTCAGTGGAATCAAGTGGAATTTGTTTGAATTCTGGAAAAGCCCTTTACAAATACAATATAGGGTTATTCTTTTTACCATGACTATTTAGGACATTTCAACTGCCATCAGCAATCTTTGCTGAACAGATTCATCCTTGTATTATGTGCTAAAGGGAGTTACAAGAGAAGGCAGAAACTTGGACCTTACCCTGGAAGGGACTATGAACTACAAGCTGATTGTGCTAGATGGCATAATAGAGTACAGGGCCTGCAGTCAGAAAGACTTGAGTTCACATCTGAGCAAGTCACTTAACCCTGCTTCCCTCAGTTTCCTCATCTGTAAAATAAGCTGGAGAAGGAAATGGTAAATCACTTCAGCACCTTTGTCAAGAATATCCTAAATGGAGTCATAAAGAGTTGGACAGACCCGGAAAAATAACAAAACTGAACAACAAAAGTAAGCCTAATTATATCCTAACTTTAGGCCTGATTAGCCTGTCCTGACCCCTCTTAATTCTAGTTCTTTCCCTCTGTTGATTGATTCCAATTTATATTTGCACAGATTTTTTGTACATAGTTGTTGATATATTGTCTCTTCCATTAAGTAGTAAACTCCTTGAGAGGCAGGGACTATGTTAATTTAGTTAATTTAACTTAGTGCCTGGCACATGATGGTCACTAATAATTGTTTATTGATTGAGTGACACTTCAGACAAACTGTCCAAAATTATTCATTAAAAATAGCTGAATTTCAGTCATCTTTTATTTTTAGTAAGATTGTTCTCCAAAGGAAATTTAAAGCCACCAAAAACCTTCCTAAGATTCGATCAAAAATAAAAATTTGGTTCCTACCCTGTAGTAAGTTGGTGAACATTTTAGTAAGCTAGTTAAGCAGCATCAATGCCAGAGGATCAGGATGGACCATAAAACAAAGAAATATTTGCTCTTCAAATCTGGAGATGGCATTTGGAAGAATAGTAAAAATCTGAAAACATTGGGAATGAAATCCTAAGAGGAAAAACTCAAGAATCATAATTGTAGAGCTGAAAAAAGCCTTTAAAAATTACCTCATCTGGGGATTCTTAAACTTTTTCATGTGTGACCTGGATCCTTTTGGTAGGCTAGTGAAGCCTCTGGATCCCTTCTCAGAGTAACATCTTTAAATGCATAAAATAAAAATATAGGATCACAAAGGAAACTAATTATATTGAAACATAACTATCAAAATATTTTGGAAAAAAAAGAAATTCACATACTCCAGGATAAGAACCCTTGATCTAGTCCAATTTTCTCCTTTTGCCAACAGAAAAGTTAAATGACTTGCCCACTGTGACATACAAAGTAAATTCTGGGGTTGGAATATAGGTTCTCTCACTTATGATTCAGCATTCTTTCCTCTGTGCTGCTTCCCTCATTCAACCTGGATCAGTGAAGACTAATGGAGGTACTTAGTTACAGCCTCTTTAGAGAGAAATAATTCAGTTCTTTGGATTCAGGACATTAGAAATGGGAAAAGGAAGATAAGCTAGTGTCAAAATTAGAAGGGTCCTTTGAACATAGGTTGATAGGGTAGATAATATAGCTTAAAGTCTTTAGGGTATATAGAATGTTAAACATGGCATAGAAAGTTAGATCTGGAAAACATCTTAACAGATAATGAAATTATTCACCAAAGGGAGGGAGCAGAGATGAGAACAAGCTAAGCTGCATGTGGAAGCATTGAAGGTTTACACTAAGAAGCACCTTCATGTCAAAGATATAATCCTTCTTTTCCTCTCTTTTCATCTCTTCTCCTCCTTTTCTTTTTCTTCTTTTCTTCTTCTTTCTCCTTTTCCTCCTACTTTTCTTTTTCCTCTTCCTCTTCTTCTCTTTGTCCTGTTCTTTTTCCCTTTCTCTTTCTCTTCCTCCTCTCCTCGTCCTCCTCCTTCTCCTCCTCCTTCTCCTTCTCTTCTACTTCCTCCTCTTCCTCTTCCTCCTTCTAAACTTCCTCCTCTTTTTCCTTCTTCTCCCCACTTTTCCTCTTTCTCCTCCTTCCTCTTTTTCTTCTCCTTTTCTTCATCATCCTGGTACTGTAGACACAACACAAAGCTTTTCTAATAATAGGTGCATGATAAATATTTGTTGAATTTAGTTGAATTGATTAAATGTAGTTCCTCCCAGAGGCAGAGACATAAACTCTCCTGGTGACCTCTGGAGGTCCCAACCATCCCTCGAATATTGACCTAGAATCCTCTAGTTTTGGTAGACCCTTTTAAAAATTGCTATTAATACTTTTTTTTGCCCCCATGCTGTTTCCTAATTATTACCCCTTCCTCCTCCCCTCCACCCCTATAACAAATAAACCTAGCCAAGAAAAAACTGATAACACATTGGCCATGTCTGCCAAAGTATTACTCATTACACTCTTGTCGTCTTCCATCTCTTTGATGAGCTGTAAGAAGCATGCTCTACCATCAATCCTCTGACAACCGGATGCTGCAGAGCTTTCTTAGATCTTTTCATGTTCTGCAGTTAGACTCTTTATAGCAGACCAATAGATCTATTTCTGCCACAGTTTCTCCATTCTCCTTTGCAATAATCACGATCTTCTGCATTCAATAACAGTTAGATTCTTGTATTCCCAGGAAATGAAAGTGAGAACCCATAAAGAGAAGAAACTGGGAAGCTTTTGTTTATAATATTTTCATTTCTTTCCCTGGAATTGCTAATCCTGCTGAGACCTCTTAGGCTGTGCTTGAAATCCCCAATCACTGTTCATCCTGAGTTGATGGGCTTTTACTCCTGTTAAATCTCATACTCCTATTACATTCCACTTTAAGATTCCCAGCACACACACACACACACACACACACACACACACACACACAGCCCTCAGTGAGGCACCTGGAACAGTAAATTCACCCAACAGTTTAATGGTATCTAAGATAGTTATTGCAAGTCTCTAACATTGCTACGAAGTTTGAAGCAACAAACAATTTAGGTGACAAATGTTTCACTTTTGTCCACAGTGGGCTTTTGTAACATCTGCTTCTGTGGTAAGGACTTGGATGGGACCAATTCTGTGTACAGCTGACTT
Organism: Sarcophilus harrisii; assembly: GCF_902635505.1. Classification (NCBI taxonomy): domain Eukaryota; kingdom Metazoa; phylum Chordata; class Mammalia; order Dasyuromorphia; family Dasyuridae; genus Sarcophilus; species Sarcophilus harrisii. Next base: position 436,108,168 of record NC_045427.1, on the reverse strand, counting down.
GAGGATGAGAGCTGTGAAAGCCTTAAATGCAATATTAGTATTATATGTAGGGAAGGGACTTGGTTTCAAATTCCAGGTCTACAATTCATTATCTGACTTTGGGCTAATTACATCACCTCCCTGGGTCTCAGTTTTCTCATCTGTAAAATGAAGAGATTTGACTAGATGATACCTAACATCCTTTCCAACTTCTGAATTTTATGATCCCATAATGTGCTTTGGTCTGAGATGCCTTTTATTATGGTAAAACTGTTTATCATATATTTTTTCCACTTTTGCATCTTCTGTCAAACCCTTTTTCCTTCTTTCCCAGTTGACTCTGCACACAGAGAATTTCAGAACTGAGCAGGATATCTGAGAACATGGGTTATTAATCTTTTTTGTGTGTTATGGGCCCTTTTGGCAAACAATGAAGCCTATGGACCCCTTCCCAGAATAACATTTTTAAATAAAATACAGAAGATTACAAAGAAAACTAAAGGTTAGTGAAAAATAGAGATGTAATTTTTTCCCCTGTAAATCTTTCCACAGACCCCTTTAGGATCTATACTCTTTTCTGTTAAGACTATTTTTGCAGACCAGCTCTCTCATTTAAAAAAAAATGAGGAAACTGGGGCTTAGAGAAATGACCTTTTAAAAGTCACAGAGCTCCCACGTGGGGCAGCCAAGACTTGAATGCAGTCCTCTCAAGTCGAGGCCTTTCTCCAGCATCCCACACTGTCTTTGCCATTAGATTCTGAACACAGAAACTTTAAAGAAAACAACCTAATCCTAGGTTTCATTTTATGTCTTCAGTAGAGCCTTGATTTGTGACTCCATCAATATTTTTGAAGTCAAAGTGAGAAAGAAGGGGACTGTAAAATTTAATAGCCATCAGGAAAACCCCAACACAAAATAACCTGCAGCTGGCAAGATGTAATTGTTTAATACTAACTTCTAAAGTTTGGAAATTGATGTTTGAACAATGCCAAGCTCAGCACCTCTACCAGATGCTCCACAAAATGACGAAAGGCAAACAGCAGCCCCGTTTGTCTTCCATGTTTATTCATTGACAGACCCTGCAGCATTTCTGAGAATCACTCATTGCTCTTGGATTGAATAAGTATCATACAAGAGTCAGGAGGCCTGGGGATCTACTGCTGAGTCTGAGGCTCTGCAAGCTTGAGAACTACAGAATAGGGAAAGCAGTGGTATTTTTGTCTCTGATGGCATCTGGAGACGGCTGTGCCCTTATGGTTTCATTGAAGGATTTGGATTTTGAGACTTTAAACCATGGAATTATAGAATGTTAGATTTAGGCAGGTCAGGATGTTAAAACTAGAAGGGTCAGAAGAAAAGAGTATTAGAGTTAGTAGAGAGCTTATAACAGGAATATTAGAGCTGGAAAGGGTCTTAGTGCAGAAAATCAGAGTCACAAAATAGGAGTTGGAAGGGACCACCAAAGCCATGTAGTCCATCTTATATGTAGAAGAATCTCACATAGATAACATATCCAACAAGTGGTGATCCATCCTCTGCCTAAAGACCTACTAGGAGGAAGAGACCACCATTTCTTGAAGTATAAAAGGGGTTAGAGCTGGAAGAAGGAGGGAGGAACAACCACCTATTAAACGTACAGTATACCAAGTACTGAGTTAAGTTAAAAATATTAAATATTTACAAATAGAGATTTACAACAGAGATTCTTGGCCTTTTTTTGTGTGTGTCCCCTTTAACAGTTTGATAAAATCTATGAACTCTTTTTCAAAATAATGTTTTTTAGTGGATCAAATACTTAGGATTACTCAGGAAATCAATTACACTGAAAATAGTTTTTCTCTTTCTCCTTATCCATCTCTATCTATCTATTATCTTTCTATCTTTCTGTTTGTCAACCTGTTTTTCTACCCATGTCTGTCTACTTGTTTATCTATCTACTTATCTTTCTAAGAAATTCACAAATATAGATTAAGAAACCCTGCTTTAGAATATAAAATGTTAGAATGTAAAATGTTGTGCTTCGTTTTGGGGTCCAAACCCTGAGTTTTTATAAGTGGGGAAAATGAAACTTAGGCTATTCACCTCCAATGTAGAGAATCAACAACAGAACACAATAAGACAAAGAACTCAAAGTAGTGATTTTTTATTAGTCTTCCATTTTTAAAAGAGTGAAAAACTAAGTAGTCAAATGACAGCACATCATAAACATATATACCAGACATTTGTGGGCCTCTTGGAGGTGAGGGCCAGACATGGCAAAAAATAATATACTTCACTTTGAAAGTTATAATCCTATGCTTAAAAGTCATTACAATTTATGGTCACACACAATCTCTATTTTTGGCCTAAAATATTAAATACCAGGGATTGCCTGGCTGTGCGTTTGCATGTTTTATTTTATTTCTAACTTAGAAGATAATTTCTTGTTCTAGTTGCTTATGGGTTGAACAACGAGTTTGAATGTGGGGAGAGGAAAAGGAAAGGTTTCTGGACAATGATCTACATTCTTAGCTTCCTGAAGACTTACAGATTCATAGAGTTTTAGAATTAGAAAGTACTTTATAGATCCAGCTAGTCTAACCAGGGAAGCTTAGATAGCACTGTGGAAAGAGCACTAGCCCTGAAGCCAGGAGGACCTGAGTTCAAATGTGACTTCAGACACTTAACACTTACTAGCTGTGACAAGTCACTTTACCCCAATTGCTTCACTAAAAAAATAAAAATCTAAAATTTAGTTCTAACCCAGATGAAATTGATGAGATCATACTAGTAATAAGTTGGTATTTGAATCCTGGTCTATACTCTTTCTTCTCCAACATCATGATAATTCATTACCTAAATTTACTAAATGCTTATTATGCACAAGGAATTGTGCTGCTAAGTACTGAAGGGGATGCAAAGTATTCCAGGTCCTCATGGTTTAACATTGTACACAGCACAGGATAAGCACCAGAGTGGTGCTGATAATAAGTGTGATAAAATAAGTGTTAAGGAGTGGAAGGGAATGAAAACTTGGAGTGCTCCAGTTAGGTTAGAGATTGATGGTTTTCTCTAACCTCCAATTAGGTGGGTTTCCTTTCTCCCCCAGGTCACACTGAGTAAATAACTGTGATCTGAGGACCTGGTTCCTGTTCCCCCTAACTGCCCCCCTGGCCCCACCCCCAGCAAAAATCTTTTCCCTATTGGAAGCATCACTTCTTCAAGGTCTAGCTTTTAAATGTTTTTGCTATTTTTCTTTATAAGTGCTTGTTCTGAACTCCCTCATTTGAGCAGTTCTGACCTTGATCCTTATCGGGAAGCTTTAGCAATAAAAAGCCTATTCTCTGAATATCTTTGCTGACTAATACATTAAGTTATTAAACTGCTATCTCTGTCTATTTTAGTAGCAAATGAGGTAAGACTTTAAGGACAGGAGCCTTCTGAGCAACTGGATTTAGCAGATGGAGAAAGGCAGACGTCCTGCAGCTCCAGACTAATCAGTTGTTTATCCAACAATAAATAACAGGCAATAGAACAGAAGATGTGTTCTCCACTCTTTGGCACCTTCCAGCACCAATTGCACCATTAATGGCAGAGAATGAAGTCATATTTCACAGTGCCCCACAATGCAATAACGCCATTTCTGTCCAATGCAGTGATGAAGAAAGCCATTCTTTACCTTCCAGCTGCCTACTGTCACCATCCTAGGCCTCTGTCATTATCACACCTCCTTTTCTGGGGACTTTGGGTCACCCAAAGACAGGAAGAATATAATGTAGAACTAGAAAGGTCCTTTGGAATCACCTCATCCAACCCCTTCCTTTTACATATAAGGAACCTGAGGTCCAAGAGGGAAAGTATTTGCTCCAAGTCACATAGATGATAATAGCTCACCTAAAGGTTTGCAAATAGCTTTACAAATATTATCTCTTAGTCCCATGCTATTATCGCACCTATTTTATAAATAAGAAAAGTGAGATTGGAAGAGATTTCAAATGACTTGCCCAGGTTTACCTCCCCTAGTACTGACAGGGAAAAGATTAGGAAGGATACAAGGACAGTGTTTGCTAAGTGTCAGGTTTTGAGGCTGGGTAGTTAGGGTGTTCTAAGGCTAAGTACTCTGGGTTTTCATTGGATAGAGCTATTGTTAGCAGGGGCTGCCTAAGAAAGGCTCCAGGGAGGAGGTGGGCCTTTGATTCAGCCTTAAAAGAAAGGGGACATTATGATAGGTACCAAATGAAGCCCAAAGGGAACTCCATAAAGAAGAACCAATATTTGTGATTCACCTACATGCTAATAGTTTGCCCTCTTCTGCAAATCATTGTAATAATCTTGTCACTTAAAAAGTGCTTATCTCTTGACAGCACTTCAATTGGACATCCAAATAGGGCTAGAGCAGAGCTTCAGATGGTACCAGTCCATCGAGCAGTTCAAGTACTATGATTCCTATTTTACAGATGAAATTCAGATTCAGTGAGATCAGGTAACTCACTTAGGGTCACACAGCTAGTTGGCAGCAGAGCTCGGTCTAGTGCACTTAGATTTGAAATCAGAAAATCTGGGTGAAGATCCGGCTCTGCCGCCAACTAGCCATATGACCATATTCAGTAAGCTGGGCATCCTCCAGACTTGGCTCAGTGCTAGGCCAAACTTCTGGATGAGGCTTTCTATGACTTTTCTCTCACTTCTGTGCATGTTCCAGCTGTATTTGGATGCTGGATCTTGCTCCTCTAACTGCAGAAGACATCAACAAAATTCTTACATTCCTCTTTTGCTCCTAATACATGCAAATGATATTTTTATAAATTCTTTAACATTAATTGGAAGTACTTAGTCAAAGTCACTTTAGGCCCAAATTACTTCTCTCCCGTTCCCTGATTACCGCTCTCTATCAGGATGGTTTTTGGAGAGCCGTGAATTAATTTCATTTTCCTTGGTGCTCATTTTTCCGTCTCTACTCCAGTTGTTGACATGGGCCAAGGCATGCTTTGACATTTCGTAATGTCATTTGGGCTGCAATTACACAGAAAGCAAACATCTGGCACTGATTTGAATAGGTGATTGCCAAGATCTGGGGAGGCCTTACCCTTTACAGCAGGGAATGGGAACAACAGATGAAGTAACAGAGATATATGCTACTTGAGCATCCCATAGGGATAGGACCTAACTCTTAGGAACCATAAATACTGACTTAGTGAAACATGCCGGGGTGAAGGTTGGCAACCAGTACTCCTTTATCAATAGGCCAAATTAAAAGATGTCCTCTACATGTTGTTTTGAGCTAGGATGATGAAGGTGAAAGAAGAGCCATGACATGAGACTGAAGCATCAGAAAGACAGGATTGTTTTCCCTGGGCACAGGAAGCTTTCTTCTTCTAGTGTGTCTTTGCCCATCGCTTTCTTTTTCATTTCTTTCTAGAATACTCTGGACCTTGAAGAGACTGGAGAAGTAATCCAAGGCAGTATCAATGCTTTACCAGATGTTTCCCTGGTAAGATCTTCCATCTCCTTTTTTTGGTCTTTAATTGGAACGAGTCGTTTTGGCCACTAAGAACTGACAAAAGGGGCAGTGAGGTGGTACAGCGGCTAGAGCACTGGTCCTGCAATCAGGAGGACCAGAGAGAAGCCGCATGTCGCTATAAAGCATAAATCATAGATGAAAGCTGGAATTAATCTGAGGCCAGTTAATTTTTAGCCTTCTTATTTTATAGAGAAGGAAATTTAAACCCAGGGAGTTCAAGTGCCTTTCCTGTGGCAGCATGGGTAGTTAGCATCAGACTTGAGTTAGAGAGCCTGCCTTGGAACCCCCAAGACTAGGGTTCAAGTCCTGCCTCTGACCTACTGGTCTTTGTGTCCCCTGCGCTAACTGCTTCTCCTCTCAGCGCCTTTGGGCAGCCCTCTAAAGCACTAAGTTACAGGCTTCGAGGAACTGATCTGCGTAAGGGCAGGGAGTTTCCATATTTGGAATTCCCCACTCTGATGAAATTATAGGCTGGCACAAAACTGCAAAATAAAAAACAATCAAATATACCAGGCATGTAAGCTGGTTCTAATGAAATGCACTTGGCATAGTGACAGAAAGGAGCTCTGCTTCTCCGTCCTAGCCCCGGCACTGTTCTTCATGCTCGTCTTAGCCATCCACTTAATACCTGGGTTTCAGTGTCCTGAGTATATAAAACGAGGGTATTGGAGGAGATGCTCCTTCCTGGGGAGGTGAGGGAGGGACCCTTCCTCTCCCATCTGGGGATATCGGTTCCCTTCCAGCTCTAACCTCTCGTGTCAGTGGTTCTAATCTTCCGATTGTGGAACTCTCTCTCTCTCTCTCTCTCTCTCTCTCTCTCTCTCTCTCTGTCTGTCTCTCTCTCTGTCTCTCTCTCTCTCTGTGTCTCTCTCTCTGTTTCTCTCTGTCTCTGTCTCTGTATCTTTCTCTCTCTCTCTCTCTCTCTCTCTCTCTCTCTCTCTCTCCCCCCTCCTCCCCGTTTTCTCTGCCCTCACAGCTGCATTCCACATTATCTATGGCATTCCCTTCTTTGTCTGTCTGCAAGCCACCATCTCTGTACTGTGACAGTTGTCACCTGTGCGCTCATTTTCTCTTCCTGCCCTCCCGCTGCCCTCCTCCTCTAATCCCTTAGCATGCAGCAAAGCCAGGGAAGTGTCCCTTTTTTCCAATACCCCTGTAATTAAGTCTGTACAGACTCCCTGCTACAGGATATTGCTGCTGCCAAGGAGCTCGTAAGATTCCCAAAAGGAGGAGGCTATTAGGTAACACTACCGTCTGCACAGAGGCTCGCCAAGCTCCGAGCCCCAGGGTCAGGCTCTATCTGCGGCTGAGATGACACAGATTTTCCACTACGGTGCTGCATTATTCAAGCAGGCCCCGTCACATGGCCCAGGGGACCCTGGGAAGCAGAATTCCAGCCTGGACCTTGGTTGGTTCTGGCGCAGCCTCTCATCTCTTGAGTTTCCCTCCACGGGAAGGCTCTCCCCACTCTAGGGATGGAGTCTGACGGCCTCTGTTCTTGCTGGATTTTTTGGCAGGACGATGGCGCCTCTCTTTCCGAAGCTTCGCCCAACTTCAAGCCTCCGCCGCCACCTCCTCCAGCTCAGTCCCTTGATTCTTCTGTTACCCAACAGAGAAAGACTGGGAAAGACCACCCCAAACGACCTTCGTCAGAGTCTTCTCAATCGGGGCTTTTCTTCACGGCACCCCGCAACCTCAGCCCACCGCCCGGCCAAGCAGGGAGGGACTCGCCCAGCACCCCCTCCCCCGGAGCCACTTCCTCCACCCAGGGTTCTCTTGCCAGCCCCATCTACGCCACAATTTCTCCAGCCAATCACAGCTCGAAGAGACCGATGGATGCACATCTGTCGTTTGTCAACCAGCACCCCATAGGCCCCTTCCCAAGGGTCCAATCCCCCACTCATCTGAAAGGCATGTCCCCTGAAGCTTCCTCGGGAAGCAGCCTCCCAAGTCCTCCTCTTCCCTCTCCTCCTGCTGTCCCCATCACCCTTGATAAGGCCAGCCCCAAGTCAGGAACAAATCATCACTTTGTCATGGTGGAAGTACACCGGCCAAATAGTGAGCCAGATGTGAACGAAGTGAGGGCCTTGCCACAGACTCGAGGTGAGTAATCCCTCACGCGGTCGCGTACCCAGAATTCTCTCCACTCACTCAGCCTGCTCCTGTACCCATTGTCTTTTCTACCATTGACTTTTATGAGAAAGGAACAAAAAAAAAAAAAAAGAAACTACACTAGGGGCTTATTCCACCAAAAAATTTTTTTTTCAGACTGTGGCCCTGGGGCCAAAGATTCAGGTCTGACTTTTCCATTCCTACCATGAAGTGATAAAAGTCATTGTGGACTGAGAGACAATGTAGAAATTGATTAGCCTCCTAAAAGACCTAATTATATTCAGCATAGTCTTTAGTGAGGAAATGGCGGTAGTAAAATACAGTTTTAAAATGATTTTGAAGTAAAAAAAAAAAAAAACTATGTATGAATCCCTGTTCTGCTACTTGTGAATTGTGTGCATTCAGAAAGTTAATTTCTCTAAGCCTCAGTTTCTCCTTCTGTAAAATAAGGCAAAAGACTAGGTGACTCCAAGGTCCCCTTCCAGCTCTGTTTAGAATACTTAATTCTATTCTGTTTCTTTCAAAATTGGTAATCCATATTAAAAAGAAAGCAGCATGGTAGATTGGATAGATGGACAGCTTTGGAATCAGAAAGTCCTGCTGACACAAAGTTCACCCATATACTCTGACACCATAAGCAAAGTCATATAACTCCTTCATCTGCACTTCAGGCACTTCTCTAAGACTTGAAGTTATAGATGAGTTTCCAATTTCCATGAATTAGAGGAAATTTTCACATTAGAACTTCACTACATCAATCACTCAACAGATTGGGGGAAAATAATCACTTATGTGATTCTTTAAGCTTTGCAAATTGCGCCGCATATATTATCTCATTTGCTTCTCATAAGAATCTTGTGAATTAGAATATTCTTTCCCTCTCTGCATACAGAAGGTCTCCTCTACCAAAGTCTACTTCCATTGCTTTGTAATAGCATAAAAGTGTCTCAGAGGCTTTGACCGTGGCATTCTAATTCTGATAGGTCCTACCAAGCTGGAAAGACTTCAAATATGGACAAAGTGATAGACTATCTGTTGTTTAAGCACCAGTTCAGCTAAATAAGGAAGAGAAAGTCACCAGATTGGTCTAAGTCTGGAAGTTTTTCTGGTGGACCAGCCCCGGGAGCTCATAAAGGCCATCTACTAAGACCACGAGGGGCTGCAATCTGAATCATTCAACCAGTGAACTAATGGTTTCTCCAAGTACCGATCACTCAGATATTTATTAAAGTGCCTGAAGTATAAAGATAGTTGTATATATAATAACAACAACAACCAAAAATTAAAAAAAAACTCTTTCCCTAGTCATCCTGTATTAATGGGAGCTTTCTATACTTTCTCCTTGGAATGAGATTCAAGATGACAGGGAGAAGGGAGAAAGGGAAATGGCCTTCTATGGTACATTACACACTGTGCTCTGGTTTGTGTGTCTGGGGTGATTCTGAGCTATCTTAGACCATCCCCTTTATTCTCCTCCTCCCCATGGTGACAATGACAAACCCCTAGGATGAGCCCAGCCATTCGAGACAAACTATTCCAGTGGCTGGTAAACCACAAGGAGTCAACTGACTTAGTTGGTTCCAAATTTCCTACTAGGAAGCCCCGCAACATTTCGAGAAGGAGAGCTTCTAAATTGACTTTGCTATCCCTCTAAGGCAGGACTTGCCATCCATTGCCAGCTTTCCAACCTCCCTAACCCTGGGCATTGAAAGATGAAGGCTTTGTTGGGCCATGTTGCCCTCTTGTGGTTTGACCTGTCATTGCTGGCTAGGTCTTCACTGTCGATATATAGTAATGGAAGGAAATTGGTGGAAGATTGCATCTGACTAGTACCTGTTTACCGCTAGATCAGGGGATTTTTTTCTATCTGTCGTAGAACCCGTTGGCACTAGGGACTCCTTCTCAGAAGAATGATTTTAAATACATAAAATGAGATACATAACATTACAAAGGAACCGATTACACTGTAATTGTTACTGAAATATTCAGTTTTTTAAGTTAATGGGCTCCAGGTTAAGAACACCATCTTAGATCTTTGCGTAAGTATCAGATATTGACCCATACACCTTCCTAACTAGCCTCAGATTGAAAGATGATTTCTCTCAGTTTGCAGGGAGAAAATTGAAAAATGACCAATTTCATCAGCAGAAATAAGAATGGAATACAGCGTCCAGACTGGAAGCACCCACTATAATCCTCTGAAGCAGGGGTTATTAATCTCTGGTCTGGGAACTTCAAAAAATTATATTTCAATATAATTAGTTTCCTTTGTAATTTTATTTTATTCATTTAAACACATTATTCTGAGAAGGAAGTCCCCAGTTTTCATCAGACCATGGAAGGAAGTCCATAGGTAGCACCTCCACCTCAAACTCAAGCTTCTCTAGGCTAGTAGGCTTTTGAATTTTCAACTAAAATCCATTTGGATCCTATTTCTGAGCTCTAATTATGTCAGAAAGGCAGGAGTCCAACTCTGATCTTCAGCTCTGACCAGAGAGCAGGCTCTCTTCCGCTTGCTGTCTCTCATTCTGCTTATCACCATGTTTAATCCCAGTCTATTTCACAAACTGTCCTAATGCCTGAAAACAAGTGATTAATTATTTTCTGCAATACTGTCTGGAACCTTTTTTTCTCAGCAGTAACAAAACACTATCAGAATCACAGTGTCAGAAAGGGTCCCTTTATTTCTTTCCAGTACAATACAATAAACATTTACTAAATGTCAGCTGTGCTCAGAGATCTGTCCTAGGTACTAGGGGAGATACCCTAGATACCCCGCTGTATGTATCTCATTTGTCTACTGCCAGTGCATGGCTGCCACAGCTTCTCTCTGTTGTGACTCCTGGGTACTACTCGTTGGGTGCTCAAGTCTTATAGGAGTCACTTAAAAAATAATAATAATACGATTCCCCAGATGGGCCTGGTGGCCAGCTAGCGTCCTCAGCCTCCTATCTCGCTCTTTGTGCTCTATGCTCCATGTGGAGAGCAGCAGGACTCGGAGGGTCAGTCTCCCCAGGTGTTCCTCAGCAGCCTCCTGATCACATACTCTGTTTTCCTTCCTGCTAACAGCTGTTCTCCCGCTATCGTCCCCAGCAGCTTCTACCCTTTCCCAGCTGTCAGACAGTGGGCAGACTCTCAGTGAGGACAGCGGTGTGGACACCGGGGAGGTGGAGGCCAGCAGCAAGGACCGAGGCCGTCAGCAGCCGTCCACCAAAGGCAGAGGCAGCAAGGACCTCCCCCGGAATGAGGGGGCGGCAGAGGCAGCGGCCAAACCGGTAAGGAGCAGGGTGGGGTTGGGCTCAAACCTAGGGGAGATTCCAGGGGGGTTGAGATGGGGAAGGGGTGGGCGTGCCCAAGGGAGGGGTTTCCACACTGTGATGCAGAAGCCAATGGGCAAGAGAGCTGGCAGATTCTAATGGGTGTGGTGTGAGAAGCAGGGGCTGGTCAGCAGCTGTGTGCAGATAGGATTTTGCCATACCCTGAGGGCACCCAGTCACTGAGGTCTCATCATCACCTCCCCATCTTTAATTAAATATGCTGGCCTTGCCCTCTCCCTAGAAACACTGAATCAGAAAATTGGAGAACTTCTCCCTCCTGCACACTGACTGAAGAGCTGGCAAACTAGAGACCAGATCTGCCAGTATTGCCCAATCTCTATCACACCCAGGAAGTGGTGGCAAAAGATACCAGGATTTCTCTCTCTCCTGGGTGAGAATATAAGCCCTACTGAGCTTTAGCTGGCTTCTGGGTGACTTTCTTCCACATAAGGGTTATTCCCTGTAAAAAGCTCAGCCTGTAATAAATGTCCACAAAAACTGGGAATCAGTAAACCTGTGATATTGGACAAGTCACTAACTTCAGTTGAAGTCACTTCATTATGGTAATTTGTAAATTTCTTGAGGATGAGGACTATGTTTTATGTAGCTCTCCTACACTTTATGTTCATCATCCATGGTAGACTTTTTTTTTTAAATTTAATTACCTAAATTATTATTATTATTATTATTATTTTTTTTTTTGCTGAGGCAATTAGGGTTAAGTGACTTACCAAAGTCACACAACTAGGAAAGGTTAAGTGCCTGAGGCCAAATTTGAACTCGGGTCCTCCTGATTTCAGGACTCTAACCACTGGTCCACCTAGGTGCCCCTCATGGTAGACTCTTAATAAATGTTGAATGACTGGATGAGTTTTTTAAATGAGTAGTTTGGATCAGCTGAGCTATAAGGTTCTTTCTGGCTCTGAAATCCTATGATCCTTGGAGAGGGCTGGCAAGTTTAGAAGAATCAGAATAATCCACTTTTAGAGCCAGAAAGGCGATCCAGCGCAGACCTTTAAGGGAGCCCCTGAAGGGGGGGGGGGGTGGTCAGGCTTTGGTGACAGATTCTCTCTGCCTGCAGCCTGGCCTCTTGGAGCCCACGTCCTCTCTGATCCGAGTGGTGAAGAGTGCGGCCACCTTGGGCATTGCTATTGAAGGGGGCGCTAATACGCGACAGCCCCTGCCACGGATTGTCACCATCCAGGTAGGGAAAGCAGCAACACCTGGGAAAAGCAGACTCCTTTGGGGGTTCCCCCAGACTGGGCTGGGTGGCTCCTCCCTGCCTTCTCCCAGGCCACCAAAGTGATGGCACTGAACCTGCCGGGGAACGTCTCCCTTGTGCCTCTTCCCCGGCTATTCTCTTGATTAAGGCAGAATTCTCACTCTATGCAAACTTTCCGTGCTTTGAAGCTTGCAGAAGATGGATCTGGGAGCACCGCACTTTGGCATTGGCCCTGGCCGCCAGCTGTCAGGGGGTATACAGAACCGGGAACCAGGGGGTTAGAGCTGCAGACTACGGGAAGGGAACCAGTCCCTGGTCACAGAGGGGCCTGAGAGAGGCAGGAAGTGGCGCAGTCCCCCCTGTGTACTGGAGCCAGGGGCTGGGAGGGAGTCCGAAAACGGGTTGTGGGATCTCCCCCGGGGCAGTTGGTATTAGGCGGAGCATGCTTGGGTCCTCCTAGGGCAGCCTGAGCTGCGTGCCCGGCCATCTTGCATTGTCTGTGAGCAGGACCACCACACAGGCAGCTCCTCACCAACATGTAGATAAGGACTAATGAGGGCAGGCCCAGTCCCACCGAGGCAGTTTGTCTGGGCCGGTCTGGGACCATGGGTGCTGGGCGCTGACATCCTCTTCCTCCCTCATCTCCTTGCAGAGAGGCGGCTCTGCCCACAACTGCGGGAAGCTGAAGGTGGGTCACGTAATCCTGGAGGTGAATGGTGTGGCCATGCGGGGCAAGGAGCACCGGGAGGCTGCCCGCATCATCGCTGAAGCCTTCAAGATGAAGGACCGCGACTATGTGGACTTCCTGGTTACTGAGTTCAATGTGATGCTTTAGAGAAAAGACCCCCAGAGCCAAGTAGAAAGATGGCCCCAGGGAGAGTGCCCAGGATCCAGGTAGCTGAGTCCCGCAGAGGCGCTGATGACTGCGTGGTTCTGCCCCAGATCCACATCGACGCTCCTTACCAGATCTCCTAGTGCCCCCCCCCCAGGCTGGCTATGGCAAGGTGACCGTGACATGACATGCCCGTTCCAACCAGCCTGACCCCCAGCCCAGATTAGGGCCCGTTGACTCCCCTTGCCCTCAGGGAGGGTCCTGTTCTTGGGCACATGGTCAGCCTGGCTGCTGGCATACAGACAGAGAGACAGACAGATCTTAGCATCCCCTGGCCTAGAAGTCAGCCCCAAAAGAGCTCAGAGTGCCAGAAGGAAGATGGGGAAGTAGGAAAGGATGAAGAATAAGAAAAAGACCCAAGGGGGAGGGGAACAAAGAACTCCAAGGAAAGAGCAGAAAAGGAGGCAGGAGCAGTTTAAGCTTTTGCTCATCCTTCCCTTGACCTGTTTACAGTTATCACTACTTGGCTCCACCTCTGTGTTAAGGAACATTTCTTGTCTTTACCATACGTGTAGCTCCGTTGTCCTTTCCCTTCACCGGGAACCCTTCTGAATCCCTTCTGAGTCAGGTCAGACACTCTCCCTCCCTACCTGCTCTGGTCTCTTCCTCATGTTCCTCCACTCATCCTCTTTGAAGAGCGGATTATATCCCATCTACCCAGAGCTTGGATCCCTTCAATATCCCTTCCCTCTAAGAAACTGTTAGCCAGAGCAGGGGTGAAGAGAGAGCTCTGGGGCCCTGGCTGCTGGAGGATGGTCCCCAGGAAATGCCCTACAGCAATCTTAGTGCCACAGACTGGGTGGGCAGCAAGTGCCCTCCTGCCCTGGCTGTTTGTTCCACCCAGCTTACTTCTCTGCTGTCTTATTTATTATTTATTTTCTACCCTGTCAACCGTGGATCCCAAGCTCCCCTCCTTTCCAGCAGCTATCCTGTCTGGTCACCCTGTGCACAGCCTAACAATGGATGCCTTGTAAATGGCCAGCAATGTCAGTGTATTTATATAAAGAGCTTGTGACTTTAATTTTTCAATAAATCTAACAGTTAGGAAAAAGTCTACTGTGGGACATGCTTTCTTCCTTTTGGAGAGCATCATTAGGTCATGGCTTCCTACCGAGGCGCCTCTTCACTGCCTCCCCAGGGTTATTGTACAACTGTGTTTAATGAATTCTGGACCTCTCTCTGACACTAACTAGCTATGTGGACTTAGGAAAATCATTTAACCACCTTGGGCCCCAGTCTCCTCATCTGTAAAATGGAACACTACCTTAAAAATCTTGATGCAGGGGGTTGGACTAGATGACATCCTGTGAGCTTTTCCAAGCCTAAGTCTTATTATCTTTTAAGCTCCTTGAAAACAGAGACTACATGGGATTCATGTCTGTGTTTTTTCCCATTCTCATTCCCATTGATTGATTCTGAGTTTGGGACACAAACTGCTGTATCTCTCCTGCCGGCCACGAGGGGGCCAGCTTCATCCTGATTAAAACCCAATCTCCCGTAATCTCTCAGCTGGATTTGGAAAGGAATGAATCCTTTTAAGAACCGAGTACTTCTGGCCCTTTTGGGGAGTCCCTGAAGGTGCCCCTTGAGGAGTTCACTGGAGGAAAGAGGTGCAGCATAATGATGAAACTAGCATTGGTTTTGGAGTCAGAAACCTTGAGTTTAATTTTTGTTTTAATCCGCTACTTATTGCCATTGTGACTGTGGGTCTTGGTTTCCCAGTCTTTAAAATGGGATTATTAAAACTTCACACGCCTTATGATCCTTCTAAAGGCCAAATCCTATGACATCTGAAAAATCCCCGCCTCTCCACAAGGCGCTGTGGAGGATTTCTGCATGATACCCAATTGAGGTGCTTAAAGAAGAATATTTCAGAAAAACTGTCTAGGACCCTAATAAATGTTTCCAGAAATGATTTCTAGAGTCCATTGTATTATAACCTCAAGGCATCTGGCATTGAGTAATTTTTAAGTCTTTCCACAAAGCAATGAGTCCTGAGCTGGGTTTGTGAACCAGGCCAATTCCCATCAAACCAACTAACTAATTGGATCATGAGGGATCAGGCAAAACACTCAGACTCTCCCGGAGCATGTCCTCTGAGATGGATCTCCAATAACAACAGACAATAGGATCAGAGTGAGAGAATCTTACGGGAGAGTAATCTGTCCATCTGTGTTCCTAAGACTTTCTGCTAGGGATATGTTGTAATATGGATGAAGAAGCCTTTATCCTTGAAGTGCTAGTGGAAGGATAAAATTAATATTCATCTTCCTATTTCCAGTGCTTTGCTTGTACTAACTACTCAATAGATATTGAATTAATAACTGAATAATTTACACGTGTGTGTGTGTGTGTGTGTGTGTGTGTGAAACAATATGCTTTACTGGAATACACACTGGAGTGAAAAGACCTGAGTTTGAATCCTGGCTCCAACTAGATATATGACTTTGGGCAAATAATTTAATTTCTCTTGAGCATCAAGAAATCACCATTTCCCCATGGAGAAGCATCATACACAGTGGAAAGAAAACTGGACTTGGCGTTAGAAGAGTCCTAAATCTGACACTTGCTCTCTGTGTGATCACAGGCAAGTTCTCTGTTTCCCCACTTGTAAAATAGGGATAGAAATATGTATTAGCTCCTTCTCTGGGTAGCTAGGTAGTCTAGTGGTGGAATGCCATACCTGGCATAAGAAGACTCATCTTCCTGAGTACAAATCTGGCCTCAGATCCTTTCTAGCTGTGTGACTCTGAGCAGGTCATATCAAATTTGTCTCAGTTTCCTCATCTGTAAAATGAGTTGAAGAAGGAAATGTCAAACTGCTTCACTATCTTTGCCAAGAAAACTCCAAATAGAACCATGAAGAGTTGACTACAATTGAAAAACAAATGAATAACAAATTTTCTCCTTAAGGTTGTCATAGGAATGAATGGGATTTTACTGATTGTGAAGTGCATTGTGTACCTTAAAGCTCTATACATAGAAGCTGTCCAAAAGTGAAGCTGTATTGGACACCATGTTGTTGTTCAATGTTTTTAAGTTGTGCCTGATTCTTCATGACCCTATTTGGAATTTTCATGGCAAAGGCACTGGAGTGGTTTATCATTTATTCCTCCAGTTCATTTTATAGATGAGAAAATTAAGGATGGGACTTGCCCAGAGTCACATTGCTAGTAAGTGTCTGAGACTGGATTTTTAACTCAGAAAGATGAGTTTTCCTTACTCCAGGCCAGGAACTCTATCCACTGTGCTACCTAACTGTCCACACACTGCATAAATGACAGCAATTGTTAAGATGGGATAATACCACTTGTATTAACATCCTCACAAACTTATGAGAAAAGTGCTTTTAGTAAATCTTGATGACTCCCCCTTAAAATCAATTAAATCAGACAGTAAAGAAGTAGGCCATGTAAAGTAATCATCAGTCAGGAAGACCCTCTCTACTCACCCAATTTATCACACAAAGACATCAAATCCAATAAACAATGACTCATTTTTTTTGTTGTTGTTAGCGCTTCAATTTTTTTTTTTTTTTTTTTTGCTGAAGCAATTGGGGATTTGCCCAGCTAGGAAGTGCTAAGTGTCTGAGGCCAAATTTGAACTCAGGTCCTCCTGACTTCTGGCCTGGTGCCACTTTTTAAAAAATTTTTTTTATTATAGTTTTTTTTATTTACAAAATATCTGCATAGATAATTTTTCAACATTGATGCCTGCAAAACCTTCTGTTCTAACTTTTCCCCTCCTTCCTCCCACTCCTTCCCCTAGATGACAGGTAGACCAATACATGTTAAATATGTTAAAGTTAAATATATGTATACGTATTTATATAATTATCTTGCTGCACAAGAAAAATCGGATTTAGAAAGAAAGTAAAAATAACTTGAGAAGGAAAACAAAAATGCAAGTGGACAAAAACAGAAAGAGTGGAAATGCTATATTGTGGTCCACACTCATTTCTCATAGTTCTTTCACTGCGTGTAGCTGGTTCTCTTCATTACTGAATAATTGGAATTATTTGGATCCTCTCATTGTTGAAGACAGGCACATCCATCAGAATACATCCTCATACAGTATCATTGTTGAAGTATATAATGATCTCCTGGTTCTGCTCATTTCACTCAGCATCAGTTCATGTAAGTATCTCTAGGCCTCTCTGAAATCATTCTGCTGGTTGTTTCTTACAGAACAGTAATATTCCATAACATTCATATACCATAATTTATTCAGCCATTCTCCAACTGATGGGCATCCATTCAATTTCCAGTTTCTTGTCACTACAAAAAGGGCTGCCACAAACATTTTTGCACATGTGGGTCCCTTTCCCTCCTTTAAGATCTTTTTGGGATATAAGCCCCAGTAGAAACACTGCTGGATCAAAGGATATGCACAGTTTGGTAGCCCTTTGGGCATAGTCCTAAATTAACACTTTAAATTTTAAAAGTGCTTTTGTCATAATAATTCTGTGAGACAAATGATAGTGTTATTTATGGTCCTCTCTGTCTAGAGATCCTCATCTCATCTACAGATTTGTTGCTAGATTTGAACCCAGGCCTCCTGCCTGATTCCAAGTCCAAGCATTCTTTCCATAGCATCATACTAACATGGTCTGGACCTCAAACAGACTAGTCCTAGCAATAAAACTGCTACACAAATAGCTATGATTTTTTAAAAGATTTTAGGAAACCATTACAGGCTATTACTGTAGTATGAACTATAAGAGTCATAAGGTTTGAAGGCGGCAGAGGGAAATTCCTAATGTATTTTAGATGCATCCTCCAGGAGCTGCTGACCACTGCTGCCATATCAGAAACATTTTCAATAGGAACAAGGGGTAGTGAAGTAGCATATACTGGAAATGTCTGAAAGTTTCTCTTTTGATGCTGAAAATGGTTCATGGAGAGCATTAAGGGGCAGTAAGGAAATGAGTGAATGAGGCTCCCAAGAGGCAAGTAGGATATAGTACTTTCTAAGGAAAGAGCTGGACAGAAAAGGAAGGTTCAGGTAGATATAAGTTCAGCTATGATTTCTGTCCCTATCAAGAGAGGAAGCTGTCCAGTAAAAATGGTATCAATTTCCTGTAAGTTACCAACTTGGGAAAAAGGCTCAGCTGCCCCATCCTTACTTATAACCCTGTTCCTTATCCTGTAAAAAATGTTTTAAATAACTTAATTCCATGAACCACTGAATGAGACTAGTCCTCTTCTAGGGAGGGGCAACTCTCCATGCATTAAAATGAGCCAGAAAATTTTCATTTCCTCCTCTCTTGTCCCAACACGTGCATCCTAAGTCCTGTCCATATTATCCTGAGAGCAGAAGTTCCAGGCACCTAGAATAAGGCTTCCAGCAGGTGTTAGTATTTCTTCCCTCTAAAACCCAGAATATCAGATTCCCCTTAAAAGAGTTTCAGTAGAGCTCAATGGAGGTTGGGGGGGAAAGTCTGAAAGTCAGGAGATTTTGCTTCAAGTTCTACCTGATATTAACTTATTGTATGATTTGGGCCACATCATTTAACCACATTAGGCCTCAATTTCCTCACTTGAAAAATGGAAGTCATTCCTTATGGCTCCTTCTAGCACTAACATTCTATGTTAATAATAACTCATATTTCTGTTTCTGAAGGTTTTCAAAGCACTTTTCTATTCCCTGATCTAGGCAGTGTAAGTATCATTAAGGTCCCTAGTTGGAGAAGAAACTGAGGTGTTGATTTGCCCAGGGTCACACAGTTAGTAAATTCAGGGCCAAAGTTTGAACTTCTGACTCTTTGGTGCCATATCCGGCTCTTTGTACTATAACATATTGCTTAAAATTCTCTCCACCACAGACATTTTGCGATAATAAAAATGACATTGGTCATTTGTATGGCAATATACAGTTTACAAAGCATCTTTTCCACGATGGCCTTGTGAGCGAGGAATACTAGTCTTCGGCTTGTTCTTAACATCTCTCTCAGCCTCAGTTTCCCCTTATGTAAAAACACGAGTTTAGCCCAAATTATCCCAATGGTCTTTTAATCCCTGGGAACAATTGAGTGTGTATAATTTTAAAGCCTCTCTGTCCTGGCTTTAGAAAAATAGCCTTCTCACTGAAGAAACTTTCTTTTCTTTAGAACGTTCTACTTTCAAAGTTGCCTACTGCCAAAATGTGTCAGAGTCCAGCTTCTGGGTTAAGTGAAAGCAGGTCATCGGCTCCTAGGGACGCAGAAAGGGATTCTGTTTCTAGTGTCACTCACCCTGATTTGGACACCTAGTGAAAGCCAGGGTTTGAAAATACTAAGGATAAATAAAGGGGTGCTGTGAGAACGGCGGATTCGCTCGGACTAGGGATGAGCAGCCACGAGAGGGAAAAAGGAGGATGGCGACAATTTTCCCAGAAAAGACGCAAGGAAACCCTCCCACCTCCTGTGTCAACAAAACGTGAATTCTCAGAACTGGGAGGAACCTTGGAGTGTGATGCTCTCGTTTTTACAGTTGGGGAAACTGAGGCCGGGAGATGGAGACGACAGAAGAGGGGAAGGGAGTGACGAGGGGAGTGGGAGGGGGGGACGGGGAATGGAGGGGTGGGAAGAGGAGAGGAGGGGAGGGGAAGAAAAGAAAGCAGAGGGCTGTGATTTTGAGTCAAAAGATCGCGCGTTCTGTTTACCCCTTTGGCTACCTGTTTGATCCGGAACCCATTCTCTCTTCTGTACAACAAGGGGATGGCTACAAACCCATCTGAGGTCCCGTCCAAGGCGGAATCCCGCTATTTCACAGTCTGGGGAGGCCCGTTAAAGGGCCTTCTCCCCCGCATCTCTAAGTGCCCTCTCCGGGAGGACGAGACTTTCCGGACCGCACGGATTCTATGAAGGGCGGGCCGGAAAGGACGCGTCTCCTCGATTGGTGGAGCCGGTCCCCTCCCCGCCTTCCTGGGGCCGTCCCCTGTGTCCCATTGGCCAGGCCTCTGGAATCATGCTAAAACGGAGCCAAGCCCCCCGCCCCGAGCAGCTGCGGCTCCGAGATTGGAGACTATTGTTTGCTGTGTCTAAGTCCAGGAAATTGACTAAGGGAGGCGGGGAACAGTTGTCCCCGGAGCTGGGCTGGGCTGGGCTGGGGCTCGGGGCCGGGCTGGGGCTCGGGGCCGGGCTGGGGCTCGGGGCCGGGCTGGGGCTCGGGGCCGGGCTGGGGCTCGGGGCCGGGATGCGGAGGACCGCGGCGTCCCGCCCGGCCTGGGAGGCTGGCGAGGAGGAGTGACGCCCATCCCCACCTGGCATCGGGGCGGCGGCGGCGGCGGCGGCTCAGGTGAGACGGGCAGAAATCGCGCCAAAGCGCCGGACAGGACTTCCCGCAGCTCCGGGGAAGCGCGGGCTGGCTTTGCGCGTGTTCCGCGCCGGGCCCGGCTGCTCAGGCAAAGCGGGGTGGAGAGGCTACGTTTTAGGGCACCCCGCCCTGCCGACCGACTCCGCTCTCCCCGGACTTCTCGGGACTGTAAACTTATCGTCTCCTTCCTCCTCCCTCCTCCTCCGCGAGCGCGGGGGCTCCGTCCTGCATCAGCCTGACCTTGGCTAAGGGACTAGCCACCGGGAGCCTCAGTTTCTCCGCAGGTGACCCTGGCCATCTTGAGGATTCCTTTCACACCTCATATTCTTTCTACTCTTTGGTCGTAGGAAACTTGACTTTAGATTCCCAGTTTAGCCATACTGTCAATCTGCTAGCAACACGGTCACTTGGCCAAGTTTAAGTCTCCGTTTCCTCTTTATTAGTAAAATAAGGGGTTTAGGAAAGATCATCCCTGAAGTTTCTTCGGGCTCTAAAACCTTTGACTTCTCCATTCTCAGTTTGTATAGGTAAAGGTGTAAAGAGCTGAGTTAAGTTGTCTCCGAGCACCTTTTCATCTCTACAGTTATTTTTCCATGATTCTATTAACTTATCTCCCTGGGGAAACAAGGATTCTCTCTCTTCCTTTCCCTCTCCTACATTCCCAGAGAAGAGACGCTGGACTGTCTGGAAGTCTTTACAGGTGGCACAGGCCTGGGACCCCCTCATGGGAAAGGGACTTCTTAAATCCCTGAGGTGTTTCTTTCTTAAGGTGGGTTTGGTGGAGCAAGGAATCATCTTTAGTGATGTCCATGCATCCCACTGGCGCGCGAAGCCCTGGCCTGAAGCTTCTGGCCAGGAAGCGGCGGTGTCTCTGATGCGGCTCTCTTTGCCAGGGGAGCCCACCTTCCTTCCCAGAAAGTTCCTCCGAGGAGGTTTCAGGGATCCGGATCCGTTTCTGTGGCTGGTGTCTCGGGGCCTGAGTTGCTGTGGTTACCCCCGGGGAAATGGCGCTCTTGCCTGGGCCCTGGTTTGTGTGGGTCTCACTCACTAGGCAACCAAGGGCACACTGGCTGCCTCTCTGGCAAGACGCTCTGGGTTGCCCTATCTCATGCTTTCCCATGAGCCCAAAGTAATTTCCAGCCCTTTCTGGGGATTGCATGTGTTTGGGCTGGGGGAGGGATAAGGTGAGATCACAGAGACTTGGTCCAGTTGTAAGATGAGCTTGTTCGGTTGAGTGATGCAACAGAGAGAAATGGATATAATCTAATGGATGGGGTGGTAGTAAGAATCAAGTCTTTTGAGGAAATAAGCTTAAGAGTTAAGAATTAAGAGATATAAGTTCTAGGTCTGACTCTTTGGAAAGCCTGAGGCTTAGATAACAAAAGTGACTTGCTCACCTGTAAAATTAGAATTTGCAATGATAGTTCTCTAAGGTTCCTTCCAATGCTACCATTCTAGAATCTCTAGGGTCCTATCAAGGTTTTATTTCAATCTTTTCTCTCCTTCCTTTTTTGAAAAGCCTTCAACAGGTGGGCACCCTTTATATATATTTTATAGTCATCTTAGAGAGTATCTTGGACACTGAAAGGTTAAATGATTTTCCCAGGGTCACATAGCCAGCAGTCATGTCATAAGCAGGACTTGAATCCAACTCTTGTAGACTACAAGATCAGCTCTGCGTCTACTAAGACATACTGCCTCTGAACTTGAATCTTTTCTAAGCAGGGGATTTCATCAGCTCTCCAGGGTTGATGACTAGAGTACCTCAGAAGATGCCAAGTTTTAAGAGTTTCCAGGGAGATTTGGAAAAGCTGGGAGCAGATGTGTATCATCGTGCCTAGAGGATATTTTGAAAATTGATACTTGCCTTTTAAATTCCTATTTCTCCCACTTGGGGGAAAGAAGTATTTTTAAAGCCTTTAGGTTCTGGCATTAGAAAAATGACTTTCCCATTAGGGGAGCTTTCTTTTATTTAGAACATAATACTTCCAGGAAGAACCAGGCTTAGAATCCAAATCTCTTGATTTCCATGAACTGTGTGATTTTGGGAAAGACATTTAATGTTTTGGAGCCTCAGTTTTCTCATCTGTAAAATGGAGAGCAATTGTCCTGCCTTTTCTCTCTCTACTATGAGAATCCAATGAGAATGGATGTCAGTCTTTAGTAAAATGTAAAGCATTGTCTTTATACTCATCATCTCTTATTATCACTTCCTAAATCTTTATAGGAGCATCAATTTAGATGTGGATGGGACCTCAGAGATTACCTAGTCCCACCTCGTTATTTTGCAGAGAAGGAAACTGAAGTGCAATAACTTTTAAGTGATTTGCCTGAGATCCTCCAGGTAGGAAGTATCACATTTTCTGACTTTACATCTCATTAGATCAAACAGCTTATTTTCTGACTTTACATCTCATTAAGTCAAACAGCTTGTTTAAAACTTGTCTTAATACTTTATTATTGGCTTCTTTCATTTTTACCTATTACTTCCTCTTCCCTTTCCAGCAAGTCACCATATAAGTGAGTGAGAGGCAGGCAGACAGACAGATGCAGATATAGAGAGATGGAGACAAAGACTGGGGGAAAAGAGAGGTTGAGAGGAGAGATGAGATGAAAGACAAAGAGAAGAGACAGACATAAAGACAAAGAGAAACAGAGACACAGAGAGATAGACAGATATAGAGAAACCAGAGACAGAGAGACAGGGAGTGAGAAATAGACACATACAGAGAGAAAGAGACAAAGACAGAGAAACAGAGAGAGTTCAGAAGCTAACCAATACATCCACTAAGTCTGACATCATAAGTTAGCAGTACTCAAACTTTTTGATCTTAAAGGACCACTTTTATACTCTTAAAAATGAGTAAGGAACCCTCCCCCCCAAAGAGTTTTTGTTTAGATAAGTTTTATCTGTTGATATTTACTATTGGAAATTAAACTGTCTTAGTATTATTATTTTTGTATTTAGTATTTATATAATATATATAATATATGATTTAGTATTATTAGTTTTGAATACATGGACTTCCTCAAAAAAGGTCTCAGGGATACCCAAGGATTCCTGAACCATACTTTAAAATCCTCTGATATCAGGAGGATTTACCAGTCATAGTCCCTCACCTTGGCAGAGGAGAGAAAGAACTGCATTTTCTCATCTCTTCCACAGGGCCAACCTGGGTCATAATAATTATACAGTATTTATTTTCTGTTTATTGTTATTGTTCCATTTGTACTGTGATAATACTTGTGTTTATTGTTTTGTTGCTTTTCATTGTGCATCTGTTCATCTAAGTGAATCTGTTTACCATGCTTCTCTGAATTTTTCACATTCAAAATTTGTTCCAGAGAAGTACTACTGCATTTGAGTGATTGACTTTTAAATGTATCAGCTTTTTGTCTGATTTCCATAACCCTGAAAACAAGAGAGTATCCTAAAATGCTTATAAAATGATTTCCTCTGTAAAGGTATGATTTAGACTTGATGTCTACTGAGTTCCCTTCCAACTCTGGCATCCTCTAAAGAAGGACTTCTTAAACTTTTTTCACCCAAGAAATTTTATGCAACCCCAGATATATAGGTATATAAAATAGATATACAAATGAAACATTTATTGATAGTAAATCATAATTTCACAACCTTCACATTCAGTTATAAGACTCCATATAGAGTCACATACCACAATTTAAAAAGCTGGTCTCTAAAGCTAGGAATAGCCAGTAAGACCACTGATGACATCGAAATCAAAGTAAGTTAAAAATGGAAGTAATTTAGTTATCTGTAAAATGTGCAGGATGAGTCAAAATTGGTCCACTGAGAAAGGGAAAAGACACTGTTTCCAACTCCCAGATCAGATTCTTAACACGCACTGCCTTGGGTGTGATTTGGGTCTATGAGGGACATGACCAGCCCAGAGGGCACCATCAGGAAAAATCCTACTTTTGTGAGAAGGAAGGTGGTGAGACACATTTAACTTATAATTTCAGAGGACCCCAGTTTATTCTTCTATCCATTTGATCATACTTTCATTCTGTGGAACTTAGCCCAGCTGGCACCCTAGCATAATCAATATTGCAGGAATCCTGCTTATTTGGAGGGACTGGATACTCTTTTTCACAGACTTGAGTACTCTTAGGAATTATGGAGCATGGACTTTTTAAACTTGTGAGCAATGGGCAACCCATCCTTGAAAAGTTTTGAACAGAGAAGTCACAGGATTATGGTTTGTGTCTTAGGGCAATGAACCTGATGGCCTGTGCATGAATAGACTGGAGAGGAAGCTACTGCAGACCAGGAGAATATGTGAACTTATATTGCAATAGTTCAGGTGTGAAGTAATAAAGGCCTGGACTAGGGTGGGGTTAATGGAGGAGTCAAGGTAGGTAAGAACTCCTGGACCAGAGGGTTTATGCTCGGCCTTCTTGTTCCTATCTCTTACTTCAGGGTGAGTACCATTCTCCATAACAGGTGTCTTTGGCAACCATAAGCCTAGCCTAAGATTCTGTCGCCAAATTGGATGCCCTGGGCTCCCTGGGGGCACAGTCTGATAGCATCTTTAGCAGTGTTGCTTAGTGCAGCCACCTGGACTCCTGCCAGAGACCAGCCCAATATTGGGAGATAAAAGAAACTATTCATCAGCATCCAGGACATGTGCAGAGGGAGGGGCTAGGGCACAGAACCAAAGCAAGAATATATCTGGCTGACAGGTCCCTTTGTGTCTAGCACCATGAAGGGAAAAGATAGCTGTTTCTCTGAGGGAAACACCCACCGAATGATCAAGCAAATAGAATTAACATGGCTGAATTACCATCTTTTTCCAGAATTGAGAGAGATGTTGATATATTTCACATCCTTGCTCCCCTACATGGGATCAAGAAATACCTTGGCTTGATGGACCCAAAGCTGGTCCCACAAGCAGTAGGTGGATCCTTGGCTACCAATGGCTTTCCAGGCGACCTTGGCAAACACTCAACAGAGCCTTCTACCTCTCATTTCACAGATAAAAGTCTCAATTTTCTCAGTAGTAACTGGATGAACACCTGTTGGGGGGTCTCATGGAAGGGATTTCTTCAGTTCAGGTGTGATTTAGATTGAATTCCTTCTGAGGTCCTTTGCAACTCTCAGACCCTATAAGAGCTTTGAAACCTAGTGAGACAATCAAGGTCATGGAAGTCAAAGGATGTCAGAACTGGAAGATAACTTAATTCATCTCTAAAATGAACAAGCAGGACAGGATTATCCTTGGAAGAGAAAATAACTTTAGCGAAGTCATTTATTAAAATAAAACACTGTCCAAATGCAAGGTCTTATATAGAAGAGAAGATTAATTCAGCTTTGGCAAATTAGACTAGTCCTAAAAAATTCAGGTTTCTTGTGAAGGAAATTGGATAGTGAGCTTAGAAGTCATAAAAAAAGAAGTCTCTTGTCTGTTCTTTCTTGGATGGGATGTCAGACATTTTTATTTTATCCTTGAGATCTAGAAAGTGGGAAAAAGAGTAGGTTGAAGATGGGGCAGCATTAGTACCCATTAATGGAAGCAAGATTGATCAATGGAGGAGTGGGTGAGATCAATTTTGTGATAAAATCTTTGAGCTTGCCTACAAGGGCATCTTAATTTATTGATCAAAAAAGCTATGTATCAGAGTCTATGTATGTTTTGAGTAGTAAAAGTAGTTTAGTAGTAGGTCTGAAAAACAGAGAGTCTCAGAGGTTAACTCACTCACCGTGGATTTCAATGGTAATCATTGTCTGGACAGTGACTTGAAGCCAGGTCCCTCTTAACTCTGGGTCCAGTGCGTCCTCCACTAAATCATACTACCTGGGATCAGGGTAAACTGATATCAGAAAGAAGCATCTTGCTGAGGCTGAGCATGTTCCCTACCCACACTTATTTCCTAGATGCTAAACTGGTGATACTGCTGAGGCAAAGAGGAAGTGGGTTAGAGGCCTGAGGAAACCTCTGCAAGAGAAGTCCCTGCACTTTTAGTACTTCAGACAGCCAAGGTAAATGAAACAGCTAGACCAGAACATGGGCTGGGGGGCTCAGCTTGTAAAGCCAGTTGCCATTTCCCAATAACCAGACATTCTAACTGGTCCTGGCAGTCCTTTGGAAGGCAGCTGTATCCTCGGGCCTAGCAGCCTCCCCCATCCCCTCCAGACGGTCTCCCGTTCATTCAGAGACTTTGAATGGCTGCGAGGGCTTCACAATTGTAATCCTTGTATCACTAATTGCAGAACTCTGCTTTCTTTAATCACCTCCTCATGGAAATGTCAGGCCATGATATGCCCAGAACACAATAGCCCCAGCAGTGCCCAAGTCATGGGAGGGAAGCTGAAGATCATTAGTGCCAGAGGAAACCCCACCGTTGGGCTGGGGAAGAGGGGGAAAGGACTCTATTGGGCAATGGTGGACTTACTGCTCCTCTGGCCTTGCTCTGCTGCATTATACCTGAGTGGCAGGCAGGAGCCAGGCTTTCTGGAATAAAACCATCCCCCATGCCCCAACCACAATAACAATGACAATTCACATTTCTGTAAAAGGTAAGATTTGCAGAACATTCCCCTCACACAAACCTTGTGACAGAGATAGGACAAATATTTCTTTTTCTTCCTTCCTTCCTTCCTTCCTTCCTTCCTTCCTTCCTTCCTTCCTTCCTTCCTTCCTTCCTTCTTTTCTTTTCTTTTCTTTTCTTCCTTCCTTCTTTCCTTCTATTTTCTTTCTTCCTTCTTTCCTTCTATTTTCTTTCTTCTCTCTCCTTTCTTTCTCTCCCTTCCTTCCTTCCTTTTGTCTTTCTCTTTTTTCTTTGTTTCTTTCTCTCTTTCTCATCTCCTTCTTTTGCTCTCTTTATTTTCTCTCTTTCTCTCTTCTTTCCTTCCTTTCTTTCCTTTTAAGTAGCATTTTTGTTTTATTATATTGTCTTAGCCTACCTAAAGCAATTAATATTTCTCCAATTATTATCCATTCTGTCTTTATATATGTGAAAAAGTGTTTTGTAACTGTATTGATATAGTTCCTATATGTCTTGGCAGGTAAATTCACAAGTATTTTATACTATCCATAGTTATTTCAAATGGAATTTCTCTTTCTTTCTTTTCCTGGGGTTTTTTTAAAAAGCTTTTTATTTTTAAAACATATGCATAGTTTTCAGCATTTACCATTGCAAAACCTTGTGCTCCAAATTTTTTTCTCTCCCCCACCCTCTTCCTAATCCAAAATATGTTATACATGTGTAATTCTTCTATATATATTTCCACAATTATCATGTTGCACAAGAAAAATAAGATCAAAAAGGGAAAAAAGAGAAAGAAACCAAAATGCAAGCAAACAACAATAAAAAAGTGAAATTACTATGTTGTAAATATTTCTTTATCTTTTTGATCCAGATTGGTGATATTATTCATCTGGGTAATCTCCAGTATAGAAACACCCCCGACCAACATGTTAGCTAGAGCCCAGCTTCTTAAAGTGTGGTTCACAACTTCATATAGGGTCTTGTAACTGAATGTGAGGGTTTTGAAATGATGATTTATTACCAGTAAATGTTTGATTTGTCTATGTATTTTATATACCTATATACCCGGGGTCATGTAAATATTTCTCTGGTAGGAAGGTAGAAGAGAAGAATAGCTCAGTGTCAAATATGGGATTAAAGCTTTGGCCTTCCTGTCTCCTTTTCTTTCTTTTGCAACATTCTTTTTTTAATTAAATAGTATTTTTTCTCTACTTACATGTCAAGAAAAATTTTAGCATTCATTTTTATAAGATTTTGAATTCCTAATTTTTTCCCTTTCTCTCCTTTTCTGAAGATGGTAGGCATCCATGTAAAATATACACATATACTACCATGTAAAATATATTTCCATATTAGCCACAATTTTAAAAGAGGAAACAGAAAGGAGAAAACAAGAGAAAGAATAAAGTAAATTTTTAAAAATATGCTTTGATCTACATTCCAAGTCCATCAGTTCTTTATCTGGATGTGAATAGCATTTTTTATTATGAGTCTTTCGACTTGTCTTGGATCATTGTATGGCTGAGAAGAGCAGAGTCATTTATAGTTGATCATTGCACAATATTGCTGATGCTGTGTATAATTGCATGGTTCTACTCAATTTACTTTGCATCAGTTCACACAAGTCTTTTCAGATTTTTCTGAAATTTAAAACAGATTTTCTACATACTATACATATTTTCATGGAGGTAGGAATAGTAATAAGATTAATAATACCTTACATTTATATATCGTTTACTATGTGGTAAGCACTTTGGCTAAGTGTTTTACAATCACTATTATCACTCGATCTTCAACAACAACCCTGGAAAGTAGGTGCTATTATTATCTCCATTTTATAGATGAGGAAACATTAAGCAGCTTGCCTTGACTCACAGAGTTAAAGAGTTTCTGAGGCTCTGGACCGAAGGTTCAAATCCTACCTTTAGCACTTATTGACTGTGTGAACTTAGGCCAATTACTTTCCCTCCCTGGGCCTCAGTTTTATTATCTGTAAAATAAAGAGTTTGGAAGAGATGTCCTCCAAGGTCCCTTCCCAGCCTTAGATCTCTGGTCCTTTGGCTTTTTGAAGGGAGACAATGTAGGAGAGATGGATAGGTGAAACAAAAATTGATAATGGAGGAGAGAAGACAATTCACACATGGATATAAATCTATAGACTACAACTCAGGGCGCTGAATGCCATCATTCTTGACTCAGCATAGCTAAAATACCTGGAAAATGTGTAGCTGTGGTACAGAAACCAAGGGGCAAGGAAGCTGCAAAAAGAGTCATCTTTTCTTTCAGAAAAGTACCTATATGATCCCAATGGAGAGATAAAGGAAGTTTTTTCTTCTTTTTCTCCATCCCCCCCTCCTACTCCCCCTCATTTCAGCCCTTTGACTAGAAGACTCCTGAATGTTTTTAATTAAAAGGCCACAGGAGCTCTAAATTAAAGCTTTAAAGTGGAGTCCCTTTATAGCCATAGAATAGAGTTGGGGATGAGGAATAATGGGTGGAATTATAATTTTTGTTTTTGTTTTAAAAAATCAGGTCCTAGGATTCCTTTTTTAATTTTTTTTGTTTGTTTCATTCAATATTTTCCAATTATGTGCAAAAAAATTTAGCATTCATTTAAAAAATTTTTGAGCTCCAAATTTTCCCTCCTTGCTGCCCTTCCCCATCCCTTTAAACAGCAAGCAATATGATATTAATTATACCCATGAAATCATTTAAAGCATATTTACATAATAGCCATGTTGCAAAAGAAAACATACCCCCACTCTCTGAAGAAAAATAAAGTTAAAAAAAAGTATGCTTCCATCTGCACTCAGAGTTCACCGGTTTCTCCCTTGGAGGTGATTAGCATCAGAGAAAATAAGTCTTTCACTGTTGATCATCCTTACAATATTGCTATTATTGTGTACAATATTCTCAATTCACGCTATATCAGTTCCTACAGGTCTTCTGAAACTATTCTGCTCATCATTTCTTATAGCACAATACTCTTGTCACAATCATAGACCACAACTTATTCGGCTATTCCTCAATTGATTGGCGTGTTCTCAATTTCCGGTTCTTTGCAACCACAATAAAAATGTTTGTATAAATAGGGACCTATGATTTCAACCTTGTTGGGGAACTCGTTCTCTCCTTCTGTGTATATTATCAATTCACCTGCTACTTCTAGGGTATCCAAAACTTAAGTGATTTGTCCAGGACTATACAGCTGGTGTTTGAACCCAGGTAAGGTCTGCTTTCTGTCCCCTATATCCTGCTACTTCTCTGAATTGTATATTATTAGTTCTGTATAACAGAGATCCCACAGGGATGCATCTCAGCACGATGGCTGCTTCGAGGTTCTTACAGAGAGGATAACAGTAACCTGAACTCTGCTCTAGCCATCACTGAATCTGAATTCATCAGTTTACAAGAAGGGAATGGGAGACTCACCTAGAGGGGGAAGGGGCCTTGTTTAAGGTCATACAGGTAGTTAAGTAGCCGAGCCAGAATGGGAAGCCAAATTTCTGACTCCAAATTTCAGTCTTTCTCCTACCATTGAACTACCTTCTGCCCACTTGATATGCAGCCCTGAGCAAAGTCACTTCTCCCCTCTCTTTTTCTGTAAAATGAGGGGTTTGAACTAGATTGGTTTCTAAGGGCCTTTCCAGTTCCAACATTCTGAGTTTTGTGTTCTAACATTCTAGCGTTCTAAGGTCCCTTTCAGATCCAATGTGCTATAATGCTGTGGTTCTTTCCCCAGCCGGTGAGAGACCCATACAAGGTCTCTAAGGGGTTAAGATCTGTTAAGTTGCTCGCTCCGTACACACAGACACCCTTCTCGTTCTCTGACGAAAACTTGTAGGAAATCTGCCTGCTTCCTGCTCAGCTTGTGAAGAAAAGGCAGGGGGCGGGGAAGGGGTTGAGGGGCAGAGATGTGGGTCTGTGAGGGCTCCTTTGCTTTGCTGACAGAACGACCTGGAAGTGTGCCAGGGAACCCGGGAGAGATGGAGGGAGGGAGGCAGAGCAAGTTAGAACAAAGACGAGCCGAAGTCTCCTGAGAGCGGGACCCGACTGGGGAGTCCTCGGGACTGTCCTGGGCAGAAAGTGGTGAGCACAGAGGGGTCCGGGGAGCTGAGGGCTGCAGCCCTTTGGGGTCAGAGTTCCCTAAAGGACAGAGGGAGAAGCGGATCTCTGGAGGAAGGCTGTACAGAGGACATATACAGCAGTTGGGTGATGGATATAGGAATCCTTGTCTCCATGTGCTGCCCCTCCTTCTCCCCTTCAGTGTATGCACTGGTGGGGGGGCTGAGGGAAGGAATGGGTAAGGCGCTGTGAATTTCTAGGGGTTACATCAGCATCCAGAAAGGAGGCAGTTCAGCTCCGGGGATGCAGCCAGCGGGGCTGTAGTCATGAGACCTCAGGGTCCCGGCTGGGAGGGTGGGCCAGTGGGTGGGGCGAGGAGAAGCTAACTCTTAGCAGAGCCGTGGCTAATCTGAGCTCTGACCCAAGAGGCAGAGACTGCAGCTCATCCGACTCAGCCCCTTGTCAATGAGAGGGTCATGGCTTGAGACTGCTTGAGATTGAATCCTAGGTTTCCGTTCTGAGTCTGTTTGGGCTTCTGGAGATTTAAGTCCCGGAATCCAAGGGAGAGGAGAAGTGGGCAGAGCCATTTCTTCCCTTCTCAAGTGAAAACGCTTTGACTTAATTGTTAGAATGGAGCTGATAATGGGGATTGATGGGAGTGGTGAATATGTTTGGGTTGGTGATCCCATGAGATTGGGCACAGTGGTGTTGGACTCAGATTTACTCCATGAGAAGCTCATGGGATTTGGGAGAAAGTCCAGCATTTCTTGGGTGCTTATTTGGTCTCATAAAACCATTAAGTCTTGAAATGAATAGAGTATGGCCTCTAAGTGTTGGTATCTCTCATGAAGAGATGACTGTGTGTCCGTCATAGGGCAGTGGATGACTTGTAAGAGTATTATCAGGTGGCATCTCTATTTTATGTCCTCTGGGAGTCGAAATAACTCAGGTACCAGCTGATGTGACTGAAGAAGATTCAGTAATTAGGAGTCACCACTTACTGTATGACTTTGGACAGTCGCTTTAATTTTCTAACTTATATTTCCCCCCCCCATAACCCTTTTTCAACGTTTTAGAGCTAGATAGGAACTTAAGAATCATATTGTTCAACCCTCTCATTTTATAGATGAGAAATGGCAGAACAGAGGAGTGAATGAACTTGTCCAAAGTCTCATAGCTCCTCAAGGTCATAGCCCAGTTTTGAGCCTTGGACTGGCTTCCTCAAAGGTGTGAAGATCAAATGAGATAATAGGTGTGAAATTCCTCTGAAAATGATTCTGAATATCCAATATTATAAGTATATACAGATGTATATATATATACACACATAAGATTATTATACTCTAGGAAGTATGAAGAATAAGATTATAAAAGAAAAAAATTTCTCCCCCTCCATGAGAGACCTGAGTACGACCTTTAAAGATAGCTAGAGAAGATGAAGCTATCCCAGATAATAATAGAAGCTCCATCATTTCACCATAATCTGCCAGGGCCATATGTCCATGGTGTCAAGGATGAAAACAGGCCAGAACAGTGTCTTGGAACAAATGTAGGACCTGGGGACTTAGAGGACTCTGTTGGTCTATGAAAGGGTAACCACAGATGACTGATGCTCTCCTCCCTGTAGTCAAAGTGAGATTTCTGTCCATGGTGACTCATCCCAAGTAACAGGAAGTTCCCCTTTTTACACACTTGGGCCTTGTGATTGGGTAAATGGTAACTGAGAAACCACATTGAAAAAACCCAAAGAACCTTACTCTCCAGCTGGCTTCCTGGGGCCCCTCCATTTAATGCTTTTTTTTGCATGGGGAGAGAAGTGCCACACCTAAATCTTCACAAAGTGGGTGCTCCAATCAGAGGCACACCTATACTAAGAAACTGGGCCAGTTTGATACTCTGGGGACTGGTGGTGGGAGTATACCACCATCGTGGGCTGTTTACCTTTGTGAGTTAAATAGAGTCAGTATTCACATTTTATAGCCAAAGATTTGTATAAAACAGATCAAGAACTATAGGGTTTAGAGTCAGAAAGAATCTTAGAGAATATCCCATCCCAGTCCTTTACCAGTATTAAACAGCTAATAAGAAGCAGAACTTTGACTTGAACTCAGGTCCACTGGGGCCACTGTTCTCTGCTGCTCTCCTATTAGGGAAAAAGGAAGGGAATTTGCATTTACATAGCTAAATGTTGTAGTTCAGTCATGTCAGCTTTGTCTGATTCTTTGTGACCCTCTTTTGGAGGGTTTTTTGACAAAGATACTGGAGTGATTTGCCATTTCTGCCTCCAACTTATTTTAACAGATGAGGAAATAGGAGCCAACAGGCTTAAGTGATTTATCCAGGGCCACACAGTTGGTGTTTGAGGCTGGATTTGAATTCAGGTCTTCCTGATTCCAGATCCATTGCTCTGTGCCATTGACTGCCTCTAGGAGGGAGAGTTTGACTCGAGACTTTCTCCAAACTTTTGAATTCATTCGACTTTGTGGATACTTTGGAGGCTGGGCAGGGCTCACAATTAAAGTAGTGGAGAAAGGTCAGTACAGAACTACTTCTGGAGAGAAAGGGTCTCCAGGGAGCTGCAGAGCCTGAGAAGTTAGTGTGTGACTGGGACTACAGGCAGGCTGACTTAAAGGGGTTGGGAGGAAATCCAGGCTCACTGTCAGCAAGCATTTATAAGCACTTGCTATGAGCCAGACTCTGCTAAACATTACAGAGACCCGCAAAGGCCAAATGACATATAGCTGCCGAGCTCCAGCACTGGCAGGGTGTGCCTGGGAAAGAGAGCTGGGTTTGGAGGCAGAGCACCTGACTCTGACGCTCATTTATGCCTCTGGCCCTCAGTTTCCTCATCTGTAAAATGAAGAAACCTTTGAGATGCCTTCAGGCTCTGAAGCTATGATCTTAGCTCTCTACCCTGGCTGCAGCCTTAACCTTTTTTCCCCTGGAGACTGTGTGTCTCAAGGTCTTTCTCTTCACTCACTCCTTTTTAGTCCTAAATATCTTAGAGATTTCCTCCTTAAAGACAAAACTGAATCTTTTAAAAGGCACATCTGGAAGCATTGTGGAATAGTGTGAAAGCATTGGATTGGGAGCCAGAAAAATGGGATTCAAGCTCCCAGACTCCCTGCTCTAAGACAGACTTAGCATGTAAGATAGGAAAAGTCACCTTACTTCTCAGGAGAATTCTCTTTATATCTCTCTGTAAAGTAAAGGAGTTAGATTAGACCAGCACTTCTCAAACTTTTTGGTCTTAGGACCTTTTTTTATGGTTTTTTTATTCATTTTTGGTGAGACAGGTTAGGTGACTTGTCCAGGACCACACAATTAGTAAATGTCAAATATTTCAGGCTGGATTTGAACTCAATCCTATTGACTCCAGAACTAGTGCTTTATCCACTGTGCCAACTAGTTGCCCCTCTTTTATACTCTTAAAGATTATCAGAACTCCTCTCCCCAAAAACTTTTGTTTATATGATTTTATATATATGTGTGTATGTATACATATATGTGTGTATGTGTGTGTATATATCAAGTTACCAAAATAGAAATTCAAATGTTATTATAATAAAAGCAGTTTTGACCTTGAGGAGCCTGTGAAAGAGTTTGGGAGGCTTTCAGAGAACTGCCGCTCTAGCTGGTCTCTAAGCTCCCTTCTTGTTCTAGTGCTCTGTCTCTTAAGTAGTCTGATCTTTGGAGCACAAGTTGTATCAGTTAGGATTCCTGCCGGAGCTCTCCAACGCTGCCTTCCAGCCCATCCATGGAATAAAAGCCATTTGGCCACTGAATACTCCTGACTGATGTCATGGCCCGTGACAGTGGAGTCTGTGTCTCCAGCTGCTCCAAGTAGAGAGTGATAAGTCAGTGCTGGGAGCTGATCCACACTTGCAGCTGCCTCCTCTGACCAATTTCAGCCTGGCCCCAGGAGGGAAGAATGATGTGAGGGGGAGCCTACCTGGCAGACCCCCAGGGAAGGGGAAGCCTTTGGGCTACTGTTTGGCCTTATTTACTTCCCCTCATCATTCCCTTTCATGCTCAACTCACCCTCTTTCCTTTTTCTCATCTATTTTGTTTTTTGGTTGTTTTTTTTTTTTATTAAAAAGTGTGCTGGAAAGGAAAAGAGTCTGGGAGGTTGGAAGAGCTAGATCTGCCATTTTGGAATCATGAGTGGATGGATGCTTTCCCTGCCCTAGTCCTGTTATCCCACCTGTAAAATGAGGAATTTGGACCACACCAGGGTTTCTTAAACTTCCAATTTCAGGAATTGGTACAAATCCATGAGGTTGAGTGGGAAAACAGTAGGATGAGAAGTCAGGAACACCCGAGGTTCCATGTGCACCGCAGTCACATTCTGTGTGCTCCTGGCTAAGTCACTCAGCCTCTCCCAGACACTTTTACTTTTCTACAAAATGGAGATAATAACACCTACCTCGGGATTGTGGTGAACATCAGATGAGATCATGTAAAGTGCTTTGTACACCTTAAAGTGTTAGATAAATGTTAGCTGTTATTTTGATGTATGGATACTCAAAACTTTTTGCTCTCAAAAATCCTTAATTTTTAAAATCACCAAATTTTTAAAAATACATGTTACTTTTCCTTCCCCTTACCTACCATGTCCACTCATGACCTTCTCAAAAGTTCCTAGTCTCCTAAGCTGCTTCCAGTCACTCCCTTGTGGCTGTGAAAGGTGGGAGAGTCTCCAGTAGAGAATTTATCCAAGGCATGCTTTGGGTGGGGATATACTTGACTAGAAGATTCTGAAGGTCTGTTCCAGGCCTGATGTTTCATAATTCTACATTCTTGAGTCTCTTCTAGTACTAACATATTATAATTCCACCTCTTGGGTGGTGGATAAGCACAGCTCAAAAGACCACCTCCTCTCCAAGGCCTTTTTTAGTCCCCCCTCTTTCCCTTTCAAAATCACTTTTGTTTTTGGTCCAGACCTGGAATTTTCATTGAGATAAGGGGCTCTTTTTAACAATATAAGCTAGCAACTCTTTTTTCCCCCTAATTCATAGTTTTAAAATTAAAATTAGTCTTGGTGCCTAGGACATTGAGAGATTAAGTCACTTAATCATACAGCCAGCCTGTGTCTATGGTAGAGCTTGAACGTGAGTCCTTATGACTCTTAAGTAGTACAGGTCATTATTACTCCACTATGCCATGCTATCTTCCATTTTTTACTTATGTTTACTTATCTCCACGTGTTACATCCCTTGCAGAAGCAACTAAACAATTTGAGGGAGAAGAGAGCATGTTGAATGTCTCTCTAGCTCCTATTGCCTTATTTATAGGTACCAGTAGCCTGCACATTTAATAAATATTGTTTATTAAATTTGTTATTTATTAATTTACTTAATAAATAATAAACATTAGTAAATATTTGTGGAGCTGAGTGGACACCATTTTTAATTTTATCTTTATCTTTAAATTTACCACTTACTGGGTAAACCAGGAGTGCCTTTTCTTTGTCCAAGATTTACCTTACTTATAATTCTGGGTGGGGTAGTGATTAGAAAGCTAGCCTGGAAGCCAGAAAAACCTAGATTCAAATTCCATGTCTGATATAAACAAGTTTTTTGACCCTCACTTAATCTCTTGTGTTCTAGATAATTATGTAACATTGCAGAAAAAAGTGTCAGCTTGACTTGGTAGAAGGAGTTAAGGAAACTCAAGGAAGGACCTTGAGAATTCCTTTTACCAGGGGAAATCACAGCTCCTTTTCCTGTCTACTCCCTGTGCTATCCTTATCCAAATCTTAAATCTCTTGTTCTTATGTCTCAAAACTTTGTGAAAAGTTCTCTGTTGAAAATAGTCTTTTTATTTTAGGTAGTGAGGGGTTTTTCAATTCAAGGAAAAAGCTATGCTAGGGACTACTCTGTAAGACAAATGCCATCAGTTCTAAATGCCATTCTAGGTAGGAATGGTATTTAACCAAAGGATTGTTTAAGAGATCCCTCAATGAGTCAGCTATGGGCTTGGAATCAGGACAACTTGGGATTAGAAACTTCCTCTAACACTAGCTGTGTGAACCCAGACAAATGACATAATCTCTCCGAGCCTGTGAAGATATATTATCTGTAGTATTTACCTCAGGTGTTGGCAAAAGTATACTGGTCAATGTTTAATAGTTGGTTCTTCCCCTCAAAATAAATATGTGCAACACAATTTTAAGTTTCATTTGCATTATGAACATTTTTTTTCCATCGCTTTCTTAATTCTAGAAATCAATAAAAACAATAAGTCATGAATGATTTGTAGCATTTACTGATTTCCCAGGTGCCCGTGTTTATATTAAAAATCGGCTTTTGAAAGTCAGTACAAACTGGTTTCTGTACAACCCTGCTGATCAAAACCTATTCTTTAAAGCTCCTTTAAAACATGTTTTTTTTAATCTATTATTGTTATTAGGTAAATAAATATTTTCATTTGAAGTGGGGAATCCTTGTAAGCATTAACATTCCTTTTTCGTTGTGTCTCTCATGAAAGGAGACTGACAAGAAAAGTTTTATGACCCCTCTCAAGTCTAGAGGGACAGTACTGAAATGAAGGGCACAAGTGACCTTCCCTGTCCACCCTCCCCCCTTTCAGGGCCTCCTTCATCACTATACCAAATATGGCCAGCTCAATGCTGCTAGCTTGTGTAACCGTAGGCAAATCCCTTCTTTCTTGAGTTCCACTTTCCTTCTCTTCAAAATGAGGGACTTGGTTGGATTAATATTCTTTTTTTTTAAATTTATTTACTTTTTTTTAAATTATAGCTTTTTATTTACAAGATATATGCATGGGTAATTTTTCAGTATTGACAATTGCAAAACCTTTTGTTCCAACTTTTCCCCTCCTTCCCCCCACCCCTCCCCTAGATGGCAGGTAGTCCCATACATGTTAAATATGTTAGAGTATATGTTAAATACAATATATGTATATATGTCCATACAGTTATTTTGTTGCACAAAAAGAATCGGACTTTGAAATAGTGTACGATTAGCCTGTGGAGGTGGATTAATGTTCTTTAGAACTCCTTTATTTCTAATGATCTATAGCCACTGAGAAAGAGAATCCTATTACATGCTGAGAAATTGTCTCATTACCCTCTTCACTTTCTGGAGGAGGAAACGGGGTTGATGCAACAAGGTGGTTTAGGTGCGACACTGAACTTGTGATAGGATCTCTGTTCATGTCCTGACTCTAATCCCGCTTGCTTATAAGTCAGGGAAATACCGGCAACCTCTTTCTCAGACTCAGTTTCCCCATCTGTAAGATGGGGATAATAATGCTTCTGCTGAGCCCTTATCTCACAGAGCATTATAAAGGAAACATTTTGTAAGCCTTAAAGCACTCCGATAATGTGTATCATTACTGTTATTCCAGATGATGAAAAGGAGCTGGAGGCTGTAGAAAGCCAAGGAAGTCCCACCTGTTCTCTTTATGGGTCCTCTCAGCAAGACCTCCGGCGTGTCATGGCTGAAGATGGACTGTGCAGAGCCAGCAGGGATCTCCTAGAACTGCAGAGCCCCGAGGGCCCCAGTAAGCACTGCCCGCAGCGGGTGCACAAGCGCCGCTTCAGCTCTGACTACATCAGCCCTGCGGATCTGGGAGGGATTCAGGCCCCACTGGAAGGGCCACATTATGGTCGGGAGGGGGACAGGCTCTCAGGCCCACCTGAGGTCGGTCTGTACCCCCCGGGGGCTCCTCCGGGACATGGCCCAGGCTCCTTGGGATCGGCAGACAGCACGTCTGAGAGTGTGGGCCAGTCTGGGGACGGCTCCGAGTCCCCCACCCATTCCTCCCTTGGGCGTCACCTAAGACCCAGTTCTCCGGAGTCTGCCAACAGCACCCCTGAGAGCACCGGTCAGTCTGGGGACAGCTCGGAGTATCCCTCAGAGTCAGAGGCTGCTTCATCTGTGGGCGAGACCCCTCTGAGAAGGCCCCCGGCGGAATCCTCCCCGAGCAGCTTTCTAGGCCTTTTGCCCCCAGAGGGACTGCCGCACACCCCAAGGGCTAATGGCAGAGCGAGCTCTGGTGATTGTTATGAGGAGTTGCCTGGTAACTTCCTGAGAGCTGTCACCCAGACAGGGTCTGCAGCCTCTCAGGACCTGTCAGACCCTGACGCCCACATGCCCCAGAGTCCTTCCCGCACTTCGGAGGGGGAAGAGTCCAACTCTTCTTTTCCATGGGGGGGACCCCCGCCCTCAGACCAGATCCCCAAGCCCAAGAAGGCGTCCGCCGCCCTGCTTCGTTCCCAGTCCAGCGGTTCCTTCTGCCCCTTCAGTCCCCCAAAGAGTAGCGCCCCAAAGAGGCCGAGCCAAGCCAGAACTCCCCGGCAAGGGAAAAGCGTGCCTGCCCACTCCTCCTCGTCCGAAGTCTCCAGGTATGGCAGGGGCCAGCTGAACTACCCACTGCCTGACTTCTCCAAAGTGGAGCCCAAAGTGCGGTTCCCTAAAGACGAAGAGAGCTACCGTCCCCCCAAGGGCAGGAGCCCCTCCAGGCTGCTGCAGGGCTCCACGAGGCCCCTGGTCTTCAAGTCCCCCGCTGAGATCGTGCGTGAGGTGCTGCTCAGCAGCGGGGACAGCTCCTCTCAGAAAACCTCTCTCCATTCCTACCCACTGGCCAAAGTGCCCAAGGAATTCAAGACCCCTCAGCAGGCAACCGAGCTGGTACAGCAGCTGCAGGTAACCCCTGGCCTGGGGGGGGGGGGCGGCGACTACATGGCCAGCAGAGTCTCGGGGTCCCACAGGAATGAAAGGCACCCCTCGGGTCCCTTCCATGACTAATATGCCACTTAATGATCGGGACTTGAAACAGGCCACATTCTGAAGGCTGGGGGTGATCACTTCCATCTGGGTTTGTGTCCATTTGGTCCCATGGGATCCTTTTTATAACAAAGGAAAAACAAATGGTGAGGATGATTAAAGTATTATTTCTTAATTGAAAAGGAAAAAGACCCGCTGTTTGTGTCAGAAACACCTGGATTCAGGTACGGTATCTGATTCATATTATGTCTGTGTGATGGCGGGCCAGTGACTTCATCTCCCAATTCCCCACTCAGCTCTCTGAGACTATAAATTGTAGAGTGGAAACGAGTCTGCACGGATTGGAGCTCCTTACTGGAAGCTCTTTGTGTAAATGAAATCACAGATCTAGCAGAATTCTTAAAGAATTGAGAAGTGCTCGTGTCCATCAGCATGGCGTTGGTCTGCTGTTTATTGTGTAATTACTCAGTATCATGCTAAGGGAATGTAAAAGACAGGACCCCATCGTGTGACTGTTCCATTTGGTGCCCATGCTAATAGATATCCAACTGTGCTGCTTTTCCCTACAGGAGGATTACCACAAATTGCTCACCAAATATGCAGAGGCTGAGAACACCATTGACCAGCTGCGGCTTGGAGCTAAGGTACCGAATTAAGAGCATTACAACCGTGTCTGCAACTGACCGTGCATGATGTGAGCAGAGGTAGCATCCCTGGTTTTTCAGAGAGAAAAGTGACCCGCCCAATGTCTGTTCTCAGAAAGGGTATTGTTCCTCAAAACGTGGGCAACTAGTGACCACTAAAGTGCTCCCAAGCAGGGAGTCAGTGTGCCTGCCCACTGTTTCTAAAGCCCTTTAAGGATTGCAAAGTGCTTTACAAATACCTCATTTGATCCATATGGTAATCCTGAGAGGTAGGTACCATTTTTGTCCCCATTTTACAGGTGAGGAAACTGAGGCATACAGTAATTAAGTCACTTGAGAATGAATTTGAACTCAGATCTTCTGACTTCTGGATTAGTGCTTATCCCCTGAGCCACCCAGCTGCTAATGGAAAAAACATTGAATTATGATCCAGGAAATCAACTTTGCTACTAACTCAGTCACTTCATTTCTTTGAATGTAAATGGGGATAATAATATCCACCCATCCCTCTCTTGTCCCTAGACAACTTAGTAAGGTTGTCCCTAGAACTTAGTAAGATAAAATAACATTAGTGAAAGTGCTTTGGGAATTATGAATTGAAAATGAGTAAGGCTAGTTTATATTTGTATGATTTTTTTTTTTTTTTTTTTTTTTTGTGACAACCCTAGAATTTTTAGCCACAGGACTCTTGTGCACTTCTACAAAACATTAGGCCCTCAAGTCACTCAGTTGGGATGGAGAATGAATACATAAGAATTGGAGGATTTCAGAGAAGCTGGTTCAAACCTAACTTCATTACTTGAGGTCCTTTATGATCCTGGGCAAGTCATTTAACTCCCTTAATCTTGCTTTAATCATCTGTGTACTAAGAGTCCCTTCTGCTTGAAATCCTATGATTCTATGTGGAATTGCCTGGCAGGCTGATCAAATCCTCACAGAATTTTCCCCCTGCCCCCACATCTTCTTCTCAAGTGCAGGTTTGTATTTTGCTGCTTCCTCTTTCTGGGTTTTACTTCACTGTGGCTAAGGAACTAAAGCCAGAGGGGAGGAAACTGAGCTCTGTTGTAACCTCTTATAGCTTCCTGCCTTTATCCCCTCAGCTACTCTAATTTGGGGCTACAGACATAGGCAGGAGCTGGGGCGTATTTCTATTTCCAGACCATATATCCTGCCTGCTGAGTAACTGAAATTCAAGTCTCTCCCTTACCAATCTACCTTAATGTGACCCCATTGCTTGAATCCCAACAGGAGTGCCTTTTTTCCTTCTCCCAGGTTACTCCCACTTGTTCCACTTTGCCTCTAAAGCATCTGATCTTTTGAAATGCTGTGTGAATGAGGGTGAGGCAAGATAAGATTAAGGGGCAGGGTAGTGTCATGGAGAGATTACTGCAGAAGCACACCCAAGGCCCTGGTTCTTGTTCCACCCTTTACGACTAACCTGGGTCAGTCACTTAAAACTTCAGGGCTCTGTATCTCCATCTAATGAGGTTCAAAAAAACTATTCTCCCTGTTTCAAGGATCAAATGAGAACAATATGTGGGAAAACATCTTGTAAACTTGAAGGTTTGCAAATAGATGAGAGCAATCATTGTTATTAGTGGAGGAAGAATGGAATAAATTGAGGGCCCAAGAGATCTTGGGATATGTTGTTTCTCCGTGGCTCCAATGAACAATTTTCTAGCTCAGTGTTCCATTAGGGAAAGAGGCTTTCCCTACCCAAAAATGAGATGAATTGTTTAGTAGTCTTAAGGACAGGTCCCTGGTATCTCTCTCAAGCCCTGGTCTATCTTCTCTGTCAAGTATCACTGAAAATCAATGTTTTTCAAGCTGTGTTTTTCCAATTGTTTCTCCATCTCCTTATCATTTTGGCCCATCTTGTCTTATATTCAGGGAAACTAAGTCAATAAGAAGAACCCAAGTAGAAGGGGAAAGGAAAAACAACTATGAATAATTTATATGCATATAGCTCTTCAAAGTCTGCACAAGGCTTTTCCTATGACAATGTCTTGAGATAGGGAGGTGTAGCATGACGCCCTGAGTTGACATTTACTTAGACTTGAAAAACTGCACAAAACGGAGTAGCATGTGTATAATAATATGGCAATATTTCCAACTATCAGAATTGGTTTATGAATGTGTGATTCTGTGATTTCTGGCACAGGCACATCTGAGAGCTTAGAGAATGACCCAGAAGCCTAAGCAAAGATACCATGGACTTTGTGAAACATGGTTACTATGATGAAATTCTTTGGTATATGTTATATCTGAACACTTTCAGTCACTTGTAGCACAGTCCACTGCATGAGAATTTCCAAAGACATATTTAATAGAAAGACAAGCTAAGATACCCTCCAGAACTGTATCTTTTCTTTATTGTAGCTTTTTATTTACAAGATATATACATGGGTAATTTTTCAGCATTGACAATTGCTATACCTTTTCTTACAATTTTTCCCCTCCTTGCCCCCACTTCCTTCCCCAGATGGCAGTTAATCCAATACATGTTAAATATGTTAAAGTATATGTTAAATACATTATATGTATACATATTTATACAGTTATCTTGCTGAACAAGAAATATCAGACTTTGAAATAATGTAAAATTAACCTGTGAAGGAAATAAAAAATGCAGGCGGACAAAAACAGAGGGATTGGGAAATTCTATGTAGTGGTTCACACTCATTTCCCAAAGTTCTTTTGCTGGGTGTAGGTGGTTCTATTCATTATTGAACAAATGGAATTGATTTGGATCCTCTCATTGTTGAAGAGAGTCATATTTATCAGAATACATCCTCATATAGTATTGTTGTTGAAATGTATAATGATCTCCTGGCCCTGCTCATTTCACTCAGCATCAGTTCATGTAAGTCTCTCCAGGCCTTTCTGAAACCCTCCTACTGGTCATCAGAATTGTATCTTTAAAAAAAACACACACACACACAAAGGTTTCACTTTGTTCTTTTCAATAATATAATTAGCCCTGAAATGTCTGAGTGTCTGTTCAGAAATATTAGCTCAGCAGTCTGGGCTAGCTTTGGTTTTATAAGCAAGCTAAGAATGAGAGGCAGGATGTAGCAGCTCAGTAATCTCAGCAACTAGGAAGATTGAAATGTTGGATCTTTCAAGCTCAGAGTTCTCAACTGCAGTGGACTTAGCCAATCCAGTGTCTGCAGTAATATAATGAGCTCCAAGGAGCAAGGGCCACCAAGTATATTCTAAGGAAGGATGAACTAGCCCAAACTGGAGATGAAGCAGGTTTTATGGTTGATCAGAATATGTTTGGGCCAATAAATGACCGGTATGATTGGAGTGAGAGAGGAAGAAGGAATGAAGGAAGGGAGAAAGTTAAGGAAGGAAGTGAAGGAAGGGAAGGGAAGGGAAGGAAGGAAAGAAGGAAGGAAGGAAGGAGGGAAGGAAGGAGAGAAGGAAGGAAGGCGGGAAGGAAGGAAGAAGGAAGGCGGGAAGGAAGGAAGGAAGGAACGAAGGAAGGAAGGAAGGAAGGAAGAGTGAAGCTGGTGCTCATTAGGGTAATTTGTAACAACTGCTGCCTTTCTAATGCACACATCAGTTGTCTTGTCTTCCTGATTATGGTATAAGTGACCCTTCTAACTTTCTAAGTCTCTCAAATGACAGATATGGCTTCTGGGGAGAAGGCTCCAAATTTGCACCCAGCTTTTATGCTTCTTACTATTCTGCTTACAGGGCACAGCCCAGACCCACTAGTGAGTCCCTGTTTCAAAAGGAGGCAGCTGTTCAGGGACACAGCTGTGGGAGCCCCTCAGCTCTCTCACCCACACCTCCACCTTGTCTCTCCTTTTTATTCTTTTCATTTGAATCCATTGTTTTTTTTCTTCCATGTGAAACCTTTCTCTTTGATGAACCAGATGAAGAGTGGGGGTTGGGGGACTGAAGAGCCCTGTTTTCTGTACAATTTGCTAGTTAACTTCACAGCTTCTTTACATCAGCAGGTTAAGGGGAGGGGGGAGAGGAGGAGACACTTCATATTCCTTGCTTAGTCACAGGAGAACAGGGAGAAAGACAAGGGATGCTGAAGAAATGGTCCCGCGCCCCACATGCTCCAGTCCCACATCCCTCTCCTCGGGATCCCTGGGGATTTGTGTTACCACAAATAGAGAAGACAA
This sequence comes from Sarcophilus harrisii, assembly GCF_902635505.1. NCBI lineage: Eukaryota > Metazoa > Chordata > Mammalia > Dasyuromorphia > Dasyuridae > Sarcophilus > Sarcophilus harrisii. Next base: position 436,063,737 of record NC_045427.1, on the reverse strand, counting down.
AGCTTTGCAGCAGGAACTGCCCCTTGGGTAGCTCAGGATCACCAATAGAAGTGTGGGGCGACTGGTCTCACAGAGAGAGGGAGGGTGAACAGATGGCGGAGGGGATTATTAAAATCCAGCTTTGTTCTCCATCAGGCCCCACAAGGGGGGAGGGAGAAGGGAGCCAAGCAGCTCTAATGATCAGCACCACTTTGGAATAGGCTTTCCAGAGGAACGTGAAGAGAAGCTTAAACAGGGACTCTGCCAGAAGATAGGCTGCCTTTGTGGGGTGCTCTCTGCCTTTGTGGGGTGCTCTCCCCCTCAGCATTAGCAGAGCAGGTCCGAAGTCCGTGGTACATGTCCTGACCCTGGGTAGACAAGTGAACAGTGAAGCAAAAGGACTGGCCCTTCTTCAGTTTCCTTTTAAACAAACAGATGAACATGATGTTTTGAAAAGAAAATTGGATTTGTAGTTGGAAAACCTGGAAGACCATTTAAGTGCTGGGTCTGCCACTTCCATGACTTTGGGCAGATTATTTAATCTGTTTGATTCCAGTTTCCTTGCATGAAGGCATTAGTCTGGATGAAATCTCAAATCCCTCCCAGTGCCAAACCCTTGGATCCAGAACTTAGGTGTCTGCTCCAGGCAGTCACCTTGGCAAGCTCTGGGTTTATTTTCATAGGACAGTTGGATGATACAGTGAATAGACTGCCAGACCTGCAGTCTTCAAGAAGACTCATCTTCCTGAATCCAAATCAGGTCCCAAATACTACCATGTGACTCTGGGCAAGTCACTTAACCTGCCTCAGTTTTCTCATCTGTAAAATGAGCTGGAGAAGGAAATGACAAACTACTCCAATGTTAGAAAACCCCAAATGGAGTCAGGAAGAGTCAGATATAACTGAAAAATGACTGAACAACTAATGTTTATTTCAGTGTGAATGCTATAGCTCCAAACATATCTGGACTCTCTTTGGGGATACACACAAAAAGGTTGGCCCATTATTTTATTGTCACATTGTTTTAGATCTTAAGTGACATAGTTCTATGTAGATTATTCACAATATTCACCTGGCACTATTATGAATGCCTTTTGGCTAATGTTCAGGGTCTCATCAACCCGAAAATTGGGAAGATGGGCATCATTTGAACCACTAAAGGGTCTTATGGGCTCTAAAGGCCATTCCTAAAGAGGCGTTTCCATAATGTCTTGAGCAATGGTAGCTCTTTGAAAAAGCATACAGATTACTAAGTGGAACAATTTGAGGGTGACAACATTAATTTAGATATCTGAGCTTTACTATGCTTCAGGGGAAAAAAACAACAGTTGCATTACCTTATGTAAACTCCTCATACATTAATGATGATGATAGTTAACTTTTTATATTGCACCTTATAGTTTACAAATTGTTTTATAGCCATTAAAATAATAACGTTAAATGTCTACATATAGTTTCTTAAGATTTATAAAGCACTTAATATACATTATCTCAGCTGAGATTTACATCCCTGTGAAGTTGATATTATCCCATTTTGTAGTTGAAATTGAGATACAGAAAGGGAAGTGACTTTTCTGTGATTAGACAGTTAATGAATATTGGAGGCAAAATTTGAATCCATGGTCATACTGATTACATATATATATATATATATATATATATATATATATATATATATATATATATATATATTATACTCTGCTGTTCTAAGTCCATTTGATCTTTATGTCACCCTGCTGACAAAAGTCCCTATAGGTCACAGCTATGGTTTTTCCACTAATGATATGTGGCTGTGAGAGTTGTACTATAAGGAAAGTTGAGCACCATAGAATAGATATTTTCACATTGTGGTATTAGAGAAAAAAAATGAGAGTCTCTTTAACAGCAAGGAGATGAAATCAGTCAAAATAACTCAAAGAAATTAATTCAAAATATTCACTAAAAGGTCAGGTACTGAAACTGAAGCTCAAATACTTTGATCATATTATGAAGAGACAGGACTTATTGGAAAAGATCCTGATGTTGTGAAAGATTGAAGGCAAAAGAGAAAGGGGGTGGCAGAGAACTAAATGGATAGATAGTATAAACAACAGTCATGAACTTGGACAGACTATAATTCACGGGTTCACAAAGATTCAGACAGGACAACTGAACAACAAGAATGTTCCTCCAAGATGCCCTATGAAGTAGGTAATTAAATAGATGTCATCCCATTTTAGAGGAAACTGAAATTTAGATAGGGAAAATTACTTGCCAAACCCATCTTTCTTCCTTGGAAAATCAAGCTAATATATTCAAATGTTTAGAGCCTTGGAAATAATCCCTTTCATTTTAAAAATAAGGAAACTGAAGTTCAGAGATTTCAAGCGAATTTCTCAAGATACTTTAGTGAATCAATGATTAGTTACTCATTAGTAATTAATTTCTATAGACTAATTAATTGCAGAGCCAGAATTCAAGCCTTGGTCTTCTGCCTCCACCTAGTGTCTTTTCTTTGGCACTGCTCTTTTTCCCTACTGGTCAGGGTGTGCTGCTCCCCATTTTCAGGGTTAATTAGTTATTTAATATTTGGCTACCATTTCCCTTTGAATTTTCGCTCTCTTTCGCTGATCTTGATTTCTCTCAGATAAGACTTTGTCTTCCTATCTTCTTACAGGTAAACTTGTATTCAGACCCGCCAAAGCCTAGTCATAGTGTTCACATGGGGACCCTACCCCATGGGACCAAGGTCATGTCCTTCACCATTCCCCAGGCTAGGATGGCCGAATGGCAATCAATAACCAACACTGGATCACAGGCCTTGCTGGACCCAGGTGAGTCTGGGAGGAATTAAACCTCTTAATTGTTTTGCATCATCCCTCAATTATCCATCTAGTAGTAAGGGCGTGAGCTCCACATCTGATAAAGAAGTTACTACTGAAAGGACTAAAACATACAAAAATAGGAAGGAGGCCCTTAAGTCCCAAAGACCCTGGTCATACCTGCTGACATACCATTACAGTTATTTTCCTGACCCTAAAAGGTTCCTAGAACTTAGAGTTAGAAGGATTTTAGGTTCTCTTTTCCAAACCCATCATTTAACAGAAAAGGAAACTGAGACCCAGAGAGGAAAAGAGAGAAATATTTGATAGTGGTCTTACAGCTTCAAACCAAGCTCTTCCATTTATAATACCCTGTAATTTCCTCTGGGACAACTGGGTAGTTCAGTGGATAGAGTGCCAAGCCTGGAGTGAGGAATATCTGAATTCAAATTCAGCTTTAAACTGTCATACTAGCTATGTAACTCTGTGTAACCCCTGTCTGCCTCAGTTTCTCAACTGTAAAACAAGCATAATAATAACACCTATCTCCCAATGTTGCGAAGGTAAATCAGATAATATTTGCAAAGTGCTTTACAAATCTTAGAGAGTTACATGAATGCTAGCTATTATTATTAACATAGTCAATGAAACCTCATATTATCTCCATGATAAGCCCTCCTCAACAGAGAATTTTAGAGTTAGAAGGAATTTCAGAGATCATCTGGTTTAGCTCATATCAAAATAATACTCTTCCATGCAGCAAACCCAACAAATGCAGCTTTTGTTGGAAGGTTTCCAATAAAGAAAAACTTATTTCTTTTTTCATGGATTTTTGTATTCTGTTTGGAGTTAACTGCTTTTTAATTTGCCTCCTGATTGAATTATAATTTTTTCATAAAGACCATCCACCTTGGAAAGGTCTCCTAAGATGTAAGGTCATTGATGAGAGGGACTTGTTGGTATATTTGAAGCCTTGACTCTGCTTCTTCTCCCAGGTGCCCTTACACTGCTCCACACACTAGCATTCATAGTTAGAAGAGACTGGTTTGATTTCCAGATTTAGCACTATGTGCTATGTGACACTAAACAAATCTCTTGACTGCCCTGAGCCCCTAGCTATAAATGGGAGAATAACTATATTAACTAGGTCCAGGAAGAAAGAGACTTTGCAATCTTTGAAATGAATAGAAATATGAGTCATATTTTGAAGGATTTCTATTAGCTTATCATTGGACAGAGACATGACATTTAGAGTACCAAAAGTTAAGATAATGTTTCTTAGGGCAACTGAAAACTATGCTTCTTATACTCTTAATAATGATTGTAATAATAATAACCACCATTTTAATTGTTTCAGGCACATTTATAAATATTATTTCATTTGATCCTCATGACAGCCCTCGGAAGTAAATAAGATTATTACCCTTATTTTACAGCTGAGGAAACTGAGGGAGATAGAGGTTAAATTACTTGCCCAACATCATACAGTTAATAAGGTCTAAGGCTAGGCTTGAATTCAGGTCTTCCTGATCCTAGGACCAGTGATTTAGCTGTTTCACCACCTAATTTCCTTTTTGATCGTTCTACCATCATCATTATATAGGACTAAAGTCTGTTTTATGTTTTTAGGTATGTTGTCATTATAAATTTCTAGTATGACTAACCCAGTGGAATTGATAATCAATGACTGGAGTCCAATGGACCCTCCAACATAAGTACTGGGACTTTAAGGTCTCTGAGATTTTCCATGATTATTGGCTTGTGGGAATAGGAGACTGTGCTCAGTCCCCATTCCTGCTTCAGAAAGCCAGTGGGATCTTGTGGAGGTTCTGGGACTATTGTACCCTTTTGTGTTTCTGCCATGGAAAGAGCCATCCCTGACCATGAATCTCAACATTGATCTATTCCAGAACTGTCAGCAACTCAAGGTGACCTAATTCCATCCCCAGCTGCCGCAAACCCTGGCCCACTGACAGATGGCACTAATACCTCTATGCTAGAGCCATCCGTGGGAGATCGTCTGACTCAAACACTGGCCACTGAGGTGGTCAAGTTCCTAGCACAGGTGAGCAAAATCCCAGATATGTAGTATGTACAAAAAGGACAAAGGAACATTAAAAAAATTTCTTAAGTAAAAACATTTACACTGAAAATTTAAGTTTCATAAACGGATTAAAATGGCTCTAGCATACCTCTGAATCTCAGTCTTCATGTTGTCATTCAAACTTATATATTTTTGTTTGTTCATTGGAGTTGGGGAATAGTAATTTATTGTCCTTTCTTAAAATCATGGGTAATTTTTACACAACATAACAAAATTTCCTATCAGTTTTCTCTCCTCTAGGTTAATTAAACATTTAATTAGTAAAGAATATGAAAAGTGATCTGAAAAACTATAATAACCAAAAAATGAGGTAATACAGGAAGGGGGGGTAGAGGTTTGCCTACATTGTCAGATATGTTTGGTGTATTAGATTTTTTTGTTTAATCTTTTTTTTTCTGCATTACAAGGAAATGTACAATTTTAGGGTTGGGGAACAGTGAGACTATATCTAGAAGTGACTTGATATAAAAACAAAACTTATGAACAAATTAACATGTAATTTTAAAAATATAGAATTAAAAATTAAAAACTATAAAATTACAGAATATTAATTTGACAGATGGGAAAGCTAAGTCTAAAAGAAATTATTTGTTGAAGGTCACACAGATAATTATAGAGCTAGAGTGGATTCTTGGCTCACAGTCCTGGGATTTTTAAAAATTGTGATCTCTTTTTTGTTACTTGAAAATCAAATTTTTTAGTTTGTCCCTTCAAAGAACTTATCTTTCGAAAAAGCATAGTATCATAGAATTTTCTAGCAGGAAAGGACCTTAGAGAAATGTAGCCTAAGCCCGTCAGCAGCCTGCTTCCCCATCACATGTGGACATAATAAGGAGTAAAAGAGCCAGGAAACTGAATCTGCTCTGAACACACAACATGCATGGGGCCCTGAGGTTAAGAACTAAGGTCTGAAAAGGATGCAGACGAGGCTGTCACTCTGAGCAGTCTGCAAGAGATACTGGCTAATGATGTATGTGATTTTTTTCCCTTTAATCCAGGTGGAATCTTTTGAAGGACTGGTCCAAGAAGGAACGTTAGTGCCTCAGGAGCAGCTCAAGGTACCAGTAGCTACTGCTCTTCTCACTTCAGCAATTATCTATAGAATCTGAATTATACATCTATGTCGTATATGTGTATTTGTTGTTACTATTATGCCTGTAATTAGTCAATTATTTCTGAGTCTTCATCTCTCCCCCTGCCCCTCCAGTTTATTATAATACATATATAAATGTAAAATTTTGTATTTACACATAATTTTATTTAGTATATTTATATATTGATTTATGTAAATATATGTCACACATAAGATACTCAGATATTTATTAATATACATATATAATATACACATTATACATATATACATGTTATAAAACTATACATATAAACTATATGTACATGTAAAATTACATTGATTTGTGTTTTATATATATTTATGTGTATTTGTACATAAATATATGTATATATACACATCAGTAATATTAAATATACATCTTCATAAGTCAGTAGCCATATATATATAAATATATATGTATAAACTATGAGTAGATATTCATAAATAAATGTGTGTATGTGTATATGTATGTATGTGTGTGTGTATATGTCTTCATAAATCAGTGGCCAGGTGAGAATCAAAATTAGTAAAGGCCAGAGATCTGGCCTACCTGTCAAGGCTTTGAGGACCACCACAGCAACTTCCATGAGACAGGTTATCTCCTAGTTTTCTAGCATCAGGCTGTTTTGTATATTCCCTCCTCCTATGCCCTAAGCAGCGTCATGACTGGCTGTAAGCCACGGGGTTGCAACCTTTCAGAAATGGGAGCCAAAATTCTCAATTCCTGGTGCCAGAAAATGAGGCTGAGGAATAAAGGAGGAGATAGGAGGGGAAATAGCTCCAAATCTCAAGCGGCAAGAGGGAACCTGTGCTGACTGGGAAAGCTGAGGGCATGAACATGCTGACCCTCATAAAGGAGCTAGACCCATTTATGTCAACTTGGAAAATCTGACCAGATACATAAAATGACATCTGTAACTACTGAAAATTGATTTGCATTTGGGGTTGCCAACTGATTGGCTTGGTTGGTATTTTATCAAAAACTTTGGGAGTAGTCTTAGTAACATCAGGTTCTGGAATTGTTTTTCTTTTAAATTTTTGGGAATAGTAACAGCCTCAATTCAATTTATAAGAATTTCCTAAGTGCTTGTTATATTCCAGATACTGTGGGGTAGGTCGCTGGCTGTACTAAGGAAAAAGGAAAGGGTTCTAGGAGCAGTTTACATCCTTTTTGGGGGCAGAGGGCTATAAGGATACTCACATATGCAAAGAGAAGTAAATAAAAAATACACATGCAGAATAACTTAAGTTGGGGGAATCAGGGAGAACTCATAGAAGGTAGTACTTGAATGGATCCTTGAAAGCAGTTAAGGAATTTCCATGTTGAAGGGAGTACATTCCAGGCCTGGGCAAGAGCAGGGAGATTAAAAATTAATCTGGTTTGTGAAGATGGTAAGTAGAAGGTATAATAAATGATGGAGAAATGTGAAATCATTCTAAGGAATCAGAGCTGAGATTTTAACCCAGGTATCCTAGGAAACAAAGCTAGGGACTAATCCACTCTGCTGTGGTGTTAGAAGGTGTCGATTTCTGAATTAATCACATGGGGACATTAAGACTGTATAACTGCTGAGACATAGACTATCCACCCGGTGACTCTGTGAAGCTCCCGAAGCCTCTGAAAGCTCATGCCCCTGCCTGTGTTCTTGTTCCAGGGGCTATGGAGGCTGAAGGAAGAACAGGATGCTCTGGAGAAAGCCTTTCTCTGGGCACGAGGAGAGCACAGACGCATGCAGCAGCTCCAGACAGCTGAGGTGTCGCCTGGCGAATTTGATCCTAACAGGTATGTGTTAGGGAAGGGAACCCATTGCCTGGGAGGATGACATCTGCATGGCCAGGGTTTTATTCCTAAAAGTTCCTCAAAGATTTTGTAATTATGATCTAGGGGAATTGTGGTTAATCTTCAGTAATTCAGAATAATCAACTGCAAGGCCAGTGGTAACATGTACCAAAGAGTGCCTGTGATCTACTTAGTGAAAAATCCAATTTGTGGAATATTTAAAAAGTGATAGTTCCATCCCTTTAAAGTATTTTATACATTAAGATTATGTGACTTGATGTTAAGTAAATGAGCTAACGGGGATAAGTACTAGATCTATAATTTCATCAGTATAAGGGGCTCATTAGGAGGAACTCTCTCCAACAATCTAAGTTGGCACTTATTCTGCAATTTATAATATTAGAGCACTGAGGGATAACCAGTATCAGTGTCATAGGTTCTGAATTCAATTTCTGCCTCTCATGATCATTTCCTGTGAAACAAGTCATTTAACTTCCCCATACTAGATCTTGTTTTCTTTGTTTTGAAAAAATAGTTTTCTCTAATTATACATAAAAACAATTTTAACATTCTTTTTTTAAATTTTGAGTTCATATTCTTTCTCCCTTCTTCCCTTTCTCATTGAAAACACAAGCAATTTGATATAGGTTATACATGCCAGTCATGCAAAACATATTGTCATATGAATCATGTTGTGAAAGAACCTCCCCCAAAAATATCCAAAAAAAACAAAGTGAAAGCAAAAATGTGTTTTGACTTCTATTCACCCTCCATCAGTTCTGGATGATCACTGGATGTCTGGGATGAGGAAATACAATGATACATTTTTAAGTTTAAGCAAATCAACAAAACAATAAATCCGACCTTGATTTGTATCCTTGGCTAGTTTCTTAATGTATGAATAGTTGTGCTCAAAATTCTACAGTTAGCTCTGATGAACCTATGGGATCTGGCTTCAGAAAATCTCTAACAACGGATGGTGCTAAATGAGCTTTTACCAAGGATCCATACAGACTGTATGTGTATTCATACCAGCCCTGTAGTACTGCTGCTAACTGTCTGAGATTCTGTGTCAGGGAACATACAACCCCTCTGCTCTTGCAGATTAGCTGGAGAGGAAGGACACACGTAGATTTTTTATCACCTGAGCTGGAAGACTTAAAACAGAGAGTAAGCAGCCCAACGAACAGCCTAGAACCAAAGCCAATGGGGGCACGTTGCTCTGGAAGAACAGAAGCAGTGGGTGCTGATGAACTTACCCAGGGGACCCCATCAGGAGGAAATGACTGTGCCCTGGCAGCCCCCCGCTCCTTGCCAGCTGAGACCTCAGAGGCTCTGGGTCTTCCTGACTTACTTGTTTTCTAGCCATTCAGCTCTGTTTTTGTAGTGGGCCAGTCTTCGTGTTTTTACGTGTAGGATTTTTCTCCCCTTAGTTCACAGAGCCAATATAGCCTCAGGGAAAGAGCACCAAATTTGAGATCAGCCTGATACTTAATTTGACTCTGGGAAAGCTATTCTCCTTTCTGTGGGTCTCAGTTTCCCCATGTGTAAAATGGAATCAAATTAAGTGTCCTAAGTACAGATTTTATGATTTATACATGCTCAGAGACATTGTGCCCAAGGGCCCTCTCCCTATGGGTTGGGACCCTGTAGGTTGTTGTGTTGTGTGATCTCACCAGTGGATGAGATCTCTACCAATATAAAACCTTGGCTACCACTTAGGAGGATAGCATGGGGCACTGGGAGGTTAAGGCTCAATGATTTGCCAAGGAGCCTGCAACCAGAAGGTGTCACAGGTGGGACAGATTCTCCTAAGTTTGAAGCTAGCTTTTATCCTGTAGTCATGTTATTTCTGACTCCACAGTAGTCTAGGTCATTTCTCACAATTCTTTGGGCAGAAAGACCTGAGACAGTGTATCTCCTTCCCCTTTTAGAGTGTAATAATAATAATAATAGAGAGAGAGAGTCTGTCTCTGTCTCCTCTCTCATCTCTATCTCTGCCTCTGTCTGTCTCTGTCTCTTTCACCCTCTTTCTCTGCCTCTGACTCTTTCTGTGTGTTTCTCTCTGTCTCTCTCTCTCTCTCTCTCTCTCTCTCTCTCTCTCTCTCTGTCTCCTATTTCTTTCTATTTGGTTTCATCCTCCTACATAAGCATGGTTTGACCTATTTCAGGGAAGTGGAAGGAGAGATATTTCGTTTGGGAATGCGCCTCGAAGAGCTCATGGATGAGATAGATGACTTAAGACCTGAAGAACTCTCTCTAAGAGCCCCTTCAGGAGAAAAGTACCATGACAGCTCAACAGCTTCACCTGTATCAGACGCACCTACTCCATCTCCTGCTCCATCAGCTCAAGCCCCCATGCCAACTGTCCGCACCCCCTACCCTGAGGTAATTCTTGTTCCTTAGACTTCTTGTTCCTTTTTCTTTTGTGTTAAAACTTCAAAAGAATCTGTTTAAGTGAGACTCAGTATTTACTATTAAAATATTCTTGGACTGATCAAGTAAGACATGCAATAGAATGCAAAAGACATTATTAAGCACTTCTCATGGAATTAGATTTCAGAGGGCCTTAAATGCTGATCAAAGGAATTTAAACTTATTTTGGAAGTAATTAGGAGTTTCTGAAGATTTTTGATAAGAGGACTGGTATATCCAAATCTATGCCTAGGGAAATTTATTCTGGCAGCAGTGTGAAGGATAGACTAGAAGGGAGAGAGATCAAAGATGGAAAGATCTGTTAGAAAGCAATTATTACAGTGGTCTTAATAAGTAGACTAATAATAAGAACCAGACTGTGAGTGGTGGCAATGGGGAGAGAGTGACAGAGGGAGGGAGACAGAAGAGAGAGAGAGGGAAAGAGAGAGAGAGAGAGAAAGAAACAGAGAGAAACAGAGAAGAGACAGAGAATGATGAAGACAGAGACAGAGACAGAAAGAGTAAGAGATAGGGGAAAGAGAGACAGAGAGACCAAGAGAGAGAAAAGAAGGTTTTAGTGAAAGCAAGGAGTGAGTAGTAAAGCTAAGACAGACTTCCTGAGTTTTTAATAGACAAATGTATTCTCTGAGGATTTAGATTTCTCAAGATTCTTCTGTCCTGTTTGAGGTCTAAGAGTGTCGTTTCTTCTGGATTGCCGTTGCAAGGTGATTTTTTTTTTTTGTTTCGTTATTTTAATCATATTTAACTCTTTATGACCCATTTGGGGTTTTCTTCACTGTGGTTTGCCATTTCTTTTTCCATCTCACTTTATGGATGAGGAAAGTGAGAAAAATGGGGTTAAATAACCATCCCAGGGTCAAACAACTAAATGTCTGACAGGTCAGATTGGAATTTAGGAAGAAGAATTTTACTGAGTTTAGATCCTGTTCTCTCTCTGCCTACTTTTGCCTTCTAGGGTGTTGAAAATCAAGAGTATTTATCGGATGTTAATCTTGCAAGTCCTGCTGTGTACTGGATGTTGCTGCTAGGAGTTAGGATGATTGTGTTGATAAGTCCTTCCCCTGAGGGAAATTAGATTTCATACTCTCCCTTCTATACTCCACTCCATCTCCATCTCTGCCGTTGCTCTGACTGCCCCCATGCCTGGAATATTCTCCTTCCTCATTTCTGTCTCTTAGATTCTTTGGCTTCAGCTCAAATCCTATCTTCTGCAGAGACCTTTCCTTCCCATTGCTATTACCTTCTTTGAGTTTCCCTTCCATTCACTCTATGTGTATCTTTCATGGATTTAATTATTCATGAGGTTCCTTCCAGATAAGAATGTAAGCCCCTTGAGGACAGGGACTATTTCTGCCAGTAGATAATGCTGGATCTGGAATCAGGGAGAACTGAGTTCAAATCTGGCCTCAGACACTTACTAGCTGTGTGACCTTGGACAAGTCAATTAACCCTATTTGCCTTAATTCCTCAACTATGAAATGAGCTGGAGAAGGAAATGGCAAACCACTCAAATATCTTTGCCAAGAGAACCCCAAATGAGGTATAAAGAGTTGAATGTGACAGAAGTGACTGAACAACGACAGGGCTTAGTATTGTGCCTGGTACTGCTTAATGCTTGTTGGCTAATTGTGAGGGGGAAGGACATTGGAGTGAGCTAAAATCTCAGTTCCAAGATTTACTAGTTTTGTGACCCTAGGCAACTCATTTAGCATTTCTTTAGTTTTTTCATCTGTAAAATGAAAATACTATTCACACTTCCTACTTTGTATGACTATTTTATTTTCACACATGTATATTATATTTATACTCTGAAGGGCTACAGAAAATTGAGTTATTGTTAAAAGACAAAGATATGGTTAAGTATATAATATGAAATATCTTGAAATACATGCCAGAGAGTTACAAAACAATATACTAAGGTCTGATGGGAAGAAGGGAAAGGAAGGGAAATAAGCATCATATTTTGCCTACTATGTGCCAGCAACTGTGCTATATCATTTGATCCTCACAACAACCCTGCAAGGTTAAGGGCTCCCCACTTAATAGTTAAGAAATTGAGGCAAACAGAGATTAAGTGATTTGGCCAGGATCATATAGCTAGACTCGACTCAGATGTTCAAGTCGGGATTTTAACTCAGATCTTCCTGACTCCGGGCTCAGGAGAAAGGTCATTTTCCACAGGAGAGGATCAGAGATGATTTTTCTGGGGGACCTTACAATTGATCAGAGTTTTGGAAGAGAGATAGGATTCTCACAGGTAAAGATGGGAAGGAAATATAGTTGAAAGCTGGGGGACAGAAAGGTCAAAAAGAAAGAGGGAGGAATGTACATCTCATCCTATGCTTTCGTGTTCTCATGCTCATGAGACATGCCTTTCTATGGAAAAAAGAGAGAGAGGCAAGACAATGACCCACATAGGTAGGATTGGTGCCAGTTGAATTAGTGGACCTAAAGAAAGACTTGTGATCTTTTTGTCACATTACTATTTGTCCATAAATTGTATAATTTTCAAAGGCTATATTCTATAGTTGATAGAGAGCCAGTCTCAAGGGTACTAAGGTCTGGATTCAATGCTTGTTTCTTCCACATGCTGATCACTGATCTGGGGGAAGCTTCTTCCCTCTCCATTTCCCAAACAACTTTCCAAGACTATAAGTTATAGAGCAGTTGCTGATTTGAATTGGAAGAAAGGGTTTCCTTATACTTATTCAAAAGTTCAAATGAGGAAGAAAAAATAGCTGATATTCATGTCCCATGTTAAGATTTGCACAGTGCTTTGCATATATTCTTCTGTTTGATCCTCATAATAGACTTAAAGCATAGATACAAACAGGTATTATCCCTATTTTACACACAAGGAAACTGAGGTTAAGTGATTATTTGTAGTTCTGTTACAGTATCAATTGGGATAGTTATCAGATCTTTCTGATTCCAGTACCTATCTTGTATCCATCATGTTATGCTGCCTTTCAGGGTTCATTTAAAAAAAAACAGTATTTTATTTTTTTCTAATTATATAGAAAGGCAATTTTTAACATTCATGTAAAAAAATTGGGAAGATACATTTTTCCCTTTTTTCCTTTCCCACCTCATCCCTAAGATGATAAACAATTGGATATAGATTATATATGCTATCATATTAAACATATTTCCATACTAATCATGTTATAAAAGAGGAAAAAGATCAAAAGGGAAAAAACATGAAAATAATAAAGTGAAAATAGTATGCTTTGATGTGTACTCAAACATAATTAGTTATTTCTTTCTATGAATGTGGATAACATATCTCTCAGAGTTCTTAGAGACTTGATGTCAACTTGTGGTCTTTAGTGGAGTGTCCCAGAGATCTGTCTTTTGTCTCATGATGTTTAACATAAAAAAAAAATGATTTCAGCAAATAATAATAGCTACCATTTACATAGCATTTTAAAGCACTTTACAAGTATTATCACATTCTATTTACAATAATCTGGAAGGGAGGTGCCATTATTATCCCCATTTTACAATTGAGGAAACTGAAGCAGATAAGTTAGATGACTTGCCTAGGATCAGATAAGTATCTGAGGTCAGATTTGAATTTAGATTTTCCTGACTCCAAATCCAGAGATCTATCCACTGAATCAGTTGGCAGCTTTGTGTCACCTTCACATTTGAAAAGCCAACACACTAGATGATAGAAACACGATCCCAAAAAATCTCAAGAGAAATTAAGAAGACTAAATTTGCCAAGGATAAATGTGAAGTGTCCTATAAATTAATTTCACAAGAATGAGATAAGGCAGCCATGGTTTCCCCTCCCCTCTCATTTAAAAAAAAAAATTGTCATTTTAGATATATTGTTATATTTCAGTTATGTCTAACTTCTCATGGCCCCATTTGGGATTTTCTTGGCAAAGATAGTAAAGTTGTTTGCCATTTCCTTCTCTGACTCATTTTACAGATGAGGAAACTGAGGCAAAAAGGGTTTAAGTGATTTGCCCAGGGTCACACAGCTAGTAAATATGTGAGAACAGATTGGAACTCAGGATTTACTAATTCTAGGTTGGCGCTCTATCTACTTAGCTACTACATTCACAAGATATATATGTATATATATGTGTGTGTGTGTGTGTGTGTGTGTGTATATATATATATATATATATATATATATATATATATAATGTATTATGAATTGCATAATTGACACATGATTGCATAAATGAATTTTCCCGGTGAGGTTGGAAGAGTTGTCTTTCTTGGTTATTTTGTCCAGAACACGAACTAATTGGACTCTTCCTGACTCCTTGCCTCTCTTTCTTACAGACGCCAGCTATCCAGAATGGCCACACTTTTCTGTGTGGAGTACATTCAGAAGTGAGCCCTGCCAGTAGTGAGTTAGATGATGAGAGCCCAGGACTCCCACAGCCACTTCAGTACAAGCAGCTCCAAATGGAGCAGGATTTCCAGAGTCTTATAACGCAGTAAGTGTTCAAGGATAGGGTCAGAGAGAGTCCCATTCACTTGTGAGAACTTCCCAACCTTCTTGGGTTGGAAGACCTGAAGTCAAGAAAAGCCTCTTGCTGAGTTTAAATCCAGCCTCAGATATCTCCTGGCTGTGTGACCTGCTTGCCTCAGTTTCCTCATCTGTAAAATGAGCTGGAGAAGGAATGGCAGACCACTGCTGTATTTTTGCCAAGAAAACTCCAAATGGAATCAAGAAGAGTCAGACATGACTGAGAATGACTGAAAGCTTTGCAACAGAATACCTCACCATAGCACAGACTATATAGTGCTGCCGGGGTTTTTATCATTCCCTCTACATAGGAAGGTACCAGTGCATCCATCATTATGACTAGAGAAAGAGCACTGGCTGGAGTCAGAGAACCATCATCTTTGGTGATGGATTCAGAGTGCAGATTGAGATATAGTTTTTTGGACATAGCCAGTGTGGAAATTTATTTTTCTTGACTATATATATTTACAACAGCTTTGTTTTTCTTTGGTTTTCCTTACCTCACCCCCATTGGGGAAGAGTTTTAATGGAGTGGGATTAAAAGTGAAAGAAAATAGGTTTTTACTAATTGACAAAAATAATTAAAAAATTTTTAAATATCAGGTTCAACAGGAAAAAAATCAATTTTATCTTTGACACTTATTACCTTATAATCTTAGACAAATCACTTAACATCTCTAGGCCTCAATTTTCTTTTCAGTAAAATGGGGGGTTGGATTAGATGCTTCTGAAGTCCTTTCCAGTTCAAGATTATGAACTTGTGAGCCTATGACTAGAATGTGCATTGTGAGGAGAACTGCTAAAGAGGCCTAGGAGATCTTTGCCAAGGGACAAACCACCTGGTTTGCTGAAGGCTTTAGGGAGACCGAGATTGAGTCTATCAATAATTTGTGGAATTCACACAAAGGGGATTTGATGTAGATAACCAAGGGCAGTTATTCTCCAGTTCCATAAAATATAAGGACTAGAGTAAATGTGCTTCAGTCAAAATTGTAGAGATTAAAGTGAGATAATGGGACGAATCAGCAATCAGGAAGCATTGTGCTAAATGCAGGAATGCAGAGAAAATAAAAAATAGTACCCGTCCTATAGGCTTGTCACTAGAAACTATTATAAGTATAGGTTGTGTTATAGAGATTTCTCTGAAAAATTTTGAAAGTTAACACATGGAGTCTCATCTGCTGGGTGAGTGAATATAATAATAATAGTTAGTGCCTATGTGAAGGCAGGGGGATGGACTATATGACCTCTCCGAATCCCTTCTGGCTCTTATAAAAGCTGCTCTGAGTTATGATCTAGTCATTTAGGGGAGTCATCCATAAGAGGATCTGCTGAATGACCTGCTTAGAAGGAGCATGTCATTCATAGCTTAGAGACTGGATTGAGGCTATATCTCATGGACTAGTCCCCAGAAGCTTAGTCTTCCATCTTGAGTATCAGGTCATATATCTGCCGGGTTTCCCCTGTCAAGAATACTACATGACAGCACTTGGTAATACTCACGTTCACACCTTTTTCTGTTTGATCCATTATAGATACCACAATATCAAGTCCCTTCCTGATGCCATCAAGTTGGAAGGAGATCAGGAAGAGAAGGATTTCACCCAGGAAGTTGATGGGTCAATTGCTAGAAATCCCAGTGCTTTTGAACCCAGCTCCAGGAGGACAGAAAAAGAGCAAGGGAAGCATCCGAACCTTCTTGAGTAAGACACTTGCTCCTTGACTGTTCATTCTTTACTATTTTCAAGCATCCCCATGATAGAAGAGGTTAAGTTTGTCCCTGGTCCAATTAAGGAAACATTTACGAATCACCCACTTTGTGCAAAGTACATAGTTTAGATTCAAAGACAAAAGCAAAGTAGTCTCTATCCTTGGAAACCTTAAATGGGTAGGAAGTAAGGAGGAGAGGGAAATTTAGCATGTACTCAGATTAGTAAATACAAGTAGTTTGAGGTGGGAGGGATCAGGGAAGGCTTGGTAAAGGAGGTGGTACCTGAGCTAAATCCTGAAGGAAGTATATGAAGAAGTGACAACAACCACAAAACAAAAACCCATAACTCTGTTTAAGAGAGATTTCCTTTTCTTCACAAGAAAAAAAATAGCTCCCTGTCCTTCCTGAGAATACTTCAAACAATGAGATGTCATAATGTCTCCCTTTTGTATATTGCTTTTTTAAAATATATTTTTATTTTAAATCTAGTATGTCTTTTTGTTTTCATATCCCTTCTTTCTTATGTAGCTAGTGAGCCAATCTTGTAATTAAGAATTTAAAAAAGAAAGATCAAAAAGTAGTTCAGCAAACCAGTGCCTCAGTTATGTCTGACAGTATAAAGCCTATCCTACATGCAGTATCCCACTTCTGAAAAGAGGGGAAGGAGGTATATTTTCTCATTTCTTTTCTTTTTTCCAGAGCCACTGATTTATACTTTCCAAAGGCAGTTAGGTGGTACATAAAGAATAAGACTTTCAATCAGAAAAATCTGAGTGCAAGTTATGCTGCTTACTAATTATATAATCCTAGACAAGTAATTGACTCTCCATGTGCCTCAGTTTCCTCATATCCCCATAGAATGGGGATGATGACAGCACCTTCTTCACAAGGTTGTCATGAGATCAAATGAGGAAATACATGTAAAATGCTATATAAAGGCTCATATATTTCCTATGTAAATATAATATTTTATATATGATGATATTTATTATTATTATTACACTATTATGAAGTAGTTAGGGCAGGGTTTATTAGAGAGGCTAACAGCTCTGAGTATTATATATAAAGGCTCCTATATTTCTTATGTAAATATAATATTATTTATATGATGATATTTATGGTTGTTTATTATTATTACACCTATCATGAGGTGGTTAGGGCAGGGCTTATTGGATAGAATAGCTTGGAGCTAGAGGGGATAGCTAATAAGGGGTTATTTAAACCCAAGGCTCCTGATTCTTGAAACTACCTTTCTACTGTATTTTCATATGCCTGCCCTACCAAGGGGCAACACTGATTGCCATCCTGATTCCTTCATCACTGAAATGGATCTGTTGTTTCCTTCCATGGGGGTGGGACACCCCTTCTCATCATCCTAGGTACTAATTAGCCACTTCTTTTTCCATAAATACTAAATAGAAAGTTTACCTGACACAAGAGGCCTTCATACTGCCCTTTTGAATAATTTCACGGACACCAGGGAAACATTTTGGCAACTTATCAGCCTCTTACCCCTCAGTCCCCCTCCTCTTCTGGTCATATATTTCCTTAAGGCTCTATCTTATTCTTTGCTCATGAGCTCCATAGTAGCCCTGATATGCATGTGAGCCTGGACTTCTTTTCCTAAAGACCCACAATCCTGACCAGGAACTTCTCAGTGGGAGCCTTTAATTAGGGAATTGTTCTTCGTCTACAATCCTAGAACCCCGAAAGGGGCTCCCCTTCCCCACCCTCCAGATGTGAAGTGAGCACAAGGGCTAGGGCCTGAGGAGCCCCAGGAAGGCTGAAGCTGACACCTGTTTTTCATTTCTTATCAGGGAGTCTGTGGAGCAGAGGCAATCAACCCCGCCCCTAGAGCAGCGGCCATCAGCGAGGAACGACCGGCACTTGGGTGGGCTTCTTCAAGGTCCCATTGCTCAGCCACCCCCCCACCCCCAAGCTCACCCCACCAGCCTCAGAGCAAAAGCAGCTGTCTTCTCACCCGAGCAGCATCACCAGCTTGGCTGGCAGTGCCGTTTCGGGCTCTCTGCCACTTCAGAAGGCTTTCCATTCAGCCAGTGCCCCTCAGCTGGTAAGGAATTTTGATGTGAGCCAGTATAAGGTAACGAATGCTTGTAGGGAATCTAGAAAAAAGGTATGCTTTAATTTATGGCTCACAAGCTGTTTTCTGAAGTTGTCAGCCAAACAGCGATGGAATAGGGAAAAGAGTAATGGCAAGAGCCCTGAGTTTGAGTTCAGGCTCCAACTCTTAAAAGCTGTGACAAGTCACTATCTCTGAGTCTCAATCCTTCATTTGTAAAATAGAAATGAAAATAATGATATTGATCATAATAATATAGCACCTTATTATTCTGTAATGCTTTAAGGGTTATCAAGGGACCTTTCTTCACAACTTTATGAGGTATATAGAGAGTATTTTATATATATAGATATAGATATATACATATCTATATATATACACATACACATATGCATATATGTGCATATTTTCTGGGTCATGGTCACTTAGACCCTTGTAACTTTCTCAGTTCCAACATTTACTTCTTGGTGCCCCAGCCAACTCTCTAAATACACATGAGCTGCCAAGCAGTTTGATTTACATTGGTAAAAAGGGAATTCCTCCACATTCCTTATACCAATAGAATCTGGCCCAACACACACACACACAAATCAAATACAGGGATAGAAGAATTAATGTGGGAGGTAAAAATGACTTGGGTTCATGGCATGAACCAAATATAGAAAAGAGTTTGACCCTTCCCTCTAATGGTGATGACAATGATAAAGAAGATCACCATGTGCTTACATGGCTGGAAAGACCAATGAAATAATACTGAGCATCAAACTAGAATTGAGACTTAACATATATTCCTCTGCTTTTTAAAATTATTTTTATTTCATTAAATATTAACCAATTATGTGTAAAACGTTTTAAACAATAATATTACAAGTCCTTATTTGGTAGGACTGCTTCATTTTTCCAAATACTGTATATAGTATCGAGATTAATTATTCCTTAACTTTTAATCCATGTGGTCCTATGGGTTATTTTTCCTTAGGGAACACTTTGATGGCTTCCTCATTTTTTCCTAAGATGGAGTTATTTAAGTATTCTATAATTTGCTGCAGTTTATATTTTTGAAAATATTCATCCATTTTACTCAAATTGTCAGTTTTACTAGCATATAATTGGGCAAAATAACTCCCAATAATTGCTTTAATTTCATCTTTATTGATAATAGTTTATTTTTTGATAAGTTATTTGGTTCTTTCTTTTTAAAAATCAAAATAACCAATGGTTTATCTATTTTATTTATTAATTTATTAGTTCTCTTACCTTTATTTTTGGTATGCTGGTTTGATATTAAGGATTTTTAATTTGTTCTTTTTCTAGTTATTGTGGAGTTTTTTTGGTTGCTTGCCCAGTTCATTGATCTTTTTCTTTCTGTCTGTTATTAATGTATACATTTAGTGTTATAAAATTTTCCTTAAATACTGGTTTGGCTACATCCTACAAATTTAGGAATATTGTCTCATTGTTATCATTGCCTTTAATGAAATTATTGTTTCTATGATTTGCTCTCTGACCCACTCATTTTTTAGGGTGAGATTATTTAGTTTACAATTAGCTTTTAATCTATGCTTCTACAGCTATTTATTAAATATGATTTATTGCATCATGGTTTAAAAAGGATGAATTAATATTTCCACTTTTTTGCATTTGATTGTGAAAGTTTTATGTCCCAATATATGTCCCCATTTTTGGGGGGGAAGAGTGTTATATACAGTTGAGAAAAAGGTATACTTCTAACGTCATTCAATTTTCTCCAGAGGTGTCATATCTAACTTTTCTAAGATTTTATAAATTTCTTTAACTTCTTTCTCAATTATTTTGAAGTTAGATTTATCTGGTTCTGAAAAGGTAAAATTGAGATGTCACCCACTAGAATAGTTTTACTGTCTATTGCTTTTTGTAATTCATGTAACTTTCCCTTTAAAAATTTGGATGCTATGGGGCAGCTAGGTGGTGCAGTGGATAGAGTACCAGCCCTGAAGTCAGCCCTGAGTTCAAATCTGGCTTCAGACACTTAACACTTCTTAGCTGTGTGACCCTGGGTAAGTCACTTATCCAATTGCCTCAGCAAAACAAAAAACAAACAAGAATTTGGATGCTATGCCATTGGAGGTATATATTTTGGTATTGCTATTTCTTCCTTGTCTATTGTTCCTTTTGGGTAGATGTTGTTTTCCAGCTTATTCCTTTAATTAGGTCTATTTTTGTTTTTGCTCTGTCTGAAATCATGGTTACTCCCCCTTCCTTTTTTTTTTTTTTTTTTTTTTTTACTTTAGCTGAAGCATAATAGATTCTCCTCCAGTTCCTTAATTTAACTTTGTATTTCTCTATTTCAAGTGTGTTTCTTTTAAACAAAACATTTTTGGATTCTAATTTCTGATGCATTCTGTTGTTCATTTTCAATTTATGGGTCAGTTCATTCTATTCATGTGCCTAATTACGACTACTAGCTGTGCATTTTCTTCCAACCTATTTTCTTCTGTTTATCCTTCTCTCTCCCTTTTTATCCTGTTCCTCCACAAAGTCTGTTTTGCTTTTAACTACTGCCCCCTTTTATATTTCTTGGTTTGGAACTTTATGTTCCGATGGGGCTCTGTTCCACTGCAGGAGCGGGGAAGGATATTGTCTCAAACTTAAGGCTTTTTCACACCGCTGCTTTCAGAGCTAGTTCTGGGATTTTGGAAGGCTTTGGCTCTTCTAAGGTGGTTACGATCATCTCTGGCTTGAAATCTTCCCAGGATGTCACCATCGCTAGTCACAGCTCTGGGTTTCATCCATGTCGGCTCCAGATCAGCCTCCTCATCCATGTCACAGAGATCTCTTTCCAACCTCCTACTCTATCTTGGTCTGGAAGGATATGCACTCTGATCTTTTGTTGACTCTCCCTCTCCATATTTTGGCTGGAGCCATTGTTTTAAAGTTGTTTGTAGGGGGATGTTGGGAGAGTTCAGCTGAGTGCTTCTCTCACCATCTTGGTTCCACTCCCTGAAATCTACGCTCCTTTTCTTACACAAGTCCTTATGGCCATCACACTTGGAATACCATGGTAAATTCTGGTCAATGAGCATCTAGAAACCTAGCTTAAGACAAAAGTTCTCCCTTCTAAATCTTTAAATCTCTAGGAGGAATCTTAGGCATTATCTAGCTCTGACTGCAATCTTTTCTCCATGGATATTTAACTACAAAATCCAATCTTTTCTGACAAATGCTACTTTCTAAAAATCCCACAATGGTCTGGCGACTAATCTATTTTCTTCATTCAGGGGAAAGAATCTAGGAATACTTTAGTCTGAAGAAGAGAAGACTTAGCTAAGGAGAACAATAATAATCAGTATTTTGATAGCTGTGATCCAGAAAAGTAAAAGCTTCCATCACAAAGATGGGTGAGAAATGTCTGGGAGACAGTTTGGCTTCCTAGCATTGTCCAAATACAAGCTTGGCAAAGAGTGATGTGTTATAGCTGGAGAAAACCATGTAGGCTTGATTAAGAAGCAGCTTCCTAATAGAGGTGCCCCAAAGTGCTGTCCTGGGTGAGTTACCTGTATCAGTGGAGATCTCCCAACAGAGGATGGATATCTATCCTTGTTGATGATATTTGCAGATGGGATAGATCTAGTTTATGCACAGTTGGGATCCGCAGAAATCTGTCCCAATTCTGAGCTTCAGTTGAGATGTCTGGTCTGTGAAAGCTGGAATTCTGGACCAACTTCCAAGGGGCAAAGGGCAAGAATATAATTGTGTTAAGGAGAACTGTTATTACTTTTTAGGAACATCGGATAGTATCCCCAGAAACTGACAGCGGCTTTGTGGGATCTGAAACCAGCAGGGTGTCTCCATTAACTCAGACTCCAGAGCACCGACTTTCCCATACCAGGTATATGAGTTCATATTTGTGCCTCCCTTCCCATGGTTCATTTGCAAAATGAGGAATCTGGATGAAATCATCTCTAAGATCTTTTTCCAGCTCTAATTCTTATGAATATATGAGCCAGATAATCTTTGACAGGGTATGAGCTAAAAGCACTTGGACATGAATTTACCCAATGCAAGAAAAGGAACAGTGCAAGTGGGCTACTGGCATTTTTTATTAATAAAGACTTGTTTTTTCAAAACATAAGGATGGATAATTGACTCTTGCAAAACCTTGTGTTCCAAAATTTTCCCCCTTTCCCCCACCTCCTCCCCTAGTTGGCAAATAATCCAATATATGTTAAATATATTAAAAATATGTGTTAAATCCAATATATGCATAGATATTTATACAATTATCTTGCTACACAAGAAAAATCAAAAAGAAAAAAAATGAGAAAGAAAACAAAATGCAAGCAAACAACAAAAGAAGTGAAAATACTATGTTGTGATCCACACTCAGTTCCCACAGTCCTCTCTCTGGGTGCAGATGCCTCTCTCCATCATAAGATGATTGGAACTGGCCTGAATCACCTCATTGTTGAAAAGAGCCACATATATCAGAATTGATTATCGCATAGTCTTGTTGCTGTCTGACATTTTTCTTTATGTCACAGTATGTCTTTTGGTACCAGTGACTCGAGGAGATTACCCCAGTCATCTACAGCATGTCTACCCCCAGCTCCATCCAGCCCCCGTCCAGGAAGGGACCAGCTGGTCTCCAGAGTGTCCTCTGGGCTTAGCACATCAGAGACCCAGGCCCAGAGGGCCGGCCCAACACCCACCAGTCCCCCAAAGAAGTGGACAAGGAGCTTCCACCGCAATCCGGGTCCAGGTACAAAGATGGGTGAGTGGATGGAGCACGTAAGGAATGTCTGGGTAACAATCTGCCTCTGTAGCATTATCCAAATACAAGGGGAGGGAATCAGGGTAGGGAGGGAATTAAATACCTTGCAGCCCATGCCCTTGGAGGCTGGGCCAGGGCTGGGCTCACTAGTGATTAGTTCCAGAGGATCTGATGGAGCAGGCCCCAATCTGTGTCTTCCCCTTCCCCCAAAACCTATAGGTTTGCTGATTGATTTTTTGACTCCTGGATTAGTAACCCCCCTGAGACTAATTTGCAGCCTTATCCAGCTCCTTCCTTGTATTTTTTTCTTATCAGATGACTTGGATGGTGAGGACCATGATGGGGCCCATAGCCAGTATTCCCGTGGCAGAGAACACGGCCAGTCTCCTGCTCTCACCCCTTCTGATGAAGCCCATCAGGAGAAAGCACAAGACCCACTACGCAACCTCATCTCCCGGGAAGTCAGAGAGTGAGTCCCCCGTGACCATTTAAGAGAGAAAATTGTAGAGCAGGCAGAAGGACAAAAGACCATCAACTCCAGTGTCCCCCATTTTATAGCTAGGAAAAACTGAGGCCCAGAGAGCTTAAATGGCTTTATAAGATTCAATGCTTTTTAAAATTAGGTACCACCATCTTGAATGTCACATTTCATTCTTCCTGTTTTCTGGGGAAATGGCAGAGAATATGCAGTTTTCCAGATACTGAGATTCCCTGTCACTACCCTTATCTTAGAGGGAATGGCTTGGCAGGAAAAGAAAATGTTGCTTAATTGCCTTTTTCTCCCACTTGGACTATGTAAGAATCTCTGCTGTGTTCTTAGCCAAATACTGTCTTTCAGCTGAGATATCTTAGATAAGCAGTGGTTTTAAATGTTTTCTGTTAGTTTCCATTTTATCTGCTTTTGGTGAGTGGTAGGCATTTTTCTGGGCTGTTGGTCCATAGCTGTCAGCTAGACAAACATACTGTTTGGCTGTGAAAAAACCTATTGATTCTTTTACTCTTGAGACCCTCTTATTAGATCACTGATCAGGGAATGTTGGGCATAGAAAAGACCAGCTATTGTAAGAGCTCCATCTTGAAGCAAAGGAAAGAAAGGTCCAGAAGGGATAATTTGCCTAAAGTCACACAGTTGCTATGTAAGTTGACAGAGGCAAAGTTGGACCTACGGCCTACCCCAAAGTTAGAGCTGAAAGGGCCTCTTCCAATGCCTTCTCTCTTCCAGGGATTCTTAATGTGGGGCCTGTGAATTTTTCTCTCTCAATATACTAATCATTGTATTTCAATATAATTTGTTTCCTTTATAACTTACATGTATTTTACATGTTTAAAAATATTCCTTTGAGAAGAGGCCCACAGGATTTACCAGATTGCCAAAGGGGTCCATGACATCCATAAAACACATACATAAAAAAACGATTAAGAGCCCCTCAGAATAAAGACAGACAAGCCTGGAAACCTAGAATTCACCGTTAAACTAAGGTTTTCAGAGGCAGCGAGGTGGTCTAGTAGAGCAAGCACTCGCCCCAGAGGCAAGGAGACCACAGTTCAAATTCTACCTCAAGCACTTACAAACTGTGTGATGCCAGTCAAGTCACTTAACCAGTTTGCCTAAGTTTCTCCACCTGTAAAATGGGGATAACAATAGCTTCTGCCTTCCTAGGTTATTGTGAGGATCAAATGAGAGACTATTTGTAAAGAACTTTACAGGCCTTAAAGCAGTATGACATTTATATAATATAGCTAGTATAAATATAATATAAATAAATATTATTAATAACCTTCCCAGGATAAGCTCCTATATAAGAGCCTTAATCAAATAGATTCAGAGTCTAAAGCATCCATCCCCAGCAGCATTTGCTGTTAATCCTCGTAGTAATGAACTGAGAGTCTAAGAGACCATGAATTAGAGAGTAAACAAGCCAGGCCCATGGAAAGCTGGGCTGTAATTCTCTTTTATCCCCCTGACTGACCATATCCCCTCCCCAGTCAGTGACCCTGCGGGTGCTCCAGTTGCCCAGAGCTTGCTGCCCAGCCAGTGGTGATGGGCAGGAATGCTTTCCCCAGCCCACACGCAGATAAACATCTCCTGATTGTGCAGCCCTAACAAATGTCTCCATGGGGATTGCTAGGGAACCAGCCACTCAGACACGTGTAGTTCCAGCAGGTTCTAAGCTCTGGCTCCTCCAAGGCTGTAGAAGTAGGAGACACAGAGGTGCCCTAAGGGCCTCTCCTTCCCCGTTCTCTCGGTCTGGAAAGAAGCCTTGGGAGAAAGGCCACTTTGGGGGGAAGCGTTAGGAGGGCTGTGACCTCTCAGAACCTGGCCGAGTCACGGAGTCTAGAGGAGCTGTACTGCTCGGGAAGATGGCCGCGGCAGTCCCAAAGATGCTGGATTCCTCCGTCCTGTGTGTATGCGAGCCGCGCCTGTGGGGGTGGGAAACTGGCCTGTGGCCAGCGCATAAATGTCTCCGACCGAAGGGGGTCTTTTAGCATCCCAGCCCTTGAGGTGAAACCCACTTCAGGAGAGGGCCCGAGTCTCTGTTCCTAGCAAATGAATCAAGGGAACTAGCATCCGGTGTAGTGAGAAGAAAACTCAGGTTTGAAGCGCAAAGGACCTGAATTCAAATCCTGTCTCTTGCAGTTTGCTAGCCAGACACCTCTGTGTCCTCACTTGTGTGTTCTTTATCTGTAGAATAAAATTACTGGACTTGATATTCCCTTAAGTCCCTTTCCGTTTTTTCCAGCTCCATTCCTTATCCCACTTCCATTTTAAAAGCTGAAGAATTGGAAGTACAGATAGTAAAAACTACTTTTCTAAGGTCACAGAACAAGACGGTGGCAAAGTTCCAAATTAGAATTCAGGTCTCTTCACTCCCAGTCCAATGTCCCATGCTTGCTCTAGTAGAAAACTAACCACTATTTCTATTCAGACTTTGGGGGGAAGGGTACAAGAGATGGGGAGACAGGAAGAGGGGAGTTGATGAATTAAGATGACCTTGCAGGCAAGGATGTGGTAGTAGTTGGGACATTTTATCTATATTTTACCAGCCTTCCGAGAAGCCTTTTTTACTCATGTCAGATTGCTCATGTTTTGCTCTAGCCCACTGGTTTCTCCAGTCCTGTTGGTGAGGATAGCAAATATTTACAGTGAATTTCCATTCCATCATCCAGGGGAGGATGTTAAAAACAACTCTTCTTTCCCATTCTTTCTGGCAGCTTGTGGAAGTCATGGAAAAAAACCCAAGTTTTGAAATAAAAAACTAGATTTGAATCTTGACTCTGCCACTTGCTATAATATATGTGACCTTTGGTAAATTACTTGTCTTCTCAGCTTTGATTTCTTCATCTGTAAAAAGAGGGAACTAAAAGAGGGGATGTGATCCTTTAGGGGATGTGGGATCCTCTGACGTATGGGAACCCCTAAAGAACCAAGGGAAAAGCTCCTCTTTTCACCCACTCCACCCCAATTTGCTTCAACAGAAAATTCTCCTTGATTGATTTAAAAATTTCTACTACATGGATAACAACCAGAACCAGAACCCTTTATTAACAAGAATCTCACCCTGCCTGCATTACCTTCCTATCCCCCTGAGGTAGGCAGAGACATCATGGCGGGGAAAAAGTATTCAGAATACCCAGGAGATAGCTATTAGAATTCCTGCTCCTTGGGAAAAGAGTCAGGGATTTTTGTTATGTTTTGCCTTTTGTATATTCCTAGTGCTCACAGCACAAGATCTGGCTCATAGGAAGTGCTCCAACCAGTGCTTACCGATTGGCTGATATATTGAGTGCTCAGCAGTCCCCCTCATTAGAGAGATTAGAGAGAATTCCTTCCTATTGGGGAGAAAAGTGGTAGACAATGAGTTTTACACTCTGAATGAGCCTTCAGAGACTGGGCCCACTGAGGAAGCTTTCAAGTTGTATACATAGCCAGTGTTTTTCTCTTTGCCTGTTCTTCTCCTTATGGTACAGGAGAAAAGGGTCAGATGACCGGAGCTAAATCCCAGCTCTTCAACTTATTGTTTTTGAGACTTTAGGTAAATCACTTAAATTCTCAGTTTCCTCACCTAGAAACCTTTAATATTCATCTGGGTCTAAACCTATGGTCCTGTGGTGCCTAAAAATCATTAGGCTGCCAGAACCAGCAGATACAGGCCCTTCCCTTCTGTCTAACACAAAATGGTCATGGGAGCCCCTTAGCTTACCCCCATTGCCTTCTGCTCACTGTCTCTTATTTCCGTGGCAGCCAAGCCATCCGGGCCCTACAGCAAGAAGTGACCCGACTCCGAGAGAGGATAGAAGCCAGCTTGAACAACCCACCCCGGAGCAACTCAAGCCATAACTTCCAACAAGCGACTAGGGCTCGGAGCCGGCTTGCAAAGGACCCCTTGGCTTCAGGGAGCTCTTCCCACCTCAGGTGTGTACATTCCATACAGAAGCTCAGGTTGGCAGGGCCTCAGCTAATATGGGGAACTCATGCTTTTGTTTCCATGCTACTTATTTCTCCATTTAACTTTGCTGCTACCTTTTCCTTTTATCCTTAATCTTTCCCAATATCAAGGTTTTTCACTCTGCTCCAGCCTTGTCTTTCTTTCCCAAGTTTACTGATCTTGTTCTTTTAATCAGTCCTTCTATGAAATGGGGTCTGGCTCTCTCAGCATCCTTATTAACCTCCTCTGAATGTACCCCCAGTTTGGCAACAACCTTCCTAAGATGTGGTACCCTCAACAAGACACAATTCTTTGAGCTCTGCCCAGGATAGAAGGATGAGAGTGTCCAGAAAAGAGAACTCTCTATACGTGACCTGACCAGGACAGAGGATACAACCCCATCCCCTTGCTCATTCTGTTGTTCTCTATGGCTCTCTTGAAGCAGCTCACTAAAGGGTGGGGACTGAAACTTTGAGTTCAGCTTCCTATTTTCCCACTGAGAGTATGTTTCCTTGCCATGATGGCACTAGGGATCTAAAAAAGTAAGTGCATCTCCTCAATTTATTTGAGGGGGTCTTGTCACAAAGCAATGTGGGATATGGGGAAATATGGATGCCATCTTTTAGGAAGGGCATGATAACTTTGTATGGAAGCTACTTTTTTGTTTGGGTCAGGGTACCATCTATTTATGCTACTGTCCTTGAAATATTTGCTTGCCAAGATAAGTTCTAAAAGATTATATTTCTGAGCAAAGTCCCAGGAGGTAACTTTTTCATCTTTTTGCCTTTTACCAGTAAATCTGCAGAAAGATATCAAGGTGATCGTGGTGATGCAGCTCAAAACAATAGCACAGTAAGGTTGCGATTGAGATCCTCCTCAGTGCCCCGAGAAGGGACTCAACCAAGCCAAAGTAAGTGACTTCCAGGAGAGGCTGATTTCTTTGTGTTTTTTAAAAGAATTCTTTTTGGTTCCAAATTCTCTTATATCCCTCCCTTCATCTATTAAAGAAGGAATAAATCTGATGTGCATTGTACATAAGAATTCTTGTAAAACATTTCCACATTTAGGCTGACTTTCTAAAGGTCAGGACTTGAATTAGACAATGGAGTTAGGAAAGCTGCTTCTCCAGTATTAGGCATCATCACTCTTGAAGGACCTGATTGGGTTCTTTGGTTTGTCCTATGGTATTAGTGGATGGAACAGTGGAAATGGAGTTAGGAGAATGGGGTTCAAACCCCCAACTCTTGAAGCTTGCTAATTTTGTGTCCTTGGACACATCACTTAATCATAAAATCATAGGATTTGGAGTTAGAAAAAAGGACCTTATGGAATATCCAGTCCTACCCCTTCATTTTATAGATGAGAAGCTGGAAGCCCAGAAAGATAGGACTTTGTGTCCTAGATCACAAAACTGGGAGGTAACAGAGGCCCGTTTCTTTTCTGTGACTCCAAATTACAGCTTTCATGCCATCTCCTTTAGTTTCAATTTCTTCCTCTTTAAAGTGGGGATATTTTCTCTACCCACCTTAGATTCATAGAATTTGAGAATCACAAGGAATCTAAGTGACCCATACTCAAAAAGAAATGTCTTCCATAACACATTTGACAAGAGGTCTTCCAGCCTCTACTTAAAGACTAATTAAAGATACTATTTAAATGAAAAGGAACCCATTGAGCTCTGAGGCAGCCCTTTCATTTTGGGGTAGCTCTCCTTGTTTGGAAGCTTTTATGACATCAAGCTTAGATTTTCCTCTTTGTGACTTCTTCCCATTGTTTCTAATTCTGTTCTCTGGGGAAAACAGAATGAATCAATTTCCTATTCCACATGAGAGACCTTTGAATACTTGAAAACAGCTACCATATCACTCTTGAGCCTTCTTTTCTCAAGTTAAACATCTTCAATTTATCTACATGACACGGACCCAAAGCCCTTCACCATCCTGGTTTGTTCTTCTTAGAACATATATATTATTCAATATACCAATATTTTTCTTAAACTTTGAGGCTCAGAGATAGACTGTTGTAAGGAAAGCACTTTGAGGGTAACCTTAGCATATTGTGTGAATGTCACTGATGATAATGGCGTGGTATTGGGACAACAAAGAGGGTCCTTTACTGGACCTTTTGTCAAATGTTGTTCTGTCTTCAAAGAGTTAATACTACCAGCTTCTTAGTATCAGAAACAACTTAGGAAAGATGAAAATCTGGCTCTTATTCAAGTTTCCCTTTAATGAGAGTCCCTGAGGTAAGGCACACTGATGTTCCTATCCAAGAAGGGGACAGAAGCCCTTGGAATTAATTTTCCTTCAGTTGCGGAGAATTTTAGAGTCCCTTCATGGTTGGTCCCTTTAATGACTTTGGCACATATTAGTGAGATGCTGGCTGGAGTCAGAGGTACTGTCTGTACCACAGAACAAAAATGAAAACAAATTGGTACTCACCCCATAACTCCTCTCATCATCATTTATTGAAGTCTTTTCTTTCCTTCAAGACCCAGATCAGGTATCCTTTCCTCCATGAAGCCTCTCTATTCCCCCACCTGAAAGCAATCTCTTTCCCCATCTGAAAGCAATTTCTTTCCTGAGAATTCTCCTTTACTCCTTGTACATTGTACCTTGTATTATTATTACTCAGATACAAGTTTTGTTGCCCACTCCCATTAGATTAGAATACAGCATTTAAAACTTAAAAACCCTATCTAGCCCATCCTTGGAATTTTACAGTTGAGGAAACAAGGCTCAAAAAGGAAAAATTATTTACCCATAGCCACATAGGCAGTAATACTCATAGACATAAGAATTTGAGTCCTGACCCTGTGGAACCAAAATTTTGTGCTTTTTCTTCTGGATCACGTTAACTCCTCGAGAGTAGGGACTGTGTTTTCATTTTTTAACAAGCATTTGTTAAATATCTACTGTGTGTCAAGCATAAACACTGGAGATATAAAGACAAAAAATGAAAGTCCCTTATCTGAGGCAGCTTAGCAACTATGATGGAGGGGAAAGCAAATGTACTCCAATAAGTTTGAGCCAAGTGAGAGAGGGTTGATACAGTGAACTTCAAGGTTTCTAATCTGGATGCCTGGAAGATTTGGTGGTGCCCTCCACAAGGGCTAGAAAGGTGAGGAGTGTGTGTGTGACATATTAATGTTCAAATAGGGCAGTACTCCTTACCCAAGCAAAGGATGTATCACCCTAAAGGTAAAACCATTTTCTAGCAGGGTACTGTCTCAAATGTGACACCATTGATAAGTCTAATCTCCCTCTCTCTTTCCCTCTCTCTCTTTCTTTCTCTCTTTCTCTGTCTCTTTCTCTGTCTCTCTCACTGTCTCTGTCTCTCTGTGTCTGTCTGTCTGTCTGTCTCTCCCCCCACCCCGTTCTCCCTCCTCTCCTGTGTTTCTCTCTGTCTCTGTCTCTTCTCTCTCTCCCCTCTCTCGTCTATCTCTCTCTCTCCTCTTTTTCTGTCTCTGTTTCTATTCCTCTATCTCTTCTGTCTCTTTCTTCCTTCTCTCTGTTTCTGTGTCAGTCTATCTCTGTCTCTTTCTCTCTCTGTCTCTCTCTGTTTCTTGGTTTCTGTCTTTCTCTCTTTGTGCATCTCTTTCATTTTGGGGATATGGAAAAATGTAAAGAAAGATTGGGTAGTGAAGGAGGTGTGGGAGGCAGATCAACACTCATCTCTTCCTCACGCTTTGTTTTGTATCCCTCAAGTACACCTATCAAGGGCTTTGTAATTTTATTAATAATAGCTCACATTCCTAAAGCACATTACAGTTTACAAAGCATTTTTCTTATAATAATTTGAAAGGCAGGCAGTGTCATTACTATACATGCTCATTTTGACAGATAAGGAAATTGAGGCTTTTAGATTGTTGTGAATTATCCAGGGTAACAAATCAAAGTGATGGAGTTGGAATTTGAACCCAGGCTTTTCAAATCTGTATTCACTGATCTTTCTAAGATATAACATTTTCTTTTATATTTTCTTGGGGAGCAAGCTATTCATTTATTCATTCATTCATTTATTTATTTATTTTGCTGAGGCAATTAGGATTAAGTGACTTGCCCAAGGTCACACAGCTAGGAAGTGTTAAGTGTCTGAGACCATATTTGAATTCAGGTCCTCCTGAGTTCAGGGGTGGTATCCAATTAATTTTCAGTCTATCTTTCTACTGCCCTTTATTGAATGTAATTTTATTGCATTGTGATTGAGAAAAAAAGATATTTAATATTTTTGACTTTTATATTTGACTTTGAATAATTTTATGCCCAAATACATGGCCAGTTTTTGTGTAGGTGCTATATACTGCTGAGGAAAGAAAAGTAAATTCTTTTCTGGTTCCATTTATTTTTCTTCAAAGGGCTTTCTAATGTTCTATTTACTTCCTTAGCTTCTTTATTTTTTAGTTGGATTTTATCAAGTTCTAAGAGGGGTTAGGTGAAGTCCCATTGGTATAGTTTTGCTATATATTTCTTCCTGTAACTCAC
The DNA here is from genome assembly GCF_902635505.1 of Sarcophilus harrisii. NCBI lineage: Eukaryota > Metazoa > Chordata > Mammalia > Dasyuromorphia > Dasyuridae > Sarcophilus > Sarcophilus harrisii. The sequence goes on along the minus strand of NC_045427.1, from coordinate 436,031,582 downwards.
TTAACTTCTCCTTTAAGAATTTGGATGTCACATTATATATATGGATATCTATCTATATGCTTGTGTATGTTTGTATGTGTATTTGGTTGTATGATTAGTATTAATTACTATGATTGGTATTGATATTGCTTCATTTGTTGATGATACCTTTTAGCAAGATGTAGTTTCTTTCTCTCTCTTAATTAGGCCTATTTTTGTTTTTGCTTTGTCTGAGATCTGGATTGTTACCACTTTTTTTTTTTTTTTTACTTCAGCTGAAGCATAATAGATTCTGCTCCAGCCTTTTATCTTCACTCTGTGTTTATCTCTCTGCTTCAAGTGTATTTCTTAAAAACATCATATTATAGGATTCTGTTTTTTTATCCATTTTGCTATCTGCAGAATGAGTGAGTTCATCCCATTCACATTCACAGTTGTTTTTATTATGTTTCCCTCCATCTTATTTTTCCTCCTGTTTGTCTTCTCTCCTTTCACTCTTTCTTTCCTCACAGTGATTTTTTACTTTCTATCACCTTCCCCAATCTGCCCTACCTTTTGTTAATGTCCCCTGCCTTTCATTTAATCTTGTTCCCTTCTGCTTCCCTATTGGGTAAGATATATTTTACATTCAATTGATTGTATATATTATTTCTTCTTTGAGCCAATACTGATAAGAGTAAGATTCAAGCAATGCCCATCACCATTCCCCCATCTTTCCTTCCATTCTCATAGGTTTTTTGCATCTCTTCATGTGAAATAATTTACCCCATTTTATTCTTTCTTCTTTCTTTCCTTCTTTTCGTCTGTACTCATTGTATTCTTCTTTCCCTTAATTTTTTGTCATTCCATCAAATCTATCTTACACCCATACCCTCTGTCTGTATATATTTCTTCTAGCTGTACTATTGGCAATACAATTTTTAAGAATTACAAGTATCATTTTCCATACAGGGAAGCAAAAAATTCAGTTCTATTGAATCCCTTATGCTTTTCCCCCCTTTTCCCAATGTCAGAATCACTGAGCTACTGAATTCTGAAATGGATTCTTTCAATACCTGTTTTACCTCCTGGTTCCAGGATATCAGGACAATTTTCCTTGATAATTTCTTAAAAGTTACTGTCTGGGTCCAATAGCCCAATGATCATGACATCATCCTGGATCTATTTTCCAGGTTAATTATTTACCCAGTTAGGAATTTTATATTTTCTTCTATTTTTTCCATTCTTTTTAATTTGTTTAATTCTTGATGTCTCATAGAATCATTAGATTCCATTTGCCCAATTCTAACTTTTAAGGAGTTACTTTCCCTATTTAGCTTTTGTACTTCTATTTGGTCAATTCTACTTTTTAATCAGTTATTTTTTTTCCAAACTGTTGACTCTTCTCATAATTCTCTTGCATCATTTTCATGTTAGACTACTAGGGACTGCCTGTTTGCCTAGGACTATGCTAAAGAACATGGCAGTTCTTGAACTTGGAATGTACCTGTTCCACTGGTTATGCTGAGGCATGTTGGGGTCCTGGTATTGATATTTGCTTATTCTATTGCATTGGGTTCAGGATCTCCCACTGGTTTGCTGAGGTGGGGCTTTCTGGGATGCTTCCTGTCCTGAACTATATTATCTTTTTACCTAAGTGAGACAGATCTTTGCTGATGATCTTCCAGGTTTCCTAGGCTAAAAGATTGCTTCACTCCATATTTTTGCATTCCATCTGTTCTAGGATGTGTTTTGAGGCACTGTTTTATGGTTGTTTGGAGGTGAATATGGGAGAGTTACAGTGATTTATTGCTTACTCCTCAAATTTTGGCTCCTATAAATATCAGGAGTTATGATTTTTAACATAAACAAATTAGAGCACATAATTTTGTTCTATATCTTTCTCTTTCCCTTGGTCCCTTCATCTTCTCTAAGGATGGGAAGTGGAGCTATATCTTTAGTCTTATCCATTGGGAAGAGATGAAATACTCTTGGCCTGAAATACAAAGCCATAAATAAAACATCTAGGGCTTTCCTATGTTATACTGTCCTCAACTAAAGGAATTGCAGTTTATACTCTTTTTTTTTTTTTTTTTGGTGGGATGTGCTAATTTCCAAACTCATCACCAGAGTAGGGCATCCGGAGTTTTGCCCCAGGACAGAAAACTTAAAGGGTGCTGTCAGCACCCTTCTGAAGACACATTTCCTCCGCTTGCCTTTCTATGACCTTATGCAACAGGACCCTGGCTCTCTTGAACAGTATTGAACCTAAGCATCATAATGCTGCTTTCCTCCTCAGGGATCATCTTTGATCAGAGTAGAAACCCCAAAGTGACCCAGGGCACATTTCCCCCCACTACAATCCTGACTGACTCTAGGTAATAATCCCTCCTCAGTAAGAGTTTTACTTCTCATACTTCTGATGATTATTTCTTTTAACTCTTTTGGGCTCTATTCATTTCAGCTTCTGAGTCAGAACAATCTATATCCAGGATCCAGGCCAAGGGGAGCAGAGCTGAAGAACAGAGCCCCAGAGATAGAATAAAAGGAGAAACCAGAGGGAAGCAAACACAAACAGTCTACTTCCGGGGCCACTACACAGGTGAGAGAAGAATGCAGCCATTATACTGAGGCAGAAAGATATTGCAAGTTCTTCATTTCATATGATCCCATGTGCTAAAGCCCAACCCACTGTCCTTTGGGCCAGTCTAGATGAAGTCCTGGAAAGATCTTACTTAAGAAAAAGAGACTGGAGGAGGAGAAAATGTATAAATGGCATGTGATATCAGTGATAATAATTAATGTTGTTGATCATAGATACTAAAGAACTAACAAAATGAGAAGAAAACTAAAAACATTCATTTATGTGGTATCAGTGACAATGATTAATGTTAATCATGAATGCTCAAGAACTAACAACAAAATGAGAAGAAAAAACTAAAAAAAATCATGTAATTGTATCAAAAATACTAATTATGGTTGTTTATGTAAATTGCTTACAATTTACACATCAATAGAATCCAACAAAAATGATGATACTGTGTCATTAAATTTGTGCCATACCAACCTTGGTCAGAGAAAACAGATAATGATACCTCCACCCTAACCCCCCCCTTCTCTTAGCACAGAAACAGGGAACTATGCTGAGAAGTTATTGCATACACTGTCTGACTTAGTCACTCTATCAGATGTTTTTCCTTGGTTGTTCTTTATTGTAATAAGGGAGATTTCAATCCAGGTCTCCAACCAGGAGAGGTTGGTATCTGCTTCATTGATATAAAGCAGAAAGACATCTATAAAACTTATTTTATAAATTAAAGGAAGGGTGGCAAAGAGGGAGAAAGGAAGGAACAGAGGGAAGGAGAAAGGAAGGAAAAAACAGAGGGAAGGAGAAAGGAAGGAAAGAACAGAGGGAAGGAGAAAGGAAGGAAAGAACAGAGGGAAGGAGAAAGGAAGGAAAGAACAGAGGGAAGGAGAAAGGAAGGAAGGAACAGAGGGAGGGAGGAAGGAAAGAACAGAGGGAGGAATGGAGGGAGGGAAAAGCAAAGGAGGAAGGAAGAGAAATAAATTGTGTTTCAATAGAAAAAAAATAATTCTGTTTCAAAGTAGAATGAGTTACCACTTCATCTCTGGAAGTCTTTAGATTGATCTTATTGGACAAGTTGCTTAATGTCTCTGAACTTCAATTTTCTTTATTATTAAATGAGGGCAGTTGACTGACATGGCCTCCAGCTCCTTTTTTATAGTTCTAAATCTATGATCCTATAGTCCAGGGACCCTGCAATAGAATCATTCTAACCCAAACCAGCACCTCAGGGATCCAGGGCCTGCAACTTGCTTCTGTATTTTTAACTAAATACCAGGTTGTATTCCACACTCAAGGCTCTTTTCACTAATGATGACGTGATTTCATTATGCGTTTTTGATTTCCAGCTCTGAGCCATTCCCAAAGGTAACCATTTTTGTTTTGTGTCCCTAGGTCGTGAATATTCCGCCAAACCCTCCCAGAACTTCCAAGAAGATGACAAATCTCAACCCTGCCCTTGCTGTCATGCAGTGAAGAAGAAAGTTCTTGGTAATAACCAATCCTGGGGTCTACCCAGGATCAGCCCAGCCAGGCCAGTCTGCAGAGTTAACCTTGACTTCCACAACTCTGTGTTACTAATAAGTACATATTAGTAGGATTGGGCCTCTAGGGATCTGATCAATTAATCATTCAATCAGCAAAGTATTATTTTAAACAACTTATTTTCAAGGCACTGTGTTATGTGCTGGGAGAATTAGAGGAGGGGAGAAAGGTACAAAGACAAAAATTAAACTTCCTACAGTCAGTCAGCTTTTGTTTTATCAGATGGGCAGAGTGCATGCCTCATAAAGCATTGTTTCCTCCATTGATGTTTCTGTTAGAAACTGCCTCCAATTAACTCCAAGATGGAGAAACCATGGACATTTGGTGCTAAGTTTACTAAGAAACCCCCACTGAGGGACTTGGTCATTCTGTCCTATCTCTTCCACCAACCTTGCTACCCTTCATCATCAATATATCTTTTTTGTGTGTGTTTTATTTATTTATTTTTAAACACACATTGCTTTATAAATCATGTTGGGAGAGAAAAATCAGAGCAAAGATGAAAAACCACGGGAGGGATGAAAAAACAGAAAAAAGAAATGAGCATAGCATGGATTGATTTACATTCAGTCTCCTTAATTCTTTTTCTGAATCTAGATGGTATTTTCTATCCAAAGTCTATTGGGATTGCCTTGGATCACTGAACCACCGTGAAGAACCAAGTCTTTCATGGTTGATTATTGCACATTCTTGCTGTTATTGTGTATTCCTGGTTCTGCTTGTTTTGCTCAGCTTTGAAATGTTCATGTAAATCTTTCCAGGCCTTTTTAAAATCAGCTTGTTTACCATTTTTTATAGAACAATAATATTCCATTACCTTCATGTGCCACCAAAACACCTCTAGGTGCCAAGAGCATACCACATCTTTCCTGATCATTGGTCTCAGAACTAACCCCAACTCTGAGCCAGGAGAGGACAGAAGGGGGGCTCTTTTTTGACCACTATTCTTTTGTTCATGTTGAACTCAATAAGAGTTAAGTCAAAGTTTACCTTAATGATCACTTTTCATTTTTAGATGACTCTCCCAGCAAGGATCCAGAGGAACATTTTCCCCATGATAACGTCAAGAAGACCCAGAATCCAATATGTCACAGACCCAGGAGTCCTACAGAGAGGGGCAGGGAGTCCTCAGGTAGGGTAAAAATTAGTTCTCTACCCCCTCTTAAAACTGTGAAAGTCACTTTGAAATAATATAAAAAGCCTTTTTAGCAAAGGTAAGCCAGTCTCTGTAAAATGAGCAGGAGAAGGAAATGGAAAACCATTCTAGTATCTTTTCAAAAAAGCCCTAAATGAGGTCATGAAAAGTTGGACACGACTGAACAATAACATCCTTAGTTTTTGCATCTCTAAAATGTAGCAGGAATATAGAAGGTCTCTGCCAGCTGTAAATATCATTTCTTTTCCCACATATTCTGCCTTTTACAACAGACCTGTTGTACACCAAAGGGCAGAATTTGGATTAGAAGTGAGAGAAGAACTGAGTCCTTCTTGTAGCAGTCACAGACCAAGCAGAGTTGTTGGTCTAAGCTCCCATAAAGGAGTTCTAGCAGGACAGCACAAAGGTTCCATCTCCTGACAACAGGAGCATTACTGATTTTTGTTTCATTCCAAGATCTCCAGTATCATCTTTCCTGGGGCCATATCTGATAAAGAGCATGAAAGAATTCAGAGGTCCACAAAAGCCTCTGTTTGTTGTATCAGTTGTGCCATTAATATTTAGCCACATCCCCCAGCCCTTTTGTTTTTTAGCTCTTTTTTACACGCATCCTGTCACTCTCTTATTTCTTCAACTATTGTTCATCTGGCTCCCCTCCTACTGGATAAGTACAGTAGAACAGGGTAAGGGACTCAGAGCTGAGGAAGGAAGAAAGGCAGATTTGGATGAATACTGGGAGAATAATAGAATATAGAAATTCTCAGTCTTGTCCCAGTTTCCTAAAGGGAGCCCCAAAGGGGAGCCATTTAACACCAACTGCTTAGATTATCCGGTACGGCAAACACTGCTACGGGGATTCGAAGGAAACCTCGACCATCTGTCAGAGAGTCTAAGGATCTCAGATTCCTAGAATTTCAGTCAGGAAGGCAGGTGTCCTACAGGTGAAATGATCCCATCTCCAACCCACATCTCCTCATCCTTCTCATGGCAAGGTAATGCTTCATGTTTCTGGCCCTCATCCTCCCTACAGGGACAGACAAAGGCACACGGAAAGGAGCACCCCTCAGTTCTGGCCCAGTTCGGAAATCTGAGCAACGGGAGCAGCCGTCGTCTCCGCCATCACTTCCTGGGGTGTGGTATCTGGCATCCCCCGTGGGGACAACCTTCGCTTACGTCCCACCAGTTCCTGTTGTGCCTTATTCACCCTCAACATTGTAAGAATCATTATCTTCTTCTAGATGAATATGGTCTCTCTTGTCCTGATATATGAGCCAGGCTTAGACAGGGCTTATTGAGTAGACAATAGGAATATCTTTGTCCTCTTTGCTACATGATATGTACAGCCAGGTCCTCATGAGTGCAAACAGTGAATCCTGTCAATTTAAATTCACACTGAAGTTATATGAAACAGTATGAAAAATATAAATAATTAATTGTTCCTGGCTCAATTGAAGTAGGCAATAAAAATCCAAACTAATGTCAATCATTTCAGAGAATGTATTATTTATATTAATCTAGACCTAAAATATAGAATAAATTCCAACTCCATTCAAAAGGGAGAATGCCTGGGTGTGATGGCACTCTGATAATATTTGCCATGGAAAAGGCTCAGGCTTGCAGACTACTTGTGCTTAGAAGAGTTCTGAACTACAGTCAGGTGAAAATCAGCTGATTATCCTTAGGAGTCAGGGAGCTGCCTAAAGAATTGAACCAAGTAGGAAACAGAACTGGTCCAAACTTCTATTCCAATCAGCCACAGACTCAGACCAACAGTGTCCTAATAAATGTTTCACAATTCTCTTTTTAAAAAATTTACACACAACACTTTTTAATCTGCATTATTTTCTCCATTGCTTTCTTAAGCCTAGACAATAAACAAAAACAATAAATTGAGCCCTGATTTGTAATGTTTGATGGTAACTGAGGGAAATGCTCACACTGAGATTAGAAAATTGGGTCTCTGTCTGAGCTGGCTGCAATGGATCCCCAATTTGGGTCCATTAATGGCCTCTGCACCAGGCTTCAACCTGGAAAACCCAATCAAAAAAGCAGAACTAAAAATCTTAAGGAATTAGAGGGAAGAGATAAAAAGATGAAGTCCTAGAATTATAGGATCTTAAATTTAGAATCAGAAGGGACGTTAGAGGTTGTCTTATTTCATTGTCATCCCCTCTCTCTCTCTCTCTCTCTTTCTCTCTCTCTGTCTCTCTCTCCCTCTCCCCACCCCTCCGTCTCTGTGTCTATCTGTCTCTCTTCTCTCTGTGTCTCTCTCTCCTTCCCTCTCCCTCCCTTCTTTGTCTCTGTCTCTCTCCCTCCCCCCTTTCCTCCCCTCTCCCCATCTTTCTGTCTCTCTCTCTCTGTGTCTCTGTCTCTCTGTGTCTCCCCCTCCCCTGTTTCTCTATCTGTCTCTCCTTCCCTCTATCCCTCCCTCTCTCTTTCCTTTTTTCCTCCTGTAGCAGACCCTTGTGGGTCTCTTCATGGTCTGTTTCCTCCACCATTCTAGGGGCTCTCCCTTTCCCTGAGGACTATTGGAGTAAGACAGTGCAAGCACTCACTTGGCTGCTGTATGGCACCTCAGAACTCCTGAGCTCAAGCAATCTGCCAGGAAGGGATGTGGTCCACCACATTTTGCTGCCTTTTCCTAATATAAAAATGTTAACCTCATGTACAATCTGCAAGGCCTCACACTAGATCTTTGCACATCAGGCCAAATAAATTTCATTTCATGAATCTTTGCCACCACTTCCTTCCCTCCCACAACTTAATATCTTTTCTATCGACCATTTGATTAAATTAGAGAGGCAATAATAATATCATTCTCAAAAGGATATTGGAGAGGGTGCCTCAGAGCTAGTCCACACTTACTACAGCTCCTCAAACTTCTGCTTTTTCCTGTTAAATTGTACTTCATGGTCCCTTCTGGCTCTTAAAATTCTGGGACTGATTGAATGACTTAGCTTACTCCCTGACTGGGTTAAAAGGCCTTGTTTTAATTCTATTTATGCCCTCTCTATGACCTTGGCAAGTCCTGCTATGCCAGCAAACATACTAGACTAAAAGATTTCTGAGGTTCCTTCCTCATCCTATGCTTCTCTAAATTGAGAGATCAGAATTTGTTTCCTTCTTCTTTCCCCTCTCCTGATAGGGGGCTAGTGAACAGTTACAATCTAGGCACAAATCCAAGAGAAAAAAAGGGGGAAAAAACACCAAAAAATGGTCCAAAGACTCTATGGGAATTGAATGACCGATTTCTAAAGATCAAAAAAAGGCCTATTGTTTATTGTCAAAAATAGAGCATCACCCTTAGGTCTAAGTCTTCTGATCCTTCTGTCTGAGCCCTTCCCATTAAAGAATATAATATAGAACATGTCCTGTTTATCTCATGGCCACACTATTCATTGATCAGGCGTTTCTAATCCAAGCACACTATTTAGCTCATCCAGGATTATGGCCTAGCAGGGAAGTAGTTTGTTATAGAGAATGAGGTCGTTGAGTTTTTGCCATTCCCTTATTTCTTTTGTGCCTCCCCAGGTGGTTTTCTCCAGGAGCACCTACCTCCGCCTCCTCCCCCACACATCATACCAGTGGTAAAAAACCTGCTGAGGTGAGAGCCTGGTCTCAGAGCCGCCGAACTCCAGCCCCGAGCCACCGCTGCTTGTCCGAGCTGGACCTCGTAGATCTGGATGACCTCAGCCGGTCCTTGAGTCGTGCTGTGGAAGCAGCCAGAAGCGTGGAACTCACCACCAAACAAATGAGCCGGTCTTTGTCTGCTGACCTGCACAGAGCTCGAGGTCTACGGGGATCCTGCCTCTTTTGACAGGAATTGACTTAACATGAGGGATAAAAGGGCAGGGAGTTTGATTTCTCTTTCATTGAGCATGGTAGACTTTTTGCAAGAGCAAACGATCTGGAAATGCTGGGGGAAACCCTTCATGTGGATGCTAAATTGGCAGCAGATAATAAGCTTATTTTTTTAAACTTTTTTTAAACAAGAGAACAATGTATTTTTTCAGCTATGGACAGAGCAGTCTGGGGCTTTCAGTCCAAAGTCCTCTACCAGCAGTATGATACTGAGAATGAACAAAGCTCTGTACACAAAGAACTCTGGGAATAGCAATAGCCTTTCCTTCCACACCTGTACTTTCCTATCTCCAGCTAATGAGTTTTTTTTTTTTTTTTCAAGGCCAGGCTGCTTTGTCTCAGGTCCCCAGGAATAGAATGAGTCCTTCAAGAGTCAAGGAGAGAAGGGCTTGCAGTATGTGTATATATGGAAAAGGGAAGTGGTGGGAGGATAAAGCCATTGCTAACTCCTAGGGAGACAAAAGCTGTGAAAAAAAGGGGGGGCTCTTTACTGGCAGCTTCTGCACTATTTTTAGAGTCTGAACAGAGGCCCCTGGGCTTTCAATTTCTCTTTTGCTGGAAATAAGGGCTTCCACATCAATATGTTTGAAGCCAGTGATTTTGAATTTTTTTTTTCCTGCAAGAATTCCTCCTGGTACTTCCTCCTATAACTTCCTCCTTTCTGTGGATTTATTTGGCATTTTATTGATTGGAGCTGAGACAGTTCCTAATGCATCTGTCTCTTGGGTACGGACTATTGCACTGAGGGATGCCAAAATCCCCTGCATTGATGCTTACCTCAGCATTCCTAGAATGCACCGCATAGATGGCGTTTGTATATTTGGGGCATTTTAAACCTTATTTTAATTCCAAAGGTTAATGAAGAAAAATGAACGCTGATCCTTTTTTTTTTTTTTTTTTTAAAGAAAAAACAAAACAAAAAATGTGTCTGGTGTGTTTTATCATCTTGTGATTCTTGAAGTCATGTTTGCACTGAAAATAGAGGCAAAGAAAGCAAACAAACAAACAAAAAACCTTTCTCACAGCCAGCCTGTAGATAATCCCTTGCAGAAATTAAGAGTGAATTCATACCTTTCCTTCTAGAGCTCATTTCATTTTTCATTTCTCAAACGTTTTATCTCTTACAGGCATTTTATATTCTCTATTCATTCTTCCTACTTTCTAGTCTTTATTCTACTTTATTTTCCCCTTTCACATTGAAATCCCTTTGGAAAATGAGAGCACCATCCAGTTCTTTTCTGTCTTAGCTGTGATCTGCCTTAATAGGATCCAAAATGTTAACTGCATGAAGGAGAAACAGAATTCTTTTCTATTGGTGCTATACTACTGCATTGTGAGAGAGTTCAACAGATGTGTTAACTCTTGAGTGGGAGGACTTTTGGATGGGAAGGGAGTGAGCCAAAGGGAAATTTGATTGGAACTCCAGATTTCCATAAACAGTCGTTATTTACATTAGAAAAAAACTTTGGGGGCCGAGCTCTCAACAAAAGTCAGACTTTTTTTTCACATTTTTATTGGCTTTCCTCTATGCAGCAAGCCATCTTTGATAACAAAAAAGGTCAAAACTTAACCAATACATTAACAGGGTCTGACAATATGTGCAATATTCCACATCCATAATCATCTCGCTAGTAAAGATAAGGAAATGCAATATCTCTTCAGGAATGTTTGGTCAGCATACAAATCTTATAGACCATCCCCATCTCATTCTTCTCAAACTTCCTATCCCCAAATTTCAACCAAATACCACTTATTCCTTCCACTGTGCCCTACAGAATGCCTCTTCCATAGGCAACAAGTTTCCCTTCATCTTAAATCTTCCATTCCTTGCACCTGCTAGCTTTTACTGAAATCTGTCTCTTCTCTGATAAAACCACCTCCTCCTCCACCCTTTTCAGTACTAGCTGCATCCTCACTTGTTCTCCTTTGCTCACTTGTTGGGATGAGGGAGTTAGAATAGTCCATTCCCCATTGCCCCTTCCAGGTTCTCCCTCTGCCCCATACTCAGTGCCTTCTCTTTTGATGTTCATGCATTTCATATCCACCATCTGATCAAAATCCTGGTAGCTATTGTCTATAATCCCCTGGGTCACTCCCCTTTCTTGAGTACAATACCTAGCTCCAACTTTTCTCTCCTCCCCATGATAGGGGCTACTCTCATGATGGGGAACTTGAACATTTATTTACGAGTTCTCAGACACCCTCACTTCCTATAAATAGCTGCCACTCTGCCCCACCTCAGCCACACAATCATATTCATTTTTCTATGATGCTCAAATGTGCCATCTCTTATATTCAAGAATTCTGAAATCCCACTAATAGCATAGACTTTTCACCTCTCCCCCTGCCTTCCCTTATTACACCCTATTCATCACCTCCAAACCTTTGACCCCCTTACTTCTCTCCCAGGCCATTTCCCTTGCATTTGCCAACCTCTTTTACCATCTTGACCAATTCAATTCTACATGGTCAGTCTTTCTTGAAACCCTATCCCCCTTGTGGCTGATGATGGCCAGCCAAGCCTCAGCCTTGGATCACTCACCATTTGTCGTTTTTATTCCTATAAAGATGGAGAACATCAGGCAACCATCGAGTCCACGACAGATTTGTGTTACACAATCCCAACTGAGACCCCAGTTCTGCTAGGCAATCTGCTAGACTCCCACTCTCCATAGCAGCTGTTCCATACCTTTATCTCTCCTCAAACTTCAGACCATTTGCCATGAGCTCCTCCTTATTCATCCCCTGTTACTCATATGCCTTCTACCACTATCTCCACCCATTTCACATGATGCATTATTCCTTACCAAGGCTAATCCCTCTACTTGTCCCAATGATTCCCTTTTTATCTCCTTTTCTCCAACATATTGTGCTCTTTGTTATCCCTACTCTTTCACTTATCTCAATCTCTTCCTTTCTACTGGTTCATTCTAAATTCTGTACATACCTGCCCATGTCTCTCTTCGAAAAAACCCTCACTTGATCATTCCATTCCTACTATCATCCTATATCTCCTCTTCTCTTTGTAGCTAAACTACTTGAAAAAACTTTAAAAAACGCCTCCACTTTTTTTCCTCTCTTTTCTTAACCCCTAATAATCCAGTTTCTTTGACTTCTATGCAGCATTTGACATTGTTGCTCATGCTTTAATATTCTATTTTCTCTAGGATTTTGGGATACCATCATCTCTTCGTTCTCTTCCTATCTGACCACTCTTTGTTTCCTTTGCTGGATCCTCTTCCAGCTGGCCTTCAAATTTCTGTCCCAGGTCCTCTATATTACGTGGTGATCTTGTCAGCCCACATAGATTTAATTAGCATCTTTATACTTTATACATCATTTTGAGATGATTCTCAAATCTACTCTATCCTTCTCCCTAATTTGCTGACTTCCAATCCTGAATATGCATCTGTCTTGCAAATATCTTGAATTGGATTTCCAGTAGACACCTTAAACTCAACACATCCAAAACTAAACTCATGATCTTTCCCCTAAACCCTGCCTACTCTCTACCTTCTATGTTACTATAGAGGGGTAATCCCATCTTCCTGGTCCTTCAGGATTGCACCTGTGTCATCCTGGATCCCTCACTCTCTCACCTATCAGTCTAATCAATTGCCAAGGTTTGTCCATTTCAATCTCACAGCATCCCTTGAATACATCACCTTCTCTGCTCTGACCCTGCTACCATTCTAGTACAAGCCCTCATCACCTCATGACTGAGTTGCTGCAGTAACCTGTTGGTGGATCTACCAGCCTCATGGCTCTCTCATTCCAGTCCATCCTCCAGTCCCTAAAGTGATTTTCCTAAAACAGAGGACTAATGTCACCCTCCCCCCCATTCACTCAATAAATTACAGTGCCTTCCTATTGCTTAGATCAATACAAAAGGCTCAATTTGGCAAAAAAAAAAAAAGTTTATAACATAATCCCTCCTACATTTCTAGTCTTTTACTCCCTGATATGTGCCCTTTGATTTCATGACTCTAGCCTCTTGGCTGTTACATGAACAGGATGCTCTATCTTCTTGGCTCCAAGCATTTTCTCTAGTTATTTTTCACGCCCACATTACTTTTCCTCCTTTATCCCATCTGCTCAAGTCCTTAGCTTCTTTAAAGTCCTAAATAAACTCCATTCTTTTACTGGAAGTCTTCCCCAATTACTCTTAATTCTAGTGCCTTCCTTCTATTAATTACCTTCTATTTGTCTTGTATATAGCTTGGTTTGTATATATTTTTGTGTCGTCTTCCCCATTAGATTGTAAATTCTTTGAGGTCTGTCTTTTGCCTATTTTTGTATTCTCACAGTGCCTGGCACACAGTGGGTGCTTAATAAATGTTCATTGATTACAGCATTAAGCTTCAATTTTTTTTACTTTCTGTTTACACAGATGCACTCATTAACATATATACTTCATCTTTTAAAAATAAATTTTATTATCTTTTAATTTTTGCATCTCCATTTTTCAGTACAATATTTCACGTAGTTAATAGTTTGCAATTCTTTTGTTAATTGCTTATTCCTCACCTTTTTCAGTTTGTTGGGGAATGGCACTTGGTATTTAATATCTCTATCATATCTTGGATATATCCATTTCAAAGAAGCTTTTCAATAACTTCAACTTGTATTTCATGAAATGTTTTTCACCAACACAATAGTAATAATGTATATTTGTGTGTATATCTAATAGAATTTTATAACCTAGAAGTTACTTATGAGTAAGGCTGGCCAGTTTGCCCTTTTGATTTCACAAATGTAGCACAGGATTCAGAGAAGGTCAGCAATTTATTCAGTCACACAGTTGATGGCAATGGAATTGAAGCTTGAGTTTTCTGACTGCTAGTTTCATGAATGCTACTTTCTCTGCACTCTGAGGCCCAAAAAAACACTTCTGCCCAAGGTGTAGCATATCCAAAATCCAATCTGAATATGAAGTCATTGATCTAGTATTTTGTCTATCCATGTATTCTCCTAAGGACCAGAAAAATCAAGGGAGAATGACTGACTAGTGTCAAGCTTTGAGAGATACAGCATCATCCTGCCCCAGCTGTGAGTGACAAAGCTCCAAGTATCTCAATAATTTATTTTTCAAAGCCTAGGGATGAGAGGAACTGGACACATATTTCAGATGTTCCTCTCAGGAAGAGTGCCACTCTGAGTATTTACCCCTACATTTTGGTAAAAAAAGTACCATAGGATAAAATTTGGTGACTGGTTAGGGAAAGTACCAATCACTAAAGAGACATATCTTGTGTTGTTTGAATATAAGACATGTTAATTTTTCACTGAAAGACTAAAAATCAAAATTTCTACAGACTCATTCAAAGTTTGATTTTTAAAAATGAGCCAAATAAAGGCCAAATTTCAAAAGTATATGCTTCCCCTCTAATTTTTTTTTTTACAAATTAAACATTTTAGGTTCTATTCATTTATTTTATATGCAATAGCTAAGCAAGCAATCAGAATTGCTTTAATAAGGATCATCCATCAATTCATTAAGTATTTATCATTGGTACTAGGGAAAGAACTAGTGCCATAGTCTCAAGGAGTTTATTTTTTAATGGGATTGAATCTAATCTGGTTCATAGAACCTTCATTTGAGGGGAGCATTTTGAGACAGTATTTTGAGTACTATTCTGAATTTCAATATAACTTTCCAGTGTGAACTGAATGCAATCCCTGTCCCCAAACCCATTACTATGGAATTCTCTCTTTACTGGAAATGAAATCCCTCCCCTAGGTGAAGTGTGGAGCAGAGTTGATGAGAGGGCAGAGCTTCAGGTCTCGTAGTTAGTCCCCTTTGAGTCCTCTTTGGGGATTCTCCAACCCAGAGTCATCATGGAGCATCACATATGCTTTCAGTTTCAAGAGGGAAGATGGAAGAAGCCAAGCCTTCTTCAAGTTACTGAAGGAAAAAATGAGAAGACATGAAACAGATGGGCAGTCTCTGTCATGCTCTAGAGACTTTAGGGAATTTCCTTCTTACTTCTAGAGCTCCTAAACTCTGTGTTGTCTGACATATATTCTCCTAAGAGTACTAATGGAAGAGATAAAGTTAGCAAGAATCACAAAATGAAATGAACTGGGAATTGAGTGTAACTGAAATCTGAGAAGATGATGAAACTCAACTCTTTAAACATGTTGAGATTGTTTTTAAAAATGGATTCAATGAAAAACAATTATTTTATTAGAGAATAGAATGAATGAAGTAAGAAAGCAAGCAGAGTAAATCCAGAAAATTGCCCAAATGGGAAAAGGGTTGAAGCTATTAATAAAAGGAACAAATTTAAAGTTTAAAGCAAGGCAGAAACATTCAAGGGCTCCTTAAAAAAATGAAAAATCTGACTTCACGAAATTTCCCCAGAAATACTTAAAATAAGCATCAGGTTACAAAGCAATGGAATTAGCAAGATAACAATGAATCTCAAATTCAATTAATCCAAACACATAATGTTTAATGCTTCAAAAATACAATGATGAGATTATTTCAACAGCAGCTGAAGAAAATGCTAATAGTACAGATTTGTCTAACAAAACAAATGATATAATGACCTCAGAATTCAATAACAATCAGATTTTGGCTCTAAATCAATTTTATTTTCTGAACAAAAGATGACCATTTAAAAGACCATATAAAAATGAGAAATTAATGTTAGGATGCTAAAGCAATATTTTACGACTGTGATTAACTATTGTATTCATCATAGAACATTAAAAATAAATGTAGGATCATTTTGGTTAATTTCTAAATTTTGTTGCCTAGAAGAAAAAGAGAAAGAGAAACAAGTTGATTTGTGGTGATATAATTAAAGAATGAAAGGGTAATAAATATAGCGACAGAAAAAGAGGAAGTCAGTTCTTGAACAATAGTCTCATCTTAGAGTTGTAGATGGGAAAATTGATTTACTATAAACCTCACAGAATTAAAAATATAAAATATTGGAACTGTACTGAGTATTATGGATGTGTGTGAAGGTGGGAAAGGATTAGTATTTCTGATATAAGAACAATTGAATGCCTTTGATGAGAAAGGGGGGAAGCAAGTAATTAAACAAAGTACGGTGGTGAATAAATCAAATTCAGCAGTTTTAAATTTTAATGTAAATAGATTGATTTTTCCCTACAGAAAGAAATGGCTCATTGAATGAATGTAAAGAAAACAAAAACATCCAATAAAATTCTGGAGGAAAACATGTAAGTTATTGCTCCCTGTTGTATAGAAACAATTTGGTTGCTGAAAGAGACAGAAAATGAATTAGGTTGGGGGGGGGGAAGTGACATAAAATTAACTGTTCTATATGGGAAAAAAGATTCAATCAGTTTAAATGTTATATAGGAACTGCTTCTTTTGTATAAGAATGGTTGGTTTGGCTATGAAAAGCAGAAAAAAGTATTCATTTATGAAAAATTAAATGCAAATATAAATAAGAAGTTTTTAAATACAATGTGAGAAATACAGATTAATAGAATTAGCTAGAGAAATGATAGAATCTATTTGAAGACAAATTACTAAAACTACAAGGCACTGTGATCTTTTAGTCTTTTGCATGTGACTTTTTAGAAATTAAGAAGTTAAGTTAAAAGTTAAAATTAAAGTTTAGTCTAGTAAAGAAAAAAGTAGAGTTTAGAGTTTAGTAAGTTAAAAGTAAAGTAAAACTTAGTAAAACTAAGTAGCAAATAAAATAATACAGATGATGGGATGATTAAGTAAGTATTGAGTGGTTTCATAACTAACAAAAAAGTGGATTTTTATGTTTTGCCTCATAAGGGAAAATGAGTCATTGACTACCAAAAAGTTTTATTTTAGGCTGTTAGAAGGTAAAGAACCTAACAAGAATAGGAAAATTAAGAACAAAGCAGAAGAGTAGATAAGAAACGGATAACAGGATCAAATAGCTCCTATGGCTTCAGTGATGTAGTTATTTTGCTTGAGGATGCTAATTGGGTAAAAAAAGACTGAAACTCATTAGAAGAGAACTGAATTCTGCTTATTTCTCTCCAGTGTGGTCTACCATTTGGGACAATTAAGACCTTTAAAAGGTGCTAGTTGTTCCCTCATGCTCCCTCTCATTTGAGAGCAAAAAGCAAAGGGAAAGATAAGCTATAAAACTTTTACTATAGTTTTATGTTGAAGCCAATTGGACAATGTAGCATCTTGTTCAGTGAAGTTGGCTATGGATCCAACCTGAGAAATTTGGCTTTGAGTTAATGATTTGCTATATGAAAAGTTAGGGAGAAAATGGACAAACTAGCAACTGAGTGAGTGAAAAACTCTCTTGACTTTTCTTCAGTGCCCAGAAAGCCAACCTAAAAAACATGTTTCAATTCTCTTAATTGAAGGAAATGCTTGATCTCTTTTAAGGGTGATTATGAGTTAAAAGAACTTGTTACTGATTCATCATTTCAGTTTCAAGATAGAAAAGAAATTTTTGTTCAGTTGTGTCTGACTCCTTGTGATGCTATTTGAGGAGTGGTTTGCCTTCTCCAGTTCATTTTACAGATGAGGAAACAGAATCAAACAAGGTTAAATAACTTGCCCAGGGTCACACAGCTATAAGTAAGTATTAAGTGTTTGAAGTAAAATTTGAATTCAGGTCCTACTGACTTCAGGGCTGGTGCTCTATCCACTGCACCACCTAGCTGCCTCAACTAATAAATTTTCTAAGGCTGCATTTGAACTCAAGTCTTTCTGACTCCACACCCAGTACTCTATTCAGTAGGTCTTCTAGCTGCCCAAGGAGAGGAATGGATTTGCCTAAGAGAAGAGTGATGAGTATCAGAAGGAACAGCAGACAAGTAGCTTCATGTGTTGGAGACTGTTTTTGAAGGATTCAGGTACATAAAGGTCTGTAGTCCAGAGCTGGGAGTTTTCCCAAATACAATGCATACACTTCTTTATTCACGTGTCTCCCTGTTAGGTTATATGTTCCCATTCTCCCACATAGATATATGTCCATTGGTTGTAGAGTATGACCCAAGTTTATGGATTAAAAATGGTATACTGATAATTTCTGCATTAGCTTTTTTTTTTTTTAAGTAACTGTCATCTTATGATTTCTATTGATTTTGTCTTATCCTTAAAAAAATACTTTTTAATGTGCAAGAGTTATTAGTATCATCAACATGACTTTGTGTCTAGAGTGATGAGTATATTCCCCACTCCTACCATGCAGCAGGATTACACTCTAGAACTCTGGGAGAATTTGAGTTGCATAATGGTGGTCTTTCTTTGGGAACCCAGATTTGCCATCTGAAGGCAGGATGAGGAAAATAAGCTTGCCTAAAAACAGAGGAAGAAGCTATACCCTGTGTGACAGGTTGTACTGTGGAGTCCACACCCTTATTTGGTTAATGTACACACAATACTGAAAGATACAGATTTAAGTTTGAAATGGTCTAAAAGTGTATCATGCTTCATCTGTCTTTAAAAAATCAGGAGTTGCAATAATGATATCAGGAGAAAGGTGAATTCAAATTAAAAAGAGAAGCAAGAGAAGCAAAAAGAGGGAATTATATGAAGCTTAAAGGAAGCCCTGACAATCAGAGGATATCAATATAAATGCTATATGTCAAAATGACATTAAGGCAATTTTTTCTGAATACTTGTGTTAATAAAAAATGAAAATAGAAAATTTATGAATGGATATCATAGTTAACAAAATTAGAAAATGGACAAATTAATGACGCAAAATCAAGCACAAAACAAAAAAATGTGAAAGTTTAGGTTAGCAAAATTAAATAAAATTAATTTGGCAAATAAGACACTATTTCTAAAATACCAATAAAATTGATTATTAGCAAATTTAACTAATAAATAAAAATCAAATCACAAATAAAAAAGAAAGCTCATAAGTGCAGAAGAAATGAATAGAACATAAAGATGCATATATAATATGTATGTATTTAATTGACAACAGGATTCTAATGTAATGCTTTCTGTCAGGAACATATGGTTCTAATCATTAAATCTGGTAAAAACTAAGGTAGAAGAAAAAAACTATAGGTTAATAGAATTAATGAAAATTAAAGCAAATAATTAGAATTAGGGCAATGGCATAGTACAGTTGAAAATTATGAAGTCAGCACACCTAGATTCAAGTCCTCTTATCCTGATTACCTAGATGGCTTGATGACCACTTATACTTTCTGGGCTTCAGCTCAGACCAGTCTCTGAGCTTCTTCTAAGCCCTATGAACTTAATGTACAACAATATGCATTCAAATACTTATCATGATCAAGTAGGGTTTATTCTAGACATGCCAGACTCATTCAAAGTTAGGAAATAATCACTATGAGTCAAATAATTTTTCCTCAAATGATGAAAGCTTGTTTAAAATCAAGAACTATTTATCACATGTACCAGAGAAGCATAATAATAAGTAACATTTATATAGTACTTTAAGATTTATAAAGACTGGCTAGAATGACAGGGAAAGATAATGCAGAATGTTGGAGGGGATGCTGGAAAACTAGGACACTGATGCATTGTTGGTGGAATTGTGAATACATCCAACCATTCTGAAGAACAATTTGGAACTATGCTCAAAAAGTTATCAAACTGTGCATACTCTTTGATACAGCAGTGTTTCTAGTGGGCGTTTCTACTAACCCCAAAGAGATACTAAAGAAGGGAAAAGGACCTGTTTGTGCCAAAATGTTTGTGGCAGCCCTGTTTGTAGTGGCCAGAAACTGGAAAATGAATGGATGCCCATCAGTTGGAGAATGGTTGGGTAAATTGTGGTATATGAATGTCATGGAATATTATTGTTCTGTAAGAAATAACCAACAGGATGAATACAGAGAGGATTGGCAAGACTTACATGAACTGATGTTAAGTGAAATGAGCAGAACCAGGAGATCATTATATACGTCAACAACAATACTGTATGAGGATGCATTCTGATGGAAGTGGATTTCTTTGACAAAGAGAAGATCTAATTCAGTTCCAATTGATCAATGATGGACAGAAGCAGCTACACCCAAAGAAAGAACACTGGGAAATGAATGTAAACTGTTTGCATTTTTGTTTTTCTTCCCAGGTTATTTTTACCTTCTGAATCCAGTTCTTCCTGTGCAATAAGAGAACTGTTTGGTTCTGCACACATATATTGTATTTAGGATATACTGTGACATATTTAACATATATAGGACTGCTTGCCATCTGGGGAAGGGGGTGGAGGGAAGGAGGGGAAAAGTCAGAACAGAAGTGAGTGCAAGGGATAATGTTGTAAAAAATTACCCAGGCATGGGTTCTGTCAATAAAAAGTTATAATTATGAAATAAAAATGAAATACTAAATAATAAGACATGACAAAAATTAAAGAAATATGCATGGGGGGAAAGTTAAAATAGATCCATTTTTAGGTGACCAGATGGATTATTTAGAAAATTTAAGAAAAACAAAAAATTGAAATAATAGATTTAGAAAGACACATAAAAGATGAATCTATACAAGTCGACATTTCTGTATATCTCTTAACAAAAGTAAAAATACATCTATTTACAATTATTGATAAGATATATTCAATAATTGGGACTTGACTATTAACACACATATAAGATCTGCAAATTGAAAAAAATAGAGGATTATCCAATGTTCATTGCCAAACAGAACCATGTAAACATATAGTAAAAAACATGGCAATATTGCCCAAACTAACATATATTTAATATAATTCTAATAAAAATATTAATGATATTCTTCATAAAATTCATACAAGTGAATAAATATTAAGGGGAATTATGAAGTGATAACTTTTCAACTAAAGAAAAGGGAAATTTTAAATTAAAAAATTAAAATTAGCATCATCAAACACTGGGGAAGGGATTTGTTATTCAATTTTTAATGGGAAAATTGGACAAAACATTGTAAAAACATGATACAATCATCAATTTGTAATATATACATATAAATGAATCAATATTCTAAATATTTTGGAATTTTTTTAATTAATGGAAAATGGAAACCAGTAGAAAGTAGAAGCCAAACTGACTTACTTGTCCTTTGTCATAGACAATATTCCATTCCCTATCTCCATGCTAAAGTTCTGTTTAGAATTCTAAACTCTTTACATCCACCTCTTAAAATCTCAAGCTCCCTTGGATAGGTCGAGCAAATATAATAAAGATGACGATACTACCTAAACTAATCCATTTATTTAGTGCTATACCAGACTCCCAAAAAACTATTTTAATAACCTAGAAAAAATAACAAAATTCATCTGGAAGAACAAAAAGTCAAAACTTTCAAGGGAACTAATAAAAAAAAAAAATCAAATGAAGGTGGCCTAGCTGTACCAGATCTAAAACTATATTATAAAGTAGCAGGCATCAAAACCATTTGGTATTGGCTAAGAAATAGACTAGTTGATCAGTGGAATAGGTTAGATTCAAAAGACAAAATAGTCAAATAACTTTAATAATCTAGTGTTTGACAAACCCAAAGACCCCAGCTTTTGGGATAAGAATTCACTGTTTGACAAAAACTGCTGGGAAAATTGGAAATTAGTATGGCATAAACTAGGCATTGACCCACACTTAACACCATACACCAATATAAGGTCAAAATGGGTTCATTATCTAGGCATAAAAAATGAGATTATAAATAAATTATAAGAACATAGGATAGTTTATCTCTCAGACCTGTGGAGGAGGAAGGAATTTGTGACCAAAGAAGAACTAGAGATCATTATTGATCACAAAATAGAAAATTTTGATTATATCAAATTGAAAAGCTTTTGTACAAACAAAAATAATGCAGACAAGATTAGAAGGGAAACAACAAACTGGGGGAACATTTTCATAGTCAAAGGTTCTAATAAATGCCTCATTTCCAAAATATATAGAGAATTGACTCTAATTTATAAGAAATCAAGCCATTCTCCAATTGATAAATGGTCAAAGGATATGAACAAACAATTTTCAGATGAAGAAATTGAAACTATTTCTAGCCATATGAAAATCAGTTCCATTTGTTCAATAATGAATAGAACCAGCTACACCCAGTGAAAGAACTCTGGGAAATGAGTGTGGACCATTACATAACATTCCCAATCCCTCTTTTTGTCCGCCTGCATTTTTGATTTCCTTCACAGGTTAATTGTACATCATTTCAAAGTCTGATTCTTTTTGTGTAGCAAAATAACTGTATGGATATGTGTACATATATTGTATTTAACATATACTTTAACATATTTAACATATATTGGTCTACCTGCCATTGGGGGAGGGGGGAGGAGGGGAAAAGGTAGAACAAAAGGTTTTGCAGTTGTCGATGCTGAAAAATTACCCATGCATATATCTTGTAAATAAAAAGCTATTAAAAAAAAAAAAGAATCCTGAGCTCCCTTTAAAGTTTGTCTTAGTTGCCACTTTCTATTTTTCTAATGTGCTAATCAACCCTTCCTCTCTCTTTCCCTTGCCCCTGAATTACTTTGTTCACTTTTTATGTATTTTGTATACCTGCAGTAGAATGTAAGTCCCTTGAAAACTGGGAGTATTTAATTTTTATCTTTATAACCTCAGAAGAATTATATGACATAAACATTTTAATTTCATTTTAATTTATGAAATAAAAATAGCATTTTCATGACATAAAAAAACGATTGCACATGAAACTGAAAATCTACTATATATAACTTGCTATTCCTTTTAAATATACAACAAATTTATCATGTACATTTCTTTTTTTTCTTCCTCACCAACCCTTGTCCTGGAGATGGCTATCATTAGATTCAATTACACATATGTGTGTGTGTGTGTGTGTATACACATACACACTATATGTATATAGGCATGTATGTATGTAGAGAATATATGTAAAATTATTATAATATATATGTGTACACATATAAAATTATATATATATATATATATATATACACTTCTATTTATAATTTCTTTTCCCACATGCAGACAGTATCTCTATTCATATATCCTTTATGGTTAATTTTTGTTTTTTAAAATAGTCTTGTTAAAATGACTTATTAATTTGATTCACTTAAAACAATATTTATATTATTATAAAGAACATTCTCTTGGTTCTGCTCATTTAAGTCTTCATTATTTCATTTTGGTCTTTCCATGTTTTTCTAAGATCATTGAGCTCATTATTTCTTATAGCACAGTAGTATTCCATCACAATCATATGCCACAATTTGTTCAGCCATTCATCAATTAATGGGTATCCCTTCAATTTTCAGTTCTTTATCACTACAAGGAATGCCATTATAAACATTTTAGACCATATAGGTCTAAATTTCTTTTCCTTTTTTCCTAATAATCTTTGAAAATAGACCTAGAAGTGGTCTTGCTGGGACAAAGGAGACAGACAATATAATAACTCTTTGGGTATAATTCCAGATTACTCTCCAAAAAATTCACAATTCCAACAACAATGAATTATTGTCTCAATTTTTCCACATCCTCTCTAAATTTTTTTGCCTTCCCTTTGAATCATCTTATCCAATATGATAGATATAAAATAATATTTTAATGTATTAATTTTCATTTCTCTAAACAATAATGATTTAGAGCATTTTTAGTTGACTAATTTTTTTGATTTCTTTACATTGCAAAACTTCCTGTTTATACTCTTTGACCATTTGTCAATTTGGGGATGATATATTCTTATAGTTTTGATAAAGTTCTTTATATATTTTAGATATGAGAACTTTATCTGAGAAACAATCTATACAAATTTTCCCCCAATTATCTGCTTTTTTTTATCTTGGCTACATTTATTTTATTTGTACAAAATCTTTTTAATTTAATGAAATTAAGTCTATCCATTTTACGCCACGTTTGCTCTCTCTCTCTTGTTTATTCATAAATTGTTCACCTATCCATAAGTCTAATAAGTAATATGTTCCATGTTATTCTAATTTTCTTACAATATTTCTGTTTGTATCTAGATCATTATCCATTTTGACATTATCTTGGTAAATACTGTAAAATATTGGTCTATGCCCAGTTTTTGTCATATTGCTTTCCAGTTTTCTCAGCAATTTTTACTAAATACTTAATTCTTATACCAAAATCTTATGTCTTTACACTTGTCAAATTCAAGGTTATAATGCTAATTTCCTATTCTACTTCTATTTCTATTTATATGTATTCTACTCTATTCCATTGACTTACCTTTCTATTTTTTAGCCAATACTAAATAATTTTGATACTCATTCCCTTATAGTTTGAGATCTGGTATTGTTAAACTAAATTTTTGATTATTTAATCAAGATGGCATTGAATATATTAATTAGTTTGAGTAAAATTGTCATTTTTATTAATTGACCCTGCCTACTATGAACAATGAACATTTCTCCAATTATTTAATCTGATTTAATTTGTATAAAAAGTTTCTTTATATACTTTTGTTTATATATTTCCTGGAATTGTTTTGGCAGGTGTATTCCCAGGTATTTTATACTGTATAGAATCATTTTTAAATGGAGTATTTTTTGCTATTCCTTTTTGCAGAGTTTTGTTTGTGACATGTAATAATGCTGATGATTTGTGTGGGTTTACTTTATCAATATTTATGATATCCACAAACAATGAGGAAATGAAACAAATTTATAGGAATAAGTTTATTCCCTGACCAATAAGGAATCAAAGGATCTTGAAATAAACATCGTCACCAATACTGGCAAATATAATTGGAAAAAGTCAGATCATGGTAGATCTATTAATTTGCATACTCTGAAGAAAGAGGTATATAGTCCACCACCCCACTCCAGATCTGATCCCTGCCTATCTTGCCACCTTTGTTTCATAACACTCTAATTTATGTCATGCTAAATAAACTGGAATAATAGTTGAAACAAGGAGTAGTACTCTTTGTCTTCTAAGCATACCTTTTCTTGAATCATGCCTTTATACTATGCCTGAAATATTGTCAGTCCCAATATTTGCTTATTGAACTCATCCATCCTCTAAAGCCCAACTCAGTGACTTCCTCCATGAATTCTGTAATCTCCTATTGATAACTCTTTTGCAAGATCTCACATAGCACTTCTTTTTCAATTTGAACAAACATTTATTAAGTGACTGCTGCATGCAGAACACTTTGCTAAAACATACTTATTTCCATTTTACTCAAAAATTAAATAACACGTTGTCTCTGGATTCATGGAGCTAATAGTCTAATCGGGACATAGCACATGAAAAATGCTAAAAAGTTAACAAATCTTCCTCAAAATTCCCATAGTATTATTCCATTTACTCCACTTAACCCTGAAGAACTAATGTATTTTATTTTTTCACTTAGTAATATTTTATTTTTTCTAATTATATGTAAAGATACTTTTTGACATTCATTTTTGTAAGATTTTGAGTTCCAAATTTTTTCCCTCTATCCCTTCCCTGCTCCCTCCCCAAAACAGCAAGCAATTCAATATAGACTGAACATGTACAATGATCCCATGGAACTTCTACAGGAGGGTGGCCAGGGGAGATTTCTGGTCAAATTTATGGTCTTTCAAGGTGTTAAGGTTTTGCTTAGGATTTTTTTTTAAATTGCAGATTATAGATAGAAGTTATGAACATGTCTTTCAATACCTCTTGGAGGATGAGTCTCATTGATGAGGACCACCCCCAAGACAAATTTGTCTCACACTTTTTAGAAGGTGGTCTCTTACAGAAAGAGCTAGACCCTTCCGTTGGTCTACAAAAGGGAGTTGTAAAGAAACATTCTACTCTTTTCTGCTTTTAATGTTTGTATATACTAATGTGGCTATATGTATATGCACATGCTAATATATGTGTGGGTATATATATATTAATATATGTATATGTATTTACTAATGGTGATGTTGAAGCAGAAGTGCATAGTAGATATAGACATCCCACTTTCCAAATATTTTTTTTAATACAATAAGCACAATGAGTGATTTCAGATACACCAATTATTGAAGTCTTGGGGAAAAGACAAAACTCACATGGTGTAGAGAGCAGGGCAGGGTTACATGGTCCCATGAAATTTATTTGTTTTTAACTAGTCTGCTATAAAAATCAGAGAGACATGAAAAAGCATGTTTTAAAGATGGAGAATGGCTTTGAGTAGGGCTGCACTTTCATCCAGGAAGCTAGCTAGTATCTTCATCCACCAGGGACAGCGCAGTAATGATGGGGAGGGATGCAAGACTGATGTTTCATGGACCTTTCGCTTGGCTGAGAATCCAAATAGCCAGGAAAATGACTTCTCTTTACCATTTTTCTTTTCCCTTCCTTTTTTGTTCATATGACCTGAGGCATAAGACCAAAATTCTTTGTCACTTTTCAAGTCATTCCTTACTTTCCTAAGATTAGCTTAAATCTGATTTTCTCTACATAAAAGATGAGGGATCTTAATTGTTTTGCATGAGTTTTTAATTGCATTTAGAGGGAACAAATGGTAAAGCCTTTAGCTATTGAACTACATAGAATTTAATTGCCTGTGGGGTTTCTATCTTATTAACAGAGACCACTAGGGGACTTAAAAAAGCTGTTATAATTTTATTAATAACCAGCCATCAAAACCTGTATTTTTTGTCAAGCTTTCCAAATTAGCAGAGGAAAAAATCTCTGTGGATACAACCATTGCCTCTGGATATAAGTGAGTGGTTTTTTGGAATGTGAGTATCTGGAACTAATCTCCAGAGAGGAAAAGGAGGAGGGGCTATGCCTAGAAAAAAGACCTTACCCCAAGTCAAGCACCAGAGCAGAAATGGCCATAGTCTGGGAGGGATTGGATCTTCCTGATTCCCAGAAGGGATGAGGGTACTCCCCAGGCAGCTATCTTCCACAGAGACCCTGAAAGTTCCACATAAACAAGGGGAAATATGAATGATTTTTAATCCTGTAGGTCCCAGATATCTGATTTTGGTTTTTGGAAATAGGAAATAGTCCACAAGTGACTAGCCATGTTTGCAATTAGAGGCTGGATGAGAGACCTTAGAGTTATCACTTTTTTCCTTAGGGATAGATGAGAAAAAATGGATAGTTAATGTGTTGCCACAAGGAACTATCTGTGGTAAAGAAATTCTTTTACTTCCAAGCATATATATAAATTATTTGCAGGGCAGGATAAAGAGCAAATTCAAATTAGCACATTATCTTTGGCTGCCCGAAATGGATTTGCCAGTCACATTTAATTGTTCCTGACATAAATCCTTTTGCTTTAACTCTTCTTTGGCGAAGTAGTAGGGGAGAAGTGGGAACAAACCTGACAAGCCTGTATCAATGTATTACAGTCAATTATGTTTTGTCATATTGCCCAACTGGATTCTAAGCATGATGAGGGTATTGACTATTACTTATGCAAGAAGTATAGAGATTTTTCTTTCTAAAGGAAAATAGACTAAAGGTTGTTAGGTTCATTAGGTGTCCTTTACTATTTTTGGTCTTGTTTCTGAGTTAATTGAATTGCAAATTAGGGATCCAAAAAGTCCAGCTCAACCCAACTTCTTTCTAATTTTTTTATGTAGATTCCCTGGGATGATTCAAAAGAGAACAATGAAATAAGGAAGGGTTGAAAGAAATTTGAACCATTGCTCAAGCAAGAGTCTAAATTGAGAGGCCATTATCTGCAGAGAGAAAATTCAAACCAGATTTTAAAGTGCTTAGAAGATCCACAGGCTAGTTGGAGTGTGTCACAAGCAGACCAAAAAGCAAACAAATAAAAAACCATGAAAAAGGCTCTAGGATTTCAGTCTAAAGAGATTCGCAGTAGGAGATTCCCACTTCTGCAGGGAGGAAATCACCTGGAAATCCAAGACTAATCAATGAGCATCCCAGAATACCAAAAGCTCAGCACTTCCACCACACAGTTGAAGACCAGAAGATGGCATCAGAGAGCAGTTCATGATGTTTATGCTCCTCTATGTGTGTAATTGGCTTGTACATGTTTCTCATCTGTATACTCTGGTTGGTCTCTTCCTTTTTCACCAGAATACTACTCTTCTCCCCACCCCCAGCCTAGGTCTACCTGCAGGATTGCAAAAAAAAAAAAAAAAAAAAAAAGGAAAGAAAAGGGATCATTTGGGACAGGGAGGAATAGGGATTTTGGATAGGAGACATAAAGGACAAATAGAAGGAAAAGGAGAAAGAAGGAAGGAAAGGGAGGAAGAAAAGAAAGAAATGGAGATCAACCAAATCATTTCCAATGGAACAGTAATGAACTGAACCAGCTATGCCCAGAAAAAGAACTCTGGGAGATGACTAAAAACCATTACATTGAATTCCCAATCCCTATATTTATGCCCACCTGCATTTTTGATTTCCTTCACAAGCTAATTGTACAATATTTCAGAGTCTGATTCTAACAGTAAAATAACGGTTTGGTCATGTATACTTATTGTGTATCTAATTTATATTTTAATATATTTAACATCTGCTGGTCATCCTGCCATCTAGGGGAGGGGTTGGGGGGGTAAGAGGTAAAAAATTGGAACAAGAGGTTTGGCAATTGTTAATGCTGTAAAGTTACCCATGCATATAACCTGTAAATAAAAGGCTATTAAATAAAAAATAAAAAAAAAAAGAAAGAAATGTATGGTTTGGTGGCGCCTATTTCAATTTGAGTTTGATCCCAGTTGGCAAGGAGACCACATCCCTCTACATATATCTCCCAGATTGGACCCCTGATTCAAGGCAAGAAGGGACTAAAAAACCCAAAGACCCCCCCAAAAAGGGGGGTGCTATTCTGTACTTAGATCAAAATAACCTATGCCATATCCCCAGTCTTTCCTTGCTACAAGGTTTACTCAAGCTTTCTTCTTCAGATAGAATGCTTTTCCTCTGACCTAGTCTTTATTTACTGACAACATATCTGCCCTTCAAAGACCAGTCAAATATCACATGAAAATCATAGTATTTCATTGTTGGAAAAAAACATTGAAGTTGTGGGCAGGATATGTGTGCACTATAATCCAAATCAAGACTGACAAAGAATCTTGTCTTCACAATATAGCTGAGAGGAAGAGACTGAAGAGCCCTATGCATTGCTTTAATTGTTGAGAAGTTTCTCCCAACAACCTGCCTAAATCTTCCCTTTTGTGATATTTTACACATTGTTCTGACTTCTGGAGTCTATTGGAACAAGACTAACTCTCATTGCATTTGACCGCCAAAAGGAAGACTTCTCAGATCTTTAAAATTGAAGTGATCCCTTTCATCTCAAACTTTTTTGTTTTCTTCCTAAGGACCTTTGGACAGCTCTAATCACTGGGGAGGTTTTTCTTACACTCAATTCAAATTTGCCTCTGAAAATTCACCCCTCTTGTTCTACCTTCTGGGGGCTAAGCAGACTTTGTCTAACCCCTCTTCTATATGACAGCTCCTCAAGAAGTTGAATACAGACATTTTATTCCATCCCACATCCAAACCTCACCACCAACTTCTGTCTTCTCCAGACTAAACATTTCTAGTTTCTTAACATATTTTAGAGACCCCTCATCCTTTTCTGGATGTTGCCTATTTTATCAGTGCCTTTCCTAAAATGGAGCATCCAGAATGAGATATGAGATGGCCAGAGCAGAATACAGGACAACTTGCACCTACCTCTGAGTTCTGGATTCAATCCAGTTTTCTAGTCTATGAATATCTTTGAAGGTCCTGAGTATCATGCTCTTAATTAGCTGTCCCTTATAATTTTATGTCAGTGCCTGAATAGATAAGTTTATCATCTATATGCATTGATTAAAGATGTTGGATAGAGCACTAGCCCTGAAGTCAGGAGGACCTGAGTTCAAATGTGGCTCAGACACTTAACACTTTCTAGCTGACCCTGGGCAAGTCACTTAACCCTCATTGCCTCAGCAAAAAAGAAAGAAAGAAAGAAAGAAAGAAAGATAGTTACTTGCCCATGATCACACAGATAGGGTCACATTAATACCCAAATTAAGGTCCTCTGACTCTTAGAGGAAATCAGTATCCCAATGCACAGGGACCATTCCACTTAAGATCTTTCCTGTTCAATGACAAACAAAATAAGTGGAAGAATAGTAGAGAGAACCGAAAATCTGTCAACAAGCACAAGCTATATAGATCCAGTTTTCTTTTCTTTCTCTCTCTTATCTCTATTATCTTTTTTTGATGCCACTTCCTATTATTTCTACTTCAGAAAGCCTCCATCTTGGTGAGAAAAACATACAAAACAATAATTCCCTTTGCAACTGACTTTGTCTTTAAAATAAGTTTACTACATACTGTGTTATTTTTGGCAAAGAGAGCCCTATCAGATTTTCAGATAACTGAAGTCCTCCATTACTATGGCTACAATCTTCCCTGTAGACCAGGATCATGATCTAGATGTAGAACCCCTCATCTGTCTCTGCCTCTATTGACTTTTAAACTAATTTCTTTAACATAATTTCTTCTGGTTTTTCTATTTCCTTATATATGTTCTTTTTATGAGGTGATTGGGATTAAGTGATTTACCCAGGTCACACAGCTAGTAAGAGCTAAATGTCTGAGTTTGAATTTGAACTCAGGTCTTCTTCACTTCAAGTCTGAAGCTCTATCCACTGTCCCCATATGTTCTTAATGTATTCTATAGTCAAAAACCTGAAGTCCTAAATTTAGATTGACTGAATTTAGCTTTCTAGGATTATCCCAAAATCATTCTCTTTGGTTCACCTATGCATTCAGAATTCCTCCCCAGAATCTAAGAGTTTGGTTCATTTGCCCCCATCCCATCTTCCCTTGGGACTATCAAATTATGGACTGTTTCTAGGTCTCTGTGCATGTGGATAAAAATCCCTTGCTTTCCATAAAGCACTCATCTGACACCGTATATATTGATCACACTTTCATCCTAGGAAAAAAATGCAAGCAACCTAAAAGGTGCACAGTGTCCCACTAATAATCTAAACAATTCTTTCCTCTCTAATGGTCCCCATTTGCCTCATGGACAACTAGTCAATCCTCCAGACACATAGTCCCTACTTGTAATTTGGATTCCATCATTAGGAGAAAGAAGTAACCCCTCTCTACAACTGAACAGTCTGAGTAACTCCACGTAGTAGACGATCACATGTGGTTCTATCTTCTTTCCCAGAAAATCATGCTATCCAAATTCTCCACTACCCTTCTTAGAAGGCTAAGTCCAATCCTCCCCCAAACATCCTTTCCATTTCTCTTGGAGGCTCCACTCTACAAGTTATGGACACCTCTCAGACCTCTAGTTTCCTTCTTTACTGGAGTCATATAGTTCTTTTCTCTACAATGGCCACCTCTGAACCTGAGAGATTTTATTATTAATTCTCCATGGCAAGGTCTAGAAATTTGGGATACAGGAACTCTTGTCTCTCCACCATTGTCTCCAGCTTCTGTCATCCCTTGGCTTAAGTTCTGTCACTGCTACTCCATGTCTACAATTTTAGAATTGTAAGTGGTCTCTGCAGGAATGGCAGCTAAGTGGCACCATGAATAGAGCATTGGAAAGGACTTAAGAAGAATAAATTACAAATGTTACCTCAGATACCTAATAGCTGTTATTATTTAACTTCTGTCTGCTTCGGTTTCCTCATCTGTAAAAGGTGGATAATAATAATATCTACCTTCCATGGTAGTCTGGAGGGTAAAGTGAAATAATATTTGTAAAGCACAATGCAGAACTTAAAGAACTCTATAAATGTTAGCTATTCTCATGATGACAATGTAGTTTTTGAAAGACTAAGCAAAGGTACAATC
The DNA here is from genome assembly GCF_902635505.1 of Sarcophilus harrisii. Lineage (NCBI taxonomy): Eukaryota > Metazoa > Chordata > Mammalia > Dasyuromorphia > Dasyuridae > Sarcophilus > Sarcophilus harrisii. The sequence goes on along the minus strand of NC_045427.1, from coordinate 435,999,807 downwards.
TTTATACAACAGACACCAAAATCTGTTCTTAGCTCTCTGGTCTCTGGTTTCTGCTCTCCCTACAGCTCTCTGAACTGCTTCTAGGTCCCTACACTCACTTTTTTAGGCCTTAGTTCAAAAGGTACAGTTCATTTCTTACATTAGATTGACCCAACTCCAAATCATATCAAGATTTAATTAATAAAAATGTTAGCATAATAAATGAGACATAAAGTCTTAAAGAAATATTTCATTTTGGACTTTGCTAAATCATCAAGGTTTATTTCTGATCCTGCTATGTATTGAAGAATTTTTCTAACCTTTTTGTTTCTTCTGTTTCTTGTTGATCAACAAATTGTCAAGCATTTATTGAATTCTTACTATTTTCTAGGCTCCATTATATGGACTAAAGATCCAAAGACAGAAAAATGAAACCATCAATGCTCTCAAAAGTCTGTTTAAATAAAATGTACTGTTTCAAAGCCATATTCTAAATGTGGTCCCACGACATAATTTCTAATATCTTTTAGATTAAATTTGCTTCTTTCCATCAAAATCTCTATTTTTCTTGATTATTACTTTGTTCATTCATTGTAGATATTAGAGGCCCTGAGTTTTATAATTGCCTCCTATAGGGACTACTATACCAAACTAGAGCTAGTCCCTCTAGCTGTGTGAACCCCAAGATTCCCTGGATTTTCAACTCCCACATTCCTTGAACCAATCTATGGGCATCCCAGCCTACATAAAGGAGTCCTTTGATTCTGCTATCCCTAAATCCTATTGTGTAACCCCAAACTTCTTAAACTGTGGGTCATGACCTCAAATTGGGTCACATAACTGAATGTAGGGGTTGCAAAATTTTGATTATCAGTAAATGTTTGATTTGTATATATAGTTTACATACCAATATACTGAGAGTTGCAAAAAATTTCTCAGATGAAGAAGAATCACAAGGGGAAAATGTTTAAGAAGCCCTGGACTATAACCAAGTAACGAAATACCAGACTTCCTCTCTCTGCTGTTACTTCTAACCCTAACCCTAAATTGCCACCACCCAAAGACATACAGACAAGTTAGCCTTCCCTCCTAACTTCAGTTCTCTTCCACAACGGGGAAGAATCCTACCTTCAATCACAATTCCTTCAAAGATGAAACATGACGTAATCCCTTTCCTCAAGAAACTTAACATCCAATGGCAGGAATATGAAAAGAATACATTTAAGTATGAGACAAAGAAAAAATCAGAACAAAGTGTTCTAGAAACATTGGTGCAAGATTCTCCAGTGTTCTATATTGACTCAATTTGAATGAATTTCTCAGCCCTTTTCTTTCTAAGTCTCTGAGCTCTGGGTCTCCATTCACCTTTTTGAAATATTCTCCTAAATCCCCATTCAATGATTCTTCTCTTACTCATGGTTCTTTTCTTTCCTTATTATTCTGTATCTGAGATTCCTGTGTCAAAGGACACAGATGGTGTGTGGGATGGATAGTGGGAGAAGGAGTGTAAGGAGTTTACATCTTTTCTGTCCCATCACCTGTTACTTCGTTACCATTTAGTTCAGACAATAGACCTCAGTGTGCATCTAGATAGTGCAATACATAGAGTGACAGGAAGACTAATCTTTCTGAATTCAAATCCAGCCTCAGATACATCCTGAGCCAGTCAACTTCATCCTGTTTACTTCAGTTTCCTGAGATGAGTTTTCAGAGATGAAAATACTGAATTTTCCTTTCCTATGTATTACTCCATCTCTTCTGACATGTGCATAATTAACATGCTGTGAGAAGAATATGATGGGTATTTAGAAAGAATTCCAGGAAAATTGTAGAACTACGTTTTGTTGGGTGAGAAGAAACATTAATCATGAAATGTTTCATAGAGAAAGTCAACCTTGAATTTATCTTTGAAAGAAGAATTTCAACAGGCAGAGAGGGAGCAGGCAAAAGGGAATCATTTTCAGCCAGGAATTGTGGTCTGTGAACAGACATCTCTGTGGCACAGAGATGAGAGATGCTAGAATGAAATGATGAATCAAAGAAGGGTGTGGTCTTCTTAACTTATAGAATATATAATGAGAATAGTGTGACATAATGTGGGCAATATAGATAGAAATAAGACTGTAGATGGCTTCAGATATTCAGCTAAGGAGTTGGTATTTTCTCCTTAGACAATAGGGAGTCAATGCATGAATTTTAGAAAGGGAATTATATCTGTTCACAGAGGAAAAAAGGTAGAGACTGTTTTCACCACTCGTAGTAGTAGGTCCTTGCAACATAGAGTGTGAAGTGCCTTGAACTGAAATTCTTCCCAGTTCCCCTTTCTCAATGACAGATTCGTTTTCATACCAGCCCTTTCCACTGAGAGCAGAGACACTCGTGATTGACTCCAATGCTCCTAAGCAGAAGATTCACTGTCCTGCTATACAGAGGAAACACCAAGTAACCATCAAAATGTCCAGACTTCTCCCTGTGCCTGGTTCTTCTCTTCTTTCGTTGTTGCTGACTCTGCTCCTTGGCCTTTCTGGTGAGTGGGGACCCCAGGAGCAGAAACAGGGTGCTACAGTCTGGTCAGATCCTAGGTAGGATCCTTAGGGTATATTATAGAGGTTTATGGCACATTTGGATAGATTAAGCCCTGAAAGAGTGGGTGACAAGGAATAGTTCAGAGCCAATGAGATCCTGAAAAGGATTAGAAAATATTTGCCATTTTCTATGGTACATTTTATGCAATATTATTCCTGTTTTTGAGATGGGGAGGATGAGGCTCCTAGAGATGTCAGAGCTGGGATTCCAACCTTTAGATCTAATTCTTCTTGACCCAAGTCCAGTGGATGTTCTGATGTGATAAGATGCATTCATTGTCAGTACTTCAGGAACTTTCCAGAGACAACTTGGAAATTTCTGAGTATTCTGTATTGACAAAGGTAAATGAAGGAAGTTTGGCAAAGTGATAAAAGCTCTGATATAAGGATCAAAAGTCCTGAGATTTTGACACTCTTCTATTAACTCAATGCCTTCATTTTGATGAGTCACTAAATCTCTTGGGATCTATTTCCTTTTCTATAAAATGATAGAATAATGTTATATAACAACAATAATGAATGAGCAGCCTCTGATATATTTAAGGTGCCTTATAATTTACAATATTTAACACAATGAGCCCAGGAAATCAATAGTGAAAACATAATCATTGTCTTTTCACTCATGAGAAAACTAAGAAGTTAAGGGAGTCGCCCCATACCATATAACCCTAAGGTGGTAAAGTCCTCTGACTGACATAATCTTTAAGATTCTTTTTAATTCAAATAACTGAATATTTTTTAAATACTTATTTTATATAAAGTCTTGGTTTAGATGCTAGGAATACAAAGATGTAAAACCACTTGTTCTTTCTTTGTCATGGTTTTTTCATTCTGTTCTGATTTTTCTCTCCCAAGCTGACATATGGAAAATAGTAAAAAAAAAAAAAAAAAAGTAAAAAATATGTTTGTTCCCCATTATCCAGTAGGTGACGTTGGGAAAGAAATATGACACATATATTAATCGATATAATAAATGTAGAATGTTACTATGACAAGAGACATCCAGAGAAGGTGTTCTAGGGAATATGGAAGGAAGGCTTTCTCTATTTCTTCATCCTCCTGAGCCCCAGATAACCACCTAAAACACACCTCTCCTCTCTATAGTCACTTCTAGTTTTTTCCAACTTCTAATTCATTAGTCCCTGCTATCCCCTTTCATCCACCATTTTCTTCCCCCTCTTTCATTGACTTTTGGGTCCCATATCTCTTAGCTAGATCCCAGTGGTCTAAAGATAACAGTATCTCCTTCTCTTTCTGCTGTCTCTTTATCATTTAACTCTAGTCAAGCAGCTTTAGATAGGAAGTATTTAGGAATCTTCAAGTTAATTCACTTCAGTAAACATATTAAATGCTCACTCTAATGCATGGCATATAGAAACTGGAATTGGGAAGACCTGAAATCAATTAGAAGACCTGACTTTAAATCCTATCTCAGTTGCTTGCTAGCTCTGTGACCCTAGATAACTTATTTACCCTCCATGTGTCTTAGCTTCTTCACTTGTGGAAACAAGGTTTGTTGTTGTCCCACGAGGTTGTTGTGAACTATTTTGCAGACCTTTAAGTTCTATGTAAAGGCTAGTTATTATTGTTACTATTATTATTACTGTGTTCATGATACTGTCCTTAGTAATGAGCTTTCAATGATGAGAAATAATACAGTCCCTATTTTCAAGAAGTTTACCTTCTTCTAAGTTCTTACCTTCTAGAAAGGACAAGTCATCTATCTACAAAAGAGTAATATAAGATATAGGGCGACCATATAGTGCTGGATACAGCATACATATATATATATATATATATATATATATATATATATATATATATATATATATTTTCAAGAAATGCTAAATGAATCAATAAGTGAATGGCTGAATGACAAAAAAACAGTGGGAAAGAGAGAGTCAAACAAAATAGTCTAAAATATGAAGAAGGAGAATTTAAAGAGAACTGGGGAATTTGGGAGAAGTTCATTGAAGATGTGGTATTTGAGTTGAACCTTACATGAAAAGAAAGTCTTCAGCAGTTTGAAAAAAGGGGGAGTACATCTTGGGCATTGGGGATAGCCTGTGATAAAAGATGCAGAGAATTGGAAAGTGACTGTAAAAGATCAGAGAATAGCAACATGGAGAGCATGAAATTAAATAGTGTTAAATTAGAGTGCAGAAATTGGAGACAGATTGTGGGAGGTCTTAAATGCCATCCTGGGCAATGAGGTGAAGAAAGTGTGTTTCATGCTCGAGGCAAAAGGGAATCATCTAATACTGTTGATCAGATGAGTGTCTCAATCTGACCATAGTCTTTTCATGGTCCACATAGTATCCCTGTTAATTCATATTTGATCCTTACTATCTATATGACTTTGGGTAAGTTATTGCTCTTCTCTGGATCTTCTCTGGGAATGGTTGGACTAAATGATTGTCAAGTTTTCTTCCAGCTCAAAATTTTGTGACAATGATACAAACCAAGTGGCTATTGAGAATCTCTCTTGTACACTGATTCTTCCTTGGCCTCCCTTACTCTGCTTCTGAGTATTTGCAATAAAATAGCTAGATGGCTCATTCAAGGCTGGTGGTGAAGAAGGGGGCCCCAACATTCTCCAACAACAATAAATTTAGAACCTTATGAGCATATTCTAAAAAGATGAGAAAATTTTTGTGGTAAATGTCCTGTGATCTGTGCAAAAATGAAAAGATCTTCTATCCTAATAAAATGCTAATTATCAAAGATGTAGAAGAGGAGATAAAAACCCCAAGAGAGCAGAATGAGGCACATATCATCCCAGTCTTCTGGTTTGCTCCTGGAATTATATTCTATATGAGGATGGTGTCAGTGATTCTATAGAGGAAGAGCTTCCAAGTGAATATTTTTGTTCAGCTATAAGAAGTAATTTTAATTACCTGTGCAGTAGTCCACAAAATATTAAAAGTAAATGAGGGACATCACTGACCTCTATCTGAATGCCATCAAAAATAATGATTAAATTTTCAAATAATTATAATGAAAAAAGCAACAAAATAATATAATTACTCATTTACATAACACTTTAAGAGCTTCAAAGTGACTTTTATGTATTTTTCATTAGATCCTCACAATAAAATTTTGAAGTAGCTAAAGGAAGTATTATTATTCTCCTCTTACTATGAAGAATGAGATTAAATACCTTTCCAATCTTACACATTAATTATTGAAGGCTGGATTCAAAATCAAGTCTTACCTGACTTTGAGTCCAATGCTTTCTTTTCAAAGAAATCCTTCAATCAATAAATCTTTATTTCACATTGACTATGTAGCTTGAAGACAAAGGCAAGACAAGAAGCTCTGTCTTCCTGGCATTTATGTTTCCAGGGTCAAGAGAGGAACAATATAGATCCATAATAGTCGTAGAAAATATGCCTAAAAGAAATACAAAATCAGTTGACATTAAGAGACGTGGATAATGAGTTTGTAGCAGGAAGAGAAAAAAACTACCTGAGGAATGGTGCTTAAAATGAAATCAAATGTGTTTGCATCATGTCATCCCTGGTTTCAGAATTACATGCCTTTTCCTTGACTCCATATCAGTTTGCCTTCTCCTCTCTACCTCCAGTATCTGGATGCTCAGATTAGACAAAGACACTTAAACTCAAATTTTAGGATAATCCGGGCAAAAAAACAATGTCAAATCTCATCTTTCCTTGCAGGAATCCGAAGCCAGGAAAAGCTCCAAGTGCTACAGCCTGATGATCATGTTTCTGGGATAGCGGGAGACACTATTCTTCTGCAGTGTATGGTATCTGCTTTTTCACCACCAGGACCAGTGAAATGGTTCAAGACAAAGAGCCCCAGAGAGAAGAAATTTTCAATTTCAGAGATATCCATGACCGAATAAAGGCAATAGCCTTTCCTTGGAGCAATACAAACTTCTCTATCAGCATTAGCCACATCACCCCAGAGGACGCAGGCACCTATTACTGTGTGAAGTTCAGAAAGGGGTTTATTGATAATAAAGAGTTTAAATCTGGCAATGGCACCAAGCTCACTGTGAAGGGTAAGTAAAAAGCCTTGACACTCCTATCTTTGTCCTGCTAAAAAAAAAATCCCAGACTCAGGACTCTGTCCAGTCAGGGTCTCAAGTTCTTTCTTGAGGCTGAGAAAGGAAAGTTAGCAGGACAAGGGAGGTTCCAGCTTCAGAACAAGGTGTCCCCAAACTAGGGCAGTATGAAAGATCCAGCCTTGGGCCTTACTCCTCCTTGACTGTGTACCAGCTTTCAAGGTACTGGCTCTCCTTAGAAACATCCAAGGATCGTTATTCTTTCCTTCCTAAGTTTTTTTTTTTTTTGTCTTTTATTTTTCTTAACTTTCACTGATCACTAAAGCCAAGTCTAAGGAACTAACTTCCTTGTGTGGAAAAGATTAGTATCTTTCATCCCATAACACTTTTGCTGCTTTTATAATCCCTCTTCTAAGCTCTTTGCTCCTTTAAGTCATCTGAAGATCACCTGAGTGAATAAGGAACCTTCCTGATTTAATATATTTCTAGCATCAGAGACCAATGCCATTAGAATGCAAATTAATGTTTCAATGTAACTAGTTGCCTAATCTAGTATTGGCTCTCTCTTTTCCTTACTCTAGACAACGTAAGTAGGATGCCTGATAGTTATGTAAGAAGTGAAAAAGTATATGTTTATCCATAAAGTGTTATTACAGCTACATGAACTTATTTGGCAGAAAATCAAGAAGTAGGAATCCCACACTCCCATTTTTGTAAGTATGGTGCTTCACCCTAATGAGCAAAAGTGCTGAAGAAGGTCCAAGCCCTTTATGGTTCTTAAAGAATACACAGTCTTCAAGTTTTCTATTTCCTCTCATCAAGTCTAGAGATGATGATTAGTTTAAATTTATCCAATCAAAATGATCTCTGTATCTCCTAGACTACCAGAAACATCAACACTCCTCTAAAAATGCTCTATTTCATTGAATCCTAATCAAGTGGTTTTGACATTAAGGAAATGCTTTGCCCAGGAAGATGGATATTTTTAGATACTTTGAGCAGCATGTTCCTCTTGAAGGTTAAAAAGATTAGAAAACTCTCTTTTCTCTCTCTCTCTTTCTCTGTATGTGTGTGTATATAGAGAGATATAGATATATAAAAACAAAACATATAGGGTTTTATACTAGCAATTTCTGAGAGACTCAGAAAATCCATAGATATTACATAGGTTACTCTGAATCCCAGAATTTTAATAAATGAACATTTCATTTTGCTCTCTTATCTGTACTTTTAGCAATCCATCAGAGAAAGGTAGATAATTCCACACGTTTTCCAAATGATGTTCAATACACTCCTTATTCCTTGCATTCCACAATCAAATAGGGTCAATTGTTAGAGGAAAACTCAGGGACCTGGGACTTGTCCTCTCTTCTGATATGTAAATGTGGACTTTGGATCTATGAGGTACTAAAACTCCTGTTTTTAGCCTCTGTGCTCTGTTGTTAGCAAGGCCCTTTCCTGGTCTCATTTTGAATGATTCTTTGCTTGGGCAATTGGAAGGTATGGTCTGAGTGGCAGATCTCAGCAAGGAACTTTCAATCATTTCCATATAGAGGTGTGTTCATTCTTGTGATCTTCAGCCAATTTTCCATTTGCCAGTGGTTTCATGATATCCATTGTCTCCTATGTCCAGTGACACTGTAGCACTTCCTTCATCTGCCTAGACTTATCACTTACTGTATTATACCTCACCTCTTGTACCCATGGTTGACTAATGGCCCAAAATTTGGTGCACTGGGAGTATATACAACAGAGATATGAAGTAGAGACAAAATGCCCAATTCCTCATTTGTCTTAGTACTTCAGAAAATGGGAGATTTCATTAACCCCTTAGGTAAAATCTTCCCCAATGTAAATAGCAGGTATTCCACAGCTTTTTCGTGAATGACTGTACCCAGCTCTTAGTAGATGATCTCTATTTCAAAACTAAATTAAAAGATAAAGTATCTGATGGTAAATGGCTATAGGGAAGATGTTTGGGTATAGTATTGAGAAGATAATTTTTCAACAGCTGCTACAGGGAATGAGCACAGTCCAGCAAAGAAAAAAAAAAATTAATCATAAAAGTGTGAGAGTCAATTGCAATTAGTCATTATTCATTGTTGTGACTTCATTTGTCTATAGATGATCTCTTCAAGTAGCATTTAGCAGCTTTGAAGTACAAGAAGAATAGGGGAATTGCTGGAGTGTGATCCAGGATTGAGGTGTGTAGTAAAATGTGACTGGCAGTCAGAAAAGGGAGTAATGACTCCAGGAAGGAAGATAAAATCTGAGCAATGAAAAGCAATAGAAGGAATAGAGTGGGGTAGAGGAATATGAGGTTGGAATGAAGACAAAGAATAGAGTTAGAAGTGAAGTAGAGAGAGAGATTGAAGAACAGGAGCTTATGATTAAAGAAACAAAGTTTAAAATATTGATTTTGGTGGAGTCAGGTTCTGAGGTACAACTATTCATATGGGAGCTTAGGTAGGAAAAAAATCAGAAAAGAAATGAAAAGAATTAATAGGTCATAGAAGTTTTTAATGTTGATGAACTGATAGATCATGAGTCCATTTGAGTCTTACTTTCTTTAGAAGGTGGAATCCAATTATCCTGTTCTTTCTATCTTGGAGGCTATGAATGGAATCCTTCCTGTTCTAGTAATGTACCCAAGTTATATCTCTCTCTCTCATATATCTGATTTCCTTTCTTCTGTGCTCATGACTTCTCTATAACTGCCACTTCTGAGCCTGAGAGATGCTGCTATTAACTCTCCTTGGCAAGGTCTAGAAATTCAGGATGTCAGAACTCTTGCCTCTCCAATACTGGCCCCAGCTTCAGTCATCCCTTAGGCAAATCCCTGCCATTGCTGCTTAATGTCTAATATCTTTAGGCTACCAGTGGCATTTAGCAGCTAAGTGATTCCATGGATAGAAGGCTGGACTGGAACCCAGGAAGAACTGTATTCAAATATTACTTCAGATCATTAAAAGTAGTGATTCACAACTTCTATCTACCTCAATGCCCTCATCTATATAAAGGTAGATAATAATCATAATTATTTCCCGATGTGATTATGAGGATAAATGAAGTAATACTTGCAAAACTTTCTTTGTTGTAAAGTACTTTTTAAATCTTAAAGAACTATGTTAACTATATTAGCTGTTGTTCTTATTTCAATTGTTCTTAATCTTTTCATTCTGGGTTCCCTGATAGACTGGACAGAAATATAGGTTATTTATTTTTATAATCTTGCTGGTTTTGTATAGAATGCTCTTCTGATTTTGTTTTCTTCATTCTGCATCAGTTCATAGGAGTCTTTCCAGATTTCTCTTATAGCACAAAATATTCCATTACATTTACATACCATCACTTCCTTAGCCATTCCTTCATTGATGGATACCCCTTTAGTTTAGTTACCATAGTTGTTTTTTAATATATGGGTTCTTTTCCTTTTTCTTTCTCTCCCTGAGGAGTAAATACCTAGCTGTGGTATGACTAGGTCAGAAGATATCCCTAATTGATAATTTAGGAAGTAGGTCCCACATTATTTTTCAGCATGACTATGGGCATGACAGTTCCACCAGGTTCAAGGCACTTAACATTGATAAGTCAAGTCTAGCTAATGGAAGGAGACAAATATTTGAATAAGAATAAGATAAATGTTAGAATCTCTAGGTAGATGTTAGAATCACTGTCATATAATTGGCCATTAAAGAATTTGGTTATCTTTAATTAGGACAAGAGAAGATGTAAAGAGACATATGAAAACTGCCTTCAAGCATTTGAAGGGTGGCCATGAGGAAGATGTGGTCTTCAATGTGGTCAACTTTCAGATGAAGAAATTAAAACCATTTCTAGTCATATAAAAAAGTGCTCTAAATCACTATTGATCAGAAAAATGCAAATTAAGACAACTTTGAGGGGAAAGAGGGGGGAAAATTGGAATACAGATTTTGCAAGAGTTAATGTTGGCAAGAAACTGGAAATTGAGTGGATGCCCATCAGTTGGAAAATAGCTGAATAAGTTATGGTATATGAATATTATGGAATATTATTGTTCTGTAAGAAATGATCAGCAGGATAATTTCAAAGAGGTCTGAAGAGACATGAACTGATGCTAAGTGAAATGAGCAGAACCAGGAGATCATTATACACGGCAACAACAAGATTATACAAAGATCAATTCTAATGGAATTCTCTCTTCAACAATGAGATGATTCAGACTAGATCCAATGATCTTGTGATGAAGATAGCCATCTACACCCAGAGAGAGGACTGTGGAGACTGAGTGTGGTTTACAACATAGCATTTTCACTCTTTTTGTTATGGTTTGCTTGCATTTTATTTTCTTTCTAATTTTTTTCCTTTTTGATGATTTTTCTTGTGCAGCAATTATATAAATATGTATACATATATTGGATTTAATATACATTTCTACCATGTTTAACATATGTTGGACTACTTGCCATCTAGGGGAGAGGGTGGAGAAAGGGAGGGAAAATTGGAACACAAGGTTTTGTGAGGATTAATGTTGAAGAATTATCCATGCATATTTTTGGAAAAATAAAAAACTTTAATAAAAAGGGGATTAATATTTAAAAATTATCCATGCATATATTATGAAAAAAGTTTTAATAAAAAAATAATATTTTTTTAAAATGTGGTCATCTTTGGACTCCAAGGGCAGAATTATCTGTTTCTTTACCTTCTCTCTTCAATAATGTCTCCTCTCATTCCCTAAGTTTAACATCCATCTATATCATAGTCAGAAATCCATTTTAATTTTTACTTCTCTTATCATTCTCATCTTAAGCTATCTCTTGCATGTGGTTAGATCAAGCATTTCAAGGACTCTCTTTCTTAAAAGGAAAACAAAAAGAACTGAATGAAAAATGTACAAAGAAAACTGTTTCTATCCTCTCCTCATTATGTATCCTTCCCCACTTCAGATTTATTAAAATCACAAAAAGCCTCAGAAAAGGTTGGTGACATTGTCCAACCTCTCATTAGCAAAGATTCATGGTATGGTCTCCCTCTGGTTTCTGTATTAAGCCCTTTCAATTAGAATTCTGTGTTTCCTCTTTTATTCTAGATAGAGAAGTATAAACTGTAAGTAAAGTTTACAACATTTATGGATTTTTTATTTCTAATCCAGAAATCTCCAAAAATGAAACCCCAGAAATCTAAACGCCAAAGACAGCATCGGCGGGTAAATGCTTGGACAGCATGTCTTTGCTTCTCTAATCTCTTTAGCAGCACTATGAAGAAAAGTCTGCAAGTACAAGGCTATAAATACACTTCTAGAGTAGTTTATATTTTTAAAAGCCGTTTTTTTGCTGTGTGAGCCTGGGCAAGTTACTTAACCCCAAATGCCTTGGGAAAAACTCAGAAACAAACAAAAACAAACCTTTTCTGTGAGACTACAAGTGTATCACCATCAAGGTGGATAGGAGCAGTCAGAGGTGGTTAAGAAACTAGGCTATTACTTCTTCAATGGCAGTTGATAATGACAATTTCCTTTTTCATTAATGTAGCCTCCATAAAAGCTAATATTTCTATATTGCCTGTACTGTGCCAGTATCTGTGCTAAGCATTTTTGAAGATAGTGTCTCATGTACTCTACCCAACAACCATAGGAGATAGGTGCTATTATTCCTTCCATTTTACAGATGAAGAAACTAACTTAAACACAAGTTAAATGATTTGCCTGTGGTTACACAGGTATTAAGTGTCTGGTGCTGGATTTGAACTCATTTCCCTGATTCTAGGTCTGGGCTCTATCCATTGCAAAACCTAACCAACCCCATGGAGCACTTTAAGACTGACAAAAGTGGTTTGCATCAATTATTCCGTTTGATGTGATGGTGTGAAGTTACTTAGTCCATGTAATGGCTGTTTTTTTTTTTTTTCAGTCAAACCCTCTGTTCCTTTGGTGTCTGGCCCCCAGGAGAGAGGAAGCATCAACCAGACAGTGATTATCTCTTGCAATTCAACTGGCTTTTTCCCTAAAGCCATCATCCTGAAGTGGTTTAAAAATGGGAATGAATTCCCTGCTCTCTGGACTTCCGTTTTCCCCAAAGGAGATAATGTTTCCTACAACCTCATCAGTACTGTGCAGGTGCTGCTCACAGCCAGTGATGTTCACTCTGAGATTACCTGTGAAGTTCATCATGACACATTACAGATTCCTCTGCGTGGGAAAAAGCAGCTGTCAGACGTTATTTGAAGTGAGTTAGTCATGCATGGCTCAAGCACTTCTTCCCATTTGGCCTGTTGTTGTTGTTTTTTTTTTTCTCTTGGCTTGCTCTGTAGCCAAGAATACCTTAAAATCTTGACCCTTATGTAGGGAAAAAAACATTTATTGAGTGTCAAATACATGTGCCAGACACTGTGCCAAATGTTTTACAAATATTAACTCATTTGATCCTCACAAATTCCTGGGAGGTAGCTGGTATTATGGTTTCTATTTCACACTTGAGGAAACTGAGGTAGACAGTTTCTGCCTATGCCCTTCTGCCCATGGGGCCATAGGGACAGTTTGTTCAGCATGCACAGTAAATCAGGGGCTATCTTGCCAGCCTTGAGGTCCAGTTTTCCTCTAGAAGTTTGAGAGGCCATTATACCTTTCATTAAGTCCAACTGCCTAGAACCTATAGGAGAGATGGAATTACAAAATAGCTCTCTCCTCTATCCATGGCTGCAAGGCCCAAGATGTAAAATGTGTGCCCTGATTCCTGTAGATGACTGTGGGAAGGCCTCAAAGTACAAGGATTTCCTTTGAACATCTAGTTATGACATTATGAACTTTAGATCCCCTTTCCTGAAATGGGAATTACCATTTTAAGGTGCTCATACTCCCCAGTAGCTAAAAGAAGATTGTCAAAAAATTATATGGAGTACTATCCTGTTGTAGTTCACAAATAATTTTACTTTTTCTACTTATTCATGATAAACTCCAGATATTGATTTCTTTTTATATTGGAGAAGTTCTTCTGAAAATCAAGAGATTTAGAATCCAAAATAGTTGGGAACTCCTTCCCAGATGGAAGAGTTCAACATATAGACAGAAATAGCAGAAATGACTGATGACTCCTATTAGTAACCAGTGAGCACCAAAGGAAATGTCCCCAACCCTATTTGCATCTTTATCTGCTGACTCTCCATTGAGGTATTCAGAGGTGTCTTACATTATCACTGATCAGTGTATGTGTAAATAGCCCAGCTCCCTTTGCTTGCTAATGAGAATGAAACTATGGGAGCTACCATGTTCAAGAGTTACCAAAGTCAGATTTTAGACCTGACAAGCTACTGGTTGAACCTTCTGCCAAGATAACAAAATACCTGGGGTGGCTGGTTTATGTATTGAAACGTTTTCTCTCTATATCATTTCTATTACATGAAACCATAAGTTGGGCAGTTTCCTGTGAGTAAGAGTTAGGTCTACCTTCCTTAAATCTAAATAGTTTGGTGCAATTCCAGGAAATGTATTCCTGGAAATTCTTGGGAAATGTTTACATTTTCCCACAAGATGGAAGATCACTCAGATCCAGGGAAAAGGCCTTTTGTAGAGTTAAGGACAACAGGCAATGGGGGCTGTGACAGGGAAAGAGAATTCCTTATACCCATTACAGTCTAGTATTAGGATACTGTTTGAGAGAATGTGGGGATGTTGCCATTCAGGTCCTGCACCAGCAGATCCAGGTACACTTTATTTTTGTAACTTAAACTTTTTTTTGTTTTATTTGTTTTAAGTTTTGTAACTTAAACTCTGTAACTTAGAGTTCAGTATTTGCTGGGGGCACGGAGCAGTTAAATGACTTGCCCCAGATCATAGTCAATTTATAGTCAGTATATGTCAAAGATCATACTCGAATCTAATTCTTCCTGACTCTATCCACTCCACCTGATTACTTCTGCTCTAGGAGAGGAGGATCCTCTAACTACCACCACTACCTGTATGAGATCTTGTAATGCCAGAGAAACTGAGCAAGATAGAGATTAGAGACTATTTAATAATTTATTTAAAAGGGAGAGATTTACTGGGACCAAATGGATCCATGGTTTGCTCCCAGGACTGAATGAGACTATTGTCTCCAAGAATCCAGCAAACAATCGGAGTTCTCAAAGACATATATACATGTGGCTCAGACACAGGGGGTAGACTGAGGCAGGGATGGAGTCAGGGTGCTGAGAGAGAGAATGAGACACTGACAGGGTGGGGTGAGCCTATGGAGAGGGGGAATGACATAATCAGGGGGACGCATCCCAGACATGGGGAGAGGCATCTTGATAAGATAGTATCTGACATTCTAATAGCTTGGGATGGAGAGAGGCATTCTGATATTCTAAAACATAAGATCTTTTATCCTTATCAAGTATTCTGATAAAGATGGAGGGGAGATTTTGCAGAACTGAGAAGCAGGGAAAACAAGGCAGGATTGAGTCAGGATAATTAGGGAAACTGAGTCAGGGTAATAAAAGAGAACTTGGCACAACATTCCATACTCTCTTCTGAATATTCAAATAATTGAATTACCTCCCTCTAGAAGGTCTTAGCAACACAATTTTGACCAACCCTATGTAAAACAAATAAACCAAAGTATAACTAGAAAAATGCAAAGACTAATAATGGCAAGGACCAGTCTCTCCCTGATAACCCCAGAGTTATTAGCATAACAGCATTCCTCATTTGGGGAGACACACAGGCCTCTGCAGTTGGGGAGCATCTCAGCCAGAGAATCCAGTCTGACACGGACAGTTCACGGTGAGTTAGGTCTGTGGTCATTTGTGTATTTAACTCAGCCTCTGCTTATAGAGTAGCAGTGCTCAAGGCAGTCCTGCTGCCCATGCTAGGAGGGTACCCCAAGTCTATCAGACCCCAGTCTCTGTCAGAGACTCCAAAGGGGGAAAAGTGGGGCCTTGAGTAGCTCCATCTGTTCCCTCTCGATAGAACAGGAGCTGCTACTAGGATCCAGATTTCTGAGCAGATTATGCAGTTAGACCAAGGCAGGCAACCCCAAACTATTAGAGGCCTGATATCAAAATGCAAGGTCCTTGTAAGTATGCTGAAATACTAATTAAGGAACTGGGGTTACAGGAGTGGAAAAACGGATCAGAGAGACTGCCAGTCCCAGAACAGGTGTCTGATTTCTGGTTGTTTCTAAAAAATAATCCCAAAAACTGATTCTAGCAGAATAAGGGATTTCAAAGTTAAAGCATAACCAGGAAACTTAGTCCAGTAAATTTTAAGCAAGGAGTTAAATAATTTCCAAATATATCTGAACTAATGAGTAGGGCAGAAGTGCCTAAGAAAAATACATCAGTTTCCCAATTTCCTGACCAGCTTCAACACACATCAGTTTCCTTCCTCCCTTTTTTTCTCACAAAAAAGAATTATCAAATGACCATTCCACATATAAATCCCAAGAGTGAATCAAAATTCTTATACATTAACAGACTAGTACAGTAAGTTTCCTAAAAATTCCTCTAACATACAGCAATAGTTACAGTTTTAACAAATCTTAAAACACAATAATACAGTTAAAATTTTAACAATAATTCAACCATTTTCCCACTCCCCCATATCAGTCCAAATCACATCAGGAGCCCTGCTTCCTGCTGAGGAGACGCTCAGTCCAGGGAGGGATGGGCGTAGCCATGCTGCCTGCTACCAAAGCCTCAGATGGGCCGATTCATGTCTCAGAAGCAAAGTCAATACCTGTAAATGACCAAAATCTGGAACAAAAAACACAAATCTAACAAATAAAGGTTAGAACAGACTGAAACAAAATGTGAAGAGGCCACTAGGAATTGGCCAGCAGCTTCCCAATAGATAAAACGGCAGTTAGGCTTTTGTCCTCTCATTAGTTAGAAACCTTTAAAAAAACTTGAATATCCAGACACAATATCCAGTAACAGATACTGATTTGTCAAGTATTCAGGATATAATGATTCCATATAACCAGGTATGACATATAACCAGATTGGAAATAGCAAGGTATGACATAATTGAATTGCATTAACAGTTTCTATTGACCATTGCTCTGATATAGAAATCAGTCATAGGAGGAAAAAATGCAAGTTGACAACTATAACATAAGCAGTTAAAACTTAACTTTCCACAAAACAGGACTATCAGAGGGTGGAGTTTTAAAATTGCCAAACAGCATTAATTATAAGTCCAAAGAATTTTACTTCTAATAACAAATTCTATAAACCAAGTTTCAAACATAGCCTAAATAGATATTTACCATAACCATATATTTATGACAGTAAGAATTTGTCTCAGTAAGTTTGCTTCTTTCATATTTAAGTAGATGTTCCCATAAGTGAACATTATACATACAAATTAGTTTGCTTTTAAAAATACCCAATACATAGATAAATATCCCAAATTACACATTGTCCATAACAAACATTTTCGAAAGGACAAAAAAATATTATTTTCAGAGGCTCTTCAAATGACCTAATACAATCAATCAAAGCTTAGAATATCCTATACAGAACATCCTAATATCACATAAAAGAATCCAAGAGGTTCTTAAAAATATTAAACTTTCAGAAATTCTATAACCTCATATTGATAACAGTAATAAATTTGTTTCAGTAAGTTCACAAGTTAGCTTTCCTATTTAACAGAAACATTTTTCAAAAGGACAAGGAAAAACTGTTACTTACAAAGGCCCTTTAAATGATGGGCTCAGGATATAATCAATTAAACTTATACAGGATACCCAATTCTACAGAAAAAATCTGAATGATTCTTTAAAATATCCTTTAAATCTTTAGAAATAACCTTACCAAATTATAGATCAATTAACTTAAAAGCAGGCTTATCTCTTGAACTCTTTTTGCCAAAGCTAGACTTCTGCAGAAAGAGGCTGGAACACATTTAGTGTGGGGGGGGGAAAGGGAAGCCATGGTGGAATTCCCCCCACTCCACCTCCAAAAAGACAGGGGAGGAGGGAAGGTCAGCTAACCTACCCCCAGAGCTTCCTAAAATTTCTAATTAGATGTTTCTTCCAGCCAGAGTTCAAAGCAATTAGCATAAACTCCTTTTGTTCTCCAGAGGTCTTATCTAAGGGTAGCTCCATTCAAGCCATGCCTATATTTAAACTACCTGAAAGTGCCAATTTTTAAAGTTTAAAATCACCAATAAATTTTAACTAATTCCCAAATTTCTTAATTTAGGAGAGCTCTGAACCAAAAAAAGTCACAAACAAGTCCTATAAAACACAGACATTGACTGAGCAGTTACAACATAAAACAAAACATTTAACATAGACCAGGGGCTATCCAGAAATTTTAGACTAGCCCTGAGAGAAGTTGTCAGCTCCCTTCCAGAATCCAAACGGAGCTTTTTTATTGATTTATTTTTTAAGCCAGATGGTATCTTAAAAAAAAACACCCAGATTTATACTCTGGAATGCCCAGAGTTGTGCCAACTGGCACACAAATGTGTCTTAGACACCCAGGTAGGGTCCCCTGTGTCCAGAAGACTCTACTCCCAGAATTTATGCCCATCAGCATTTCATAATTCTGGTAATACAGATGCTAGCATACAGACAGAACAGAACAGATCTTAGACAGACAGAACAGAACAGGTCTTAAGACTTAACCAGAGGGTACCCCAAAGGTACTTAAAGACAGACTAACTCTCCAGTGGCCGAAATGGGGATGTTTACCTTCGGGCTGTTGTGGCTGGAAACTTCTCTCTTTCCCAGAGGCTCTGGAAAAAAAATCCAGGGGAGCCTCAGCCTCTCCAGGCCAAGAATTCAGATCCCCAGCCATCCTGAGGCCCAAGGCAGAGACCCAAAAGTCTCTTATCTCTAATCCTGCTCATTTTCTAACATCTGGGTGAGAAGCTTCCAAAATGTAATGCCTAAGAAATTGAGTAAGACAGAGATTAGAGAGTATTTAATAGTTTATTAAATGGAGAGATATACTGGGACCAAATGGATTCATGGTTTGGTCCCAGGGCTGAATGAGACTATCTTCTCCAAGAATCCAGCAAACACGTGGACCCACACTTAACACCGTATGCCAAGATAAGATCAAAATGGGTCCATGATTTAGGCATAAAGAACAAGATTATAAACAAATTGGAGGAACATAGGATAGTTTATCTCTCAGACTTGTGGAGGAGGAAGAAATTTGTGACTAAAGACGAACTAGAGACCATTATTGATCACAAAATAGAAAATTTTGATTATATCAAATTAAAAAGCCTTTGTACAAACAAAACTAATGTAAACAAGATTAGAAGGGAAGCAACAAACTGGGAAAATATCTTCACCGTTAAGGGTTCTGATAAAGGCCTCATTTCCAAAATATATAGAAACGACTTAATTTATAAGAAAAAGCCATTCTCCAATTATAAAATGGTCAAAGGAATTGAAAGAAATTTTCAAGGATGAAATTGAAATTATTATCACTATATGAAAGAGTATTACAAATCATTATTAATCAGAGAAATGCAAAAAACAACCCTTGAGATACCACTACAATCTGTCAGATGGGCTAAGATGACAGGAAAAAAATGATGAGTGTTGGAGGAGGGGAAAAACTGGGACACTGATCATTGTTGGTGGGCTGTGAACAAACCAACCATTCTGGAGAGCAATTTGGAATTATGCCCAAAAAAGTTTAAACTGTGCATATTTTTGATCCAAGGTTACACTGGGCTTATACCCCAAAGAGACTAAAGAAGGGAAAGGGACCATTGCCAAAATGTTTGTAGCCCTGTTTGTAGTGACTAGAAGCTGGAAACTGAGTGGATGCCCCAATTGAGAATGGTTTAAATTGTGGTATATGAATGTTATGGAACATTATTGTTCTGTAAGAAATGACCACAGGATGAATACAGAGAGGCAGAAATTCATGAATTGATGCTAATGAAATGAGGAACCGAGATCATTATATCGCAACAACACACTGAGAATGTATTCGTGGAAGGGGTTTCTTTGACAAAGAGACCTAATTCAGTTTCAATTGATCAAATGGACAAAGAGCTAACCCAAAGAAAAACACTGGGAAATGAATGAAACTGTTTGCATTTTTGTTTTTTCTTCCTGGGTTATTTTACCTTTGAATCCAATTCTCCTTGTGCATCAAGAAAACTGTTTGGATCTGCACACAACATTGTATCTAGGATATCTAGGACATATTCAACATATTATAGGACTGCTTGCCATCTGGGGGTGGGGTGGAGGGTGGGAGGGAAAAATCAGAATGAAGTGAGGGAGGATAATTTGTAAAAATTACCCTGGATGGATTCTTAAAAAAAAAAAAAAAAAAAAAAAAAAAAAAAAAGAATCCAGCAAACAATATGAGTTCTCAATGATATATATACACATGGCTCAGACTCAGGGGGTACAGCGAAACAGGGGCGGAGTCAGGGTGCTGGGAACAGGAACGGGACTCTGATAGGATGGGAGATTCCGGAGATGGATGACCTAATGGGGGGAAGAACCCCGACCATGGGGAGAGGCATCTTGATAAGATGGTATCTGATATTCTGACAGCTTGGGATGGGGAGAGGCATTCTGATATTCTAAAACATAAGATCTTTTATCCTTATCAAATATTCTGATAAAGAAGAAGGGAGGTTTTGCAAGACTGAGAAGCAGGGAAACTGAGGTAGGAATGAATCAGGATAATTAGAGAAACTGAGTCAGGATAATAAAAGAGAACTGTGGCATAACAATCTGAAGTTTAGGACATAAGCCAGCAGTTAAGAGATAGTAGAATTCAACCTCACTGTCAATTGAATTTGAATGTTAATTATATTCAAAAAGATTTGTTAAGTATGTTAGTCAACATCACCACCAACAAAATTGTGCAAATTACAGACACATCACGATGTAGTAAACAGAATAGACATGACAGTAAACAGAGTAGTAGAGACAGGTAGTAAATCATCTGATCCTAGAACCAGGTAGGTCTCCATTAAATTGTGCCTCTGACACTTACTTAGTGATGGCAAGCCCCATCTCTTCAATGTATGTATCTCAGGCAGCTCCCTAGGATGAATCTGCCTTAGTAGAAAGTAAGTCCTTGAACAAATAAAATAACAACTCCTTCCTATAAAGTATACTTTTATGTCCAAGGCACTCAATTTCCACACTGAGATCACCACACAGAAGGAGCTTTCAGTAGAGAAAAGAAAACCAATGTCCTCTATGTTAGAAATTATTCAGAATGGAGAAACCTATGAGTACCTACTCCCAAGAAGAAGTGATTATTGTTATTTTTGCCAAGGTATTTCTTCCTGTTGCCTCTCCTCTGCCTCTGTCATCAGCTAGGAGGTTGGATTCCGGTCTTTGCTAAGCTAACTTTTTTTTTATATTCCTCTAGTTCCACCTGAAATTGTCATTTCCAGCCTGTCATTCCACAGCAGGTGGATGGCAGCCACCTGCTATGTGATAAAGTTCTACCTCAAGCACTTAAATGTCACCTGGCTGATGAATGGAATCGTTGTTAAAGGAGAGAAGTCAACTATACCTACTGAGGACAAGGATGGCACCTACAGCCTTGAGTCCTCCCTTGTGGTCCTCATGTCTGTGCAAAAAGAAAATACTGGATTCACCTGTCAGGTGTACCATGACTCCCAGGCTCCTATCAATGAGATTCTGAGAGCTTCAGCTTCTCCCAAGGATGGTACTCAAACAGACCCAGGTGAGTGGCAGAGGTCTCAGTCAGAGCTTCTTTCTGACTCTTGTTCAGAGTTCAATCTCCTTTCAAACAAAGAGCAGCTCACCTGACTCAATAAGATGATGGCTGTACTCCACCTTCACAAATGAGTATAGAGTTTTTTACTTTCTGAAGATCCTCTTTAACCAGGATTCATGTGCTCCTTACCTCATCCCTAAGGTTTTTAAGTTTGGCTGTAATCAAAAGTCCATCTTATTTAAAAAATGAAATGATCTACTCATGTTCATTCAGCTAGTAAATAGAAAGACCCAAATTCTATTCCAGTCTTTGATTTTTTTAAAGACTGGTTTATGCTATCTTACCCAAGCTAGAAGTGAAGGGACTACTCAAGGCCAGGACCCCACTACCAAGAGGCAACAGAGGTTTGACCTGCTGTTTCTGACATGGGATGGGGATCCTTCCGTACACTGCCTGACTGTCCCTTGCTCTTGGGATTCACAGCATCAATGCCAAATACATTTTGGATACCAGACTGGAATAGTCCAGTTAGCTTCTTGAAGCTCAGAACTTACAAGCTCCAGAGATTTGCTACCTCCAGTCTCTCAAGTACCTGGGATAACAGACATGTGCCACCAGGCCTGGTTCTTTTTATTCCTCACTGTTTCTTAGGTAGGATTCAGGATTTCATTGAGTCATTGACAAAGGTGAATAATTATTGTTTCCCTCACAATTTTAATACTGTTTACATCATAGGAAGTAAAACCATCATAGAAATGGTCTCTACATTATAAATTTATAAGGGAATGTATAAAGGTATTATTTATTGTTGTTTGTTTGCTTGTTTGTTTTTCTTTCTTGCGCTTTTTTCCTTTATGATCTGACTTTTCTTGTGCAAAAAAATGAATATGGAAATATGTTTAGAAGAACTGCACATGTTTAACTTGTATTGCTTGCTCTTTGGGGGAAGGGAAAGAGAGAAGAGAGGAAGAAAAATTTGGAACACAAGGTTTTGCAAAGGTTTATGTTGAAAACTATCTTTGCATGTATTTGGAAAAATAAAATGCTATCAAAATAAAAAAAAGATTTTAAAAATACAATTACAAAAGATGGAAATAAGATCAGACAGCGTAAGATGAGTGGAAAGCTTGATATGATTTTTTAAGAATAGTGTTGGGAATGTCAAACCTCAAAAGGAGTTGAAGTTGCTGGGAAAAACTAAGGACAATATAAGTGAAGATTTGGTTTTTGTCTACATTGGGGAAGAAGAGGAACAAGAAAGTCAGGAAATCTCTGCTTAGCAAAAATGGAATGATGATAAAAGATAAAAAAAATAGTAGAATTCACTCAGTCTTAATTTGCTTCTTTTCTTTCTGGCAAGAGAATGACCTCTATACTGGCAAGAACAGATTAAGAATGGCTAACAGGAAAGTAATAGCTAAAATAAGTAAGAATAGAGAGCCTCTAGCTTTCCTATTCCTATATTCCATAAGATGGTCCTTCACTTGCACTCTAAAATACATGCTCCTTCATTCCATGTCTATCCACATGTGTTCTCTCAATATGTTTTCTTGCTCATCATTTTAAGTATTTGTAAATATTTGAGAATTTTTTAAGTCTGAAAAGTAGTGTGTAGTAAGGTGTGCCCAAGGTTTAAAAAATGATGCACTGATATATTCATTATTAAGATATTTTACACCTTTGCTCCTGGCATTCTTTCTGGCTGTGATTTGGAAAGATGGGATTGCTTATATGGGTTTTTTCCCTCTTGATTTTGAGACTGATCCATTAAGATGATTTCTCATAATTCTGTAGCTTAATCTTATGCTATGTATACTACTATATACATTGTGAATACTATTTAACATAAAAAGCAGTGTGGACATTGAATTTTCAGATTATTGGTCCCCAGCAGCATAGAAAAGACAGCTAGCTAAAATAGTGCCTCTTGATTTACTCAATTAAGATACTGAGAAAGCTTGAGAGATGCCATAGATATATTGATGAGAAAGCATGAATTTACAAAACAATAAGAGTAAGAACATTAAACTTGTCCATTTACTGTAACTTACCAGACTAAAAAGATTATTTTACAATCTCTCATGAAATAAAATTTTAGGATCCTAATTGGAAAAAGTCAAAGCTCTGAGAGTCAAATCAGACTCTCCTGATGGGAGAAAAAAGTCAAACTGCTAAGGGTTTTTCTCCAAATTTATATGACCTGTCATCAGATTTAAGGAAAACTGTCTTGTTTTTGTAGTTTTTAACCTGAAAGAGAGATGACAGAAGGCACTCTATCACTCTCTAACAGGAAAGAACTATCATACCAGTTAAGGATTATATTTGATGCCAGAACAGGGAAGCAAAACCAAGCTTCTCTGTAGTTTTTGTCTTAATCTTGGCTCTAGAAATAATTTTATGACACTCCAAGAGTAGAGATTAGAACCTACAGGAATTTGAAGATCTTGAACACTATGAACAAAGCTTAACATACATACTATTGTTGTTGTTTTGTCCTTTGTTTTCAGAGGACCAAGACATCAGGGAAGTGAAGTCATGACATGCAAGTGAATTGGATTTGAGTGAGTAAGGGCTGTGCAAGGTCACCCGCCTCACTTTGCCTTCCAGAGCCATCTGGGTCCACTGCAAAGATACAAATCAAGAAGACTGGAGATGGCCCTGGATAAAATGGGAGACTTAGGACTTTTTAAGCTAAGTTCTTCAAAAAGTCTCAGTTTAACTGAGGCTGCACCAATTCAGTGATTAAGGCTAGGTAACAATTGATGCAAAAAAAAATTTCTTTCACCTAGTCCAAAAAAATCTAAATAAATAAATGAATGAATGAGGGTCTTCCCCTCAGGATTTCTGACCAAAGCATAATGAAAAATTGGACACCCTGAGGACTACCTATTATCAATGGCTCTTCCAAGCTCTCATCTGATCTTTCTTTTTGTCCCAATGACCTCTAGGCTCAGCTGTTCCTACACAGATCTTAGTGATTTTCCTCCTGGGTCTCAAGGTTCTGTTGCTGCTCAGTGTCTCCACATTCTTTGTCCATAGAAAGTGGAAGACAAAAGGTAAGATGATGTATCTGATTAGTTACCAGCAGAGACAGTAGTCCCAGGTCTTAGCTACAACTGAGCTGAAGGGGCAGTAGATCTGACATCTCCACTATTCTTGAGGTATTTTGGTACTGGGTCAGGAAAAGATTGGAAACCACTAGGACATATTTTATCCATGGTCTCCTGCATTACTGAGCTGTTTCCTAGGATCCTAAGAGCAGAAAAATTCAAGTTAAAGAGCAAGTGATGGAGAGAACAAGTGAGGATAAATCAGTGAAAGGATGTCAAGATCAGGATCACTAAAAATTGGTGCTAATTTATCTCTGCTTTTTATTTTCTCCCATAGCTTCAAAGGCCAATCAAAGGTCCTCTAGAAGTGGCTCTTCTCCAGATCCTCAGTCTCAACTTTCTCCTGCTTCCAGACAAGATCCTGCCCTGGGATAGAATACAGAGTTTCCTCCCCCATGCTACTGGTTCATAACAGCAGATCCCAAATCAATTCCCTTGGGTTCCTCTGAGTCCAGAAATCTGGTCTAGAGGGCAAAGGCTGACCTTGGCCTCTCTGGATTGACTCAAGCTCCAGGGCACAACAGGGCATACTCTGATTCTTGAAGTTCTTCCCCTTGTTCTTTCCCAGCAGAAGAGTTAGAGCTATATGGGTTGGGACCAATAAGATCATTTAACACTGCTTCTGTGGGGCTCCTTCTCTTTTCTGCCACTATCATTGCTGCCCATCTTCTTCTCCTTCCCTTCCTGATCTTGTTTTTATTAATCTCATCCTCTTTCTGATTCTCATTCTTGTTCTTATACTCATCCTTGTCTTCTCACCCTTGTTCTTAATTTTCCTGCTTTCATTGTTATACTTTTTCTTCCCTTTCTCTTTTTTCTTTCTTCTTATTCTCTTTGCTCTTTCTCATCATCTCCAACATTTGGCAGTGGAACACGATGTGCAGGCATTCTTGGGATATGCGAGGAGCCATCTGATGTAACACAGCAATAATAGCCCACATTCAGTTCATGCCATGATTTCTGTAAGTCTTTAGAAATGCCGTTCAAATAAGAGTATGTGATGTTCTCATAAATGAAATATTACTCCTCAGAAACTTTTGGCATATCATCTAGCACCTTGGATGATTGCTATAAAGTAAGACAATTCATCTTATATGGGCAAAAATGCCTTCAAATACTAGCAAAACTATTGCTGGTAAACATCTGTCAATTTAAAGTGTTTAAATTTTTACTATATACATTGGCTTTGTTCTTAGAACACCTGATTGGGGAGGGGAGGGGAAGTAGAGAGTAGGGAGTAGAGGAAAAATATGATTACCATGTCTTTAATGATTCATTTTTTGTTCAAAACCTAACCTGCCTGACAGTAGTGAGGCAGCTATGATGTTCATTGATTCAATAGTCACTTTAAATTATATTTGAATTTTTCCATTAAAAAAAATAAGGGGGGAAGAATATGTGATGATCAATTATGATAAAATTTGCTCTTCTCAGCAATGTGGTGATCCAAGATAATACCAATAGACTTGGGATAGAAAATGCCATCCATATCCAGAGAGATAACTATGGAGATTGAATATGAATCAAAGCATAGAATTTTCACCTTTTTTGTTAGTTTGTTTGCTTGCTTATTCTTTCTCATGATTTTTTTTCCTTTTTGGTATGATTTTTATTGCACAATATGACAAATATGGAAATATATTAAGAAGCACTGTACACATTTAAGCTATATCAGGTTGTTTCCTATCTTGAGGAGGAGAATGCAAAGGAGGAAGGGAGAAAAAAAATTTGGAACACAAAATCTTACAAAATGAATATTAAAAACTATCTTTACATGTATTTGGAAAAATAAAACACTATTGAGATAAATAATGAAAATGCGGTTCAATATTTTCCTTTTAAGTTAATTAATTAAATGATCTAGAAAGAAATATAGTATACAATTTGGACATCTATGTGCCATTACTTTAAGTTGTTAAACTAATGTCTTTGTTACAGCATGTCCTAAGCGCCTATGTCTATCTCCTAAAGTGCAGTGGTATCATAGTCAAGGCCAACAAGAGGGTTCTTACATCCAAATTAAATTAAAAATTATCTCTAGCAGCTAGGTTCATAATAATGTTGGCATTGAATCAAAATTCAGTCTTGGAGAAAAAGAAAATGAAATTCCAGTTTGAAATATGACAATCTTAAAGTATCATGAAAAATCAATTAGTTCTCATCCCCCATTCCATATTTGGAAAATTTGCATTTCCAATTACATTTTTAGCTAGTTCTGTTTAGCTGTCATTTCTCCAGCATTTTAGTTTCATTTCTCCCTTTTATTTTCCTCTTAGGCTTATTCAGAACTGAGAAATGGATACGGAAATAGCCTGATACTGTTTGGTAATTGTTTTTGTGTCCTTGTAGTTTAGTAAATGTTTCTTTTATTTATTTGAATGCTAAGATATTTGGAATGTATAAAAGTTCATTACTGATAGTGATTTAGTGTTTGTGATTTTTTTTCTGAATAATGTTGTTTCATTGTTGGGCAGCTAAATATTATAATAAATGGAATAGCATTCAAATCCAGCTTCAGACACTTACTAGCTTTTTGACCCTCAGCAAGTCACTTAACCCGTTTGCTACAGTTTTCTCATGTGAAATATGAGAAGGAAATGGTAAACTCTTTGCCAAGAAAACCCCAAATGAGATGACAAAGAGTTGGACACGACTGAATCACAACTGATCACAATCCAGAGTTCCCTTGTTTATTCCTTTTTATTTTTGCTTTATCAGCATGATTACAATTCCTGTTTCAAGGACTAACTTGATGTACAATGTGATTTTTGTAAGCAATGGATTGAAGAATTTTTTTCTCATTCAATCTGCTACTCTTTTTTCATTTTCATTTATTGTAAGTGGATTTATGATTAAATTCATGAAAGTTAGGTTGACATTTTCTTCTGTTTATCTCTAATATGAGGTTTTATTAAAATTAAGATTTTCCTTACTCTCTTCTGCTATAAACACAGTTCTATGTTTCTTCAGTTATTTTAGTTTAATCTTTTTAAAGGTGGCTCTATTCCCACTGCCTGCCTCTCCCTCACTCCATATTCCCACTAAGATTTATCAAGTCTTTCCCTTTGAAGTTTTCTTAGTAATTCTCTTTTTTATTGTTATTTAATTCTTTCCTTCTTTCTTCCCTCTCAATCAAGTCTTCTCCCCTAATAGTGTTGCTCATTGGATTTTTAATTTCATTTTTGAGTTCTGTTCCAGAGAATATTTCTCTGTCTTCATTATCCATGTTTTCTTTCTGTCTGTTACAGACTCTCATTCTCTACTTCACACATCCCCAGTAATGATATAATCCTTCTTTTTTCTTTATATTCTTTGTGGAATCAAAACTTCTAAAAGTGGTTCTCCACTCTAGGTGTTTTCTGCCAGTGCCTTATACAGTTTGCCCACAGATTCACCTTTTCCATTTTGGCTCATTTTCAGAACAATGCCAATTCCTACTGGTGACACAGGATCTCTGCCCCATAGTTACACCACCCCAACACCCTTGATTATTCAGTCCATGGCTATTCTATATTCCACTGGTTTCCCTTTTTCTCCAATTGCCTTGAACTCTTCTCTCTCACCCACTCCCCAAGGTGCCAGATGCCCAAAGAAATTCCAACTCATCCTCTCCTCAGTTAAGACAAATCCTCCAGACCAAATCCAACTCCAGATCCCCATTTCTCTTCAAAGAACATTTCCCTTTACACATAGCAACATTCATCACTTGAAGCACTACCAAATCAAAGCTTCCCTCCTTTTTATCATGCTTTTCCCATATATATATCTTCCTTATCCACTCCCCTACAGGCTGTTCTTTTACTGAGAGAACACAGGGTTCACCTTCTCTCATTGCTAGCCCTCCACTTGACATGATCAAATCATATATTTCCCTCTATCTCCCTTCTTTCCATCCCTTTTTCATATATCCTCCTCTTTAGGAATGAAGTCTCTCTCTGTCTCTCTCTGTCTCTCTCTCTGTCTCTCTCTCTCTGTCAAACACACACACACACACATTCACCTGTAAGCAGAGAGTATCATAAGATTCTGTCCCTATTATTATAGGCCTGATAATAATTCTTCACTATTACCACCTGGCTTCTACATTTATCCCTATATTAGACAATACCAAGTGAAGGAACTCTCTCATTAGGAACAAGGCAAACCCAACCAAAAGATAGAATCCCAGATCTCATCCAAGAGGAAGTTCTCCCAAGTCTCTCCTGTAACAATTCGAGGATTAGAACTTGATGAATCACCAGCCTTTTTCATCTCTTCCCAGAATCTTTTCCTTCAAAAACCCACTTCTCTCTCAAAGATGGATGCTAGAAGTACCCAAAGTAACTCAAAGGATAAAGAAAATTTGAAGTGACTTAAAGGAAACTTAAAAAAGACTGAGGAGTGCTCCTCTCTCCTTCTCTTGGCAATTCTGCTCCATCCCTTATACAGGGCAAGACCTTCATCTCTAGATGAGGATAGACTCTCAAAACAATGGGGTTTGAGACAGATTTTAGATATAATTAAGCTCAAATCTGCAGAGTCGGTGACCATTAGATGCATCCTGACACCATGGATCTTTGGTAAATAATACTCCATTCCTCCATTTTGGCTTAGTTGTTTTTATTTTTTTGTGTTTTTTTAGGGTTAGGGTTTTTTTGTTTTTTGTTTTTTGTTTTTTGAGAAGACAGAGAAATTCCTCTAACAGGATGAGTTCCATGTCTTCCTGTGTATGAACCTTGAGAGAAGGTGCTGTTCTAGTCCCTTGAGGGGAGAGGAAGAGGACAGTCAATAAGGAGGGAGTGTTTCATCTCCTGCTCTTCAGGTTGAACTTTTTTCTCCTGCTACACAAGCTTCTGCCTAATTTTCAGCCTTCAGAAAGATGAAACAGAGCCTCCTATGTGGCCATCTGACTTTATGCCTTGCTTCTCATATTGTACTTGTCTACAGTTCAATCTCCATTTACCTCTATGATGAAGAGTGGATCCTTCTATTCAATGATGAACACTTTCATACCTGATCATACCTTATACATTCCTATGATTCTAAACCTCCTGTAGGTCACCATACAAATTCCATTCTTCATTCTATAGAAATGAAATGAATGAATTTACTAATCACCTTGATTTACTTGAGCTTATTATTCAGGAAAGGCTGAAATAACTTAGAAATCAAAATTAGCCCATCAGGAGGTAGAATGAGTGTTGCTTGAGTGTGACATACCAGTGATGTTTTGCAGAGCCTATTGGGTGAATGTGGAACACCTCTGCTGTGCCAGCTAAACAGGACTGGTTGAAAGTGATTAATACTATCCCCAAATGGACAGAGCTTACACAAACATCCTGATTTTGGATACTCTGGATTCCTCCTATTCTTCTGCCTTCTTTTGTTGTAAAAAAAACATATAAACCACTTCCTAAGTCCACAATCTTAACAACAGCAGACTACCTTCTATTATTCTCCATATGTCCATGGTGAATTCACCCACTAAATGCTTCCAGTTTTACGGTTGAATTGTGTTTTCATTCCTTTTGTTCTGGTGGAAGCTGTGCCTCAATTAATCAAATTGCCAATTAGTCATCCCCCACCATCCAATTCTTTTTTTCCTTCTTCCTCAATCCTCCCACCCCAAAGTTTCACCTAATCCCTATAAAAATTTTCCACCATTCAGGAATTCTTGTTCCATGAACAGCAAACATCCCTTAATTCTAAATATTTTTCTCTCCCCTTCCATATCCTAGCTATCTTGAAACTTGCCTCCCATCTAATGACACAGTCTCACTGGCCAGCCCTTCCTGTTCTGTTTTCACCTTTACTCTTTCCCCTAGGCTCATTGATGGAGGCAGGTGAGTTGTAATACTTCCATTGACATTTCCATGTTCTTCCCTCACCTCCATTATCCAGGAACCTTTCCTCTTTTGAGGTTCATGCAATTCGTAATTAATACTCAATCAAAATCCTGTTATTGTCTTCACATCTCTAGATCACTATCTTTTCTTCCTTGATGAGTTCTATACCTAGTTCAATTTTTTTTTCCTCCTCAACTCCTTCCCTTATAGTAGTAATCTCCAATATAGATACTAATTTTCCTTCCAAAACCTTAAGCACTCACTTCCTCAACCTATTTACTTCCCATGCCACTCAAGTCATACAAAAAGATGGTCATATCTTTGATCTTGCCATATTCAAGAATTTTGAAATCTCCTCAGCAAAATTTATTAGCTTTTCACCTATCCTTTGCTTCCCTTACCAAAATCTACTCTTTGTCCTCACTTTGATTCCCTATCCCTAGACCATTCAATTCTCTACCAAGCCATCTCAATAGATTTCTCCTATTTTCTCTTTTCCCAGTTTTGACCTTTTGGTGAACTAATTCAACTTTATACTGTCCTCTTTTCTTGAGTGCCTATCCCCTTCATAGAAATAATTGTCAAACTTCAACCTTGAATCATTATCACCATCTGCTACCTTCACTCCTACACACATGCTGCTGAAAAGAGGTGGAGAAAATCATTCAACTGTTCTGATTGAGTCTCCTACAAATTTATGTTTTACAACCTCATATTGGCTTTTCCAAACTTTTTAGTCCCTTTTCAAATCCCAGGGTCATTTTTTCCCAATTTTGTCAGTTGATAATTTTGTCTTAGATTTTAGTTCACTATGAACTGCTTCTCCTATCTTCCTCATCACATACAATTCATATTCCTTCTGCCACTTTTGCTTCCTTTGTCTTACTTGAAGAGATAATTTTACTGATTACTAAGACTAACATATAATCTATACAAGTGGTCCCATTCTATTGAGTTTCCTACATCAGATTGTTCTCTCTGCCATCCCCACTCTATCATTTTTCTTTGGTTTTTCCCTGTCTACTAGCTCCTTCTTTACTGCTTAAAACATTTTGTCTACCCTATTCTCAAGAGAAAAAAAAAAAAAAAACTAATTGATCCTTGTATTATCACCAACTACCTTCCTGTGTTTCTTCCACCCTTTTTGATTAAACTCCTTGTAAAGTCATATACAATAGAGGTGCCTTTACTACCTCTTTTCTCACTCTCTAAATCCCTTACAATCTAGTTTCTCATCTCATCATTCCACTGAAACTATTCTCTTCAAAGTTATCATAGATCCCTTCATTGCCCAATCCAATGATCTTTTATCAGTCCTCATTCTCCTTAACCTCTCAACAGCCTTTGACAATGTAGATCACAGACTCTTTTCTCACTAGGTTTTATGGACACTACTCTCTTCTTATATTAGAACTCTTACATATTAGACACTTCTTTGAAGCTATCCTCAAACATATCATAGCCATAAGCATACTACATGGTTCTCTTCTACATTCCCTTCTTTTCTCCCTCTATTACTTCACTACTTATTATTTCCCAAGGATTTTATTGCATACAAATGCTGACGATTCTTAAAATATATCTACTTATAGATATAGAGACTTATCTGTCTTATCTAGCTTTCTCTGATACCTCCAAAATTATATTTCAATTATATATATATAATTTCAAAATTATGTCAGACTTCTCAAAACAAATATGTGGCACATATATTAAACTCAATCTATTCAAGCTGAATTCATTACCATTCTCCCTAAAGTTTCTTCCTATCTGAACTAACTTATTTAATCATCAACTCTAAGGAGTCCCAGCTCACTCTTTGATATGAAGACAAGAGTTAAACATTTCTGAGTCATTTGTTTAGCCACCATATGGTAGTGCTATGAACTCACTAGATCTTGTTTAAATAATTGTGTAGTGTCATAAGTGACATACTCACCCTGGAAGTTATGGGGTTAGTCTTATAAAGCAGACATGCCTGTGGAAAAACAGGAAAGCCTTCAAATAATCTCAGAGAATGATCCTGCACTCTCTGTTGATTAAGTTAACTGACAGTCTAGGATGTATAGTTAGTGTGAATTTACAAAAGTAGAATGACCTCATATGCCCAACAATTCCTAGTAAATTCAACATTTCTTTGGCTTAATTCTATTTCACTGAGATTTATGTGACCCTAGAATAATGAAATTGGTTCTCCTAGAGTGGATACAGCAAATTTCATCAAAATAACACACAATTGGCCATAAGAAAAAATCTACTTGGTAATAGCATGCTCAGAGTTTCTCCTAGAAACAGATAACCCCCAGAAAGAACATATAGTTCATTATATTTAATCCTCAAAATCATACCCTCTGGGAACAAGAAATGTAGAAAATAAATTCATTTCTTAACTGAAAAATGAATCACGATCCTA
Source organism: Sarcophilus harrisii (assembly GCF_902635505.1). NCBI lineage: Eukaryota > Metazoa > Chordata > Mammalia > Dasyuromorphia > Dasyuridae > Sarcophilus > Sarcophilus harrisii. The sequence continues at coordinate 435,967,213 of NC_045427.1, read as the reverse complement.
TATAATGCACTCAAAAATTTAGGACTCTTCAAATAATATGAACAGACAATTCAGAAGAAATTAAAACCATTTCTAATCATATGGAAAAGGTGCTCAATTACTACTGATCAGAGAAATGCAAATTAAGACAACTCTGAGATACCACTACATACTTCTTACATTGACTAGAATGACAGGGAAAGATAATGACAAATGTTGAAGGGGATGTGGGAAAACTGGGACACTGATATACTGTTGGTGGAACTGTGAATACATTCAGCCCTTCTGGAGAGCGATTTGGAACTATGCTCAAAGGGCTATCAAACCGTGCATACCCTTTGATCCAGCAACAGTTCTACTGGGCTTATATCCAAAAAAGATCTTTTTCTTTGTTTTTTATTTATTTATTTTATTTTGCTGAGGCAATTGGGCTTAAGTGACTTGCCCAGGGTCACACAGCCAGGAAGTGTTAAGTATCTGAGGCCAAATTTGAACTTAGGTCCTCCTGACTTCAAGGCTGGTGCTCTACTCATTACACCAACTAGCTGCCTCCCAAAAGAGATCTCAAAGGAGGGAAAGGGACCCATATGTGCAAAAATGTTTGTGGCAGCCCTTTTTGTAGTGACTACAAACTGGAAATTGAGTGGATGCCCATCAATTGGAGAATGGCTAAATAAATTATGCTAAACGAATGTTATGGAATGTTCTTGTTCTGTAAGAAACGACCAGTAGAATGATTTCAGAAAGGCCTGGAGAGACTTACATGAACTGATGCTGATCAAAATGAGTAGAACTAAGAGAACATTGTGCCCAGCAACAACAAGATTATATTACAATAAATTTTGATGGACATGGGTCTTTTCAACAATGAGATGATTCAGGCAATTTCCAATGATCTTTTATGATGAAGAGAGCCATCTACACCCAGAGAGGGGACTGTGGGAATTGAGTGTGGACCACAACATAGCATTTTCACTCTTTTTGTTATGGTTTGCTTGCATTTTATTTTTTCTTATTTTTTCTTTTTTGATTTGATTTTTCTTGTGCAGCAAGATAATTTAGAAATATGCATGCATATATTGGATGTAACATATTTTTACCATGTTTAACATATATTGGATTACTTACCATCAAGAGGAGGGAGTTAGGGGAAGTGGAGGGGGTGGAAATCGGAACACAACATTTTGCAATCTAGACTATGTGGTTTACTAGATTGTGCCTTCACTAGTTTGAGTTTCAAAGGATACAAACCCCAATTATAGCTCTGCTATTTACTAGATGTTTTATTTTGGACAAGTCAATTTAATTTCTCAGGGCTTGATTCCTCCATGAGGAAATTGGATACTCTGACCTCCTTTCCAAGTTAAAATCTTTTTCTTATGAGATATCCCTTCTAACTTTCAGGGGAAAAAGAGACGAATCTGCTTGATTCAATTATTGTGACTTCAGTGTAGTCATAGTAATCATCAAGTAGGTATTACACCAGGAGTGAGTATGACCCTCCAGATGTGTGAAGCACAAGATTCCCAGGATGCTCAACTCCGACATCCCTTGAATTAATCAGGGGGCAGCCCAGCCCACACAAAAGAGTCCTTTGAGTCTCCAACCCCATAAACCATATTGTGTAACCAGGTGATGAAATGACATACTTCCTCTCTGCTGTTACTTCTGCTGCCATTACTTGAAGACAATCATTTTACATTCCTTCCTAACTTCAGATCCTCTCCTCACCAGGAAAGAATCACATCCTCAACCCAATCTGCAACTATTTATATTTAGGGCAACAGAATCCCTTCCAAGATGACAGATGACACAATTCCTTCCCTCAAGAAACTTAATACCCAGTAGCAGGAATGTGAAAAGAACACATGTAAGTTTGAAACAAGGGAAAAATCAGGATAAAGTGTTCTAGAAACATTGAAAGAAGGCTCTCCAGTGTCCTTTTTTGACTCAATTTGAATTAATTACTCAGTCCTTTTCTTCCTAAATAGTTCTGGGTCTCACTTCTTTGTTACTTTCAATATCCTCCTAAATCCCCATCCAATGATTCTTCTTCTCTTATTCATAAATAGTTACTTTGTATCTGAGATTTCTGGGTCACAAGTTGCTCAAATGGATGCTGGGAGAAACAGGTTATGATTAATTCAGATTTATCCAATCAAAATCATCTCTGAAGACCTATGTTCTGTTTCACTGAATCATGACCAAATGACCTGAACATCAAGGATTTGTTTGCCCTGTAAGATAGACATGCTTAGTTTTTTAACACATTTTCCTCTTGTCTAGAAAGGTTAGAAAATGATATATAACAAAATAGCATTTCTGGTAGTTTTTTTAAATCTTATTTAATATTTTATTTTCTTTTGAAATTTTTTATTTTTTCCCAATTACATATAAGAAAATTAAACTTTTTTAGTTTATTCTTTTCAAGTTACATGGAAAAAAATTTTCAATATTTTTCTTAAAACTTTGAGTTCCACATTCTTTCCCTTCATTCCTCTCAACTCCATCTCAAAGAAAATGCAAGTAATTCAATATAGGTTATATATGTATAAGTCATAAAATACATTTCTATAATGTCATGTTGGGAAAGAAAACATAGGCCTCCCCACAAAAAAAAAGTCTTGAAGAAAAATAGTTTTAAAAGTATGCTTCAATCTGCATTCAGTCACCAGCAGTTCTTTGTCTGAGTTTGGATACCATTTTTCATAAATCCATCAGAGTTGTCTTGAATTGTTGTATTGCTGAGCATAGTTATGTCATTCACAACTAATCGTTCCACATTAGTACTATTACTTTGCACACAGAGCATTTCCCTTTGTATCAGCTTGTAGAAGACTTTCCAAGATTTTTCTGAGAGCATCGTACTTATAATTTCTTATAGTATAATAGTTATTATAGTATATATAGTATAGTTATTATAATAGTATAATAACAATCACATACTACAGTTTATTCTGATTGCCCAATTTTTCTCATTTTCTAATTCTGTGCCTTCAGAAAAGAACTTCTTTAAATATTTTGTACATATAAGACCTTTTCCTTCTTTTTTTAAAAATTTCTTTTGGGATACATGCTTATTAGTGGTATTCCTTTATAACCCTTAGGCATTGCTCTACAGATTGGTTTTATCAATTTACAACTCCACCAACAGTGAATCATTTTTCCATATCCCTTTCATCATTTCTGTCCTATTAACCAATCTAATACTTTAAAATTGTTTTAATTTGCATTTCTCCAATCAATAGTGAGTTAAAACATTTTTTCATATAGCTGTAGATAGCTATGATTACTTCATCTAAAAACTGTTCCTAACTTTTGATCATTTATCAACCGGGGAATGGATCTTTTTTTTTTTTAATTTGTCTCAGTTCTCCTTACATTTAAGAAATGAGGCCTTTATCAGAGAAATTTGCTTCAAATATTTTTTTCACAATTACTCTTGCTAATGTGTGCTTCTCCCCCCATTTATTCCATTCTCTCTCTCCTTTTATTCTGTCCCGCCTTAAAATTATTTTGCATCTGACTACCCTTCCTCCATTAGGTTCTCTCTTCTATCAACCCCCCATTTCTCTCATTCCTTTTCCCTCCTACTCTATTAACATGTTGACTATGAGAGTCAAGTGGGGATGTCCAACTTGAGCTAACAACATGGAACTAGAGTTTGAGATATTAGCAGGAGTATGTTGTCAATGCTTAAAAATCAGAAGAGAGGAGAAGAAATTACCTGGTTTGAATTGGGCTCTAGAGAATAGAAATGATTGGGTAATGGAAGATGACAGATAATGGTTATTACTTTCTGAGAAAGGGCAAAAGTGTGAGAGGCAGCTAAGAGGTGCCATAGTGCCCAGAACACCAGGTCCCAAGTTCGAATGTGACCTCAGACATGTCCAAGCTGTGTGACCCTGGGCAACACCCTGTAGTTCCTCATCTCTACAATGAACTGAAGAAGGAAATGGTAAACTGTTTGCTCTATGAGCAAAGAAGAATTGAATTAGCTCTGAAGAAAGGTGAGATGCACAAAGTTAGAGAAACTACCCCATATGTTCATAGGGACTATTTGTGGCTAACCTGTGACAGAACATTCTGAGCTCGTATTGATCTGATCGATCACAGTCAGACACATTGTAATTTGATTCTAACATTATGATGTCATTTTTGGTTCTCTTCGAGAATGAAGGACACCACCAACCATAAACGGTTCCAGTTTTTTGCCAAGAAAACTCCAAATAGGATTACAAATAGGATACAATTAAAAATGACCTGTATTGGAGATACTAAAGTGAGAGATTCTGAAGCTAGAACTGGAGAAAATTGTCAACATGGAGGATCATGGTGAAAGCCATGCAATAACAATTCCTTGCCTTCTTTTCCCTGGAACACCTCTTTCCAAGGTCACCTGTGATTGGAACAAAAATTCACAGTCTTGGATTCATGGAGAGAAGACAGAGAGGGAAAGTTGCATAGCATATTGGAAGTTTCACTGGGTACCTATGTAAGATCTATTTTATTTTAGACTAGTTGATTTAGTTTCTCTGAGTTTGTTTCCTCTATTGAAGTAGTTAGATGCTGTAGTCTCTGAAGTCCTTTGTGTTTTTAAGATCTTATCTTTCCTACTTACAAAAAAAAAGGGAAGAATGGGGTTCATTCAGTCAATGTGACACCAGTTTATTCACCCTGGCTAATGAGTGGTTACTATTGTTCATCCTTCATTTTCAAAAAGGACCAGTGACATCTCAGAATGATGACTTGCTCATGAAGTAGATCTAAGTGAGGCAAAGTTCTCATCCTCATCAAAGTCCAGTGTCCAAACAAAAGCCAGGAGGAGCAGCAATGGCCTGGGGTGCAGTGGATTTCCTTGGCATCTTTGATGTCTGACCAAAGTCTAAACTCTCCTACTTCAGCTACTTTCATGGTCGTTGGAACAAATTATTCTCATCCACTTTTTCCAGCTGGGAGAAGTCTCCACATACTTTACAATGCTAGACATATCCCTAACTCATCAGCAGATCTGAGGCCTGTTAGTTACCCTCAACCTAGTTTTGCCCATCTGCCCAGATGGTTTTACTGGGGAATGGCTGCTGCAGCTCCTTAAAGCTTTAGGTGAGGGGTTCATGGGGAGTTTAAAGAGGACTAACACCTCTGGTATGAGGGCTTGCTGAGCCCTTTTAAGGGCTAGACATGCATCTTTGGTGACCACCTTTTACCTACTTTTACCTGTAGCTACTATGCCAGGAGCAGATATGTTCCCCAAGCTCTGTAAGCTCTGAGATCCCTGGATTATCAACTCTCATTTTCCCTGTATTAATAAGTGAACAGCCAAGCTTAGATGAAGGAACCCCCTTTACTTTTTCACACCCAAACCCTGTTGTGTAACCACGTGATGAAACATCAGACTTCCTTTCTTTCTAATTACTCCTGTGGACACCACTCAAAGATAACATGGGAACATCAGGCAAATTAGTCTTTCCTCCCATTTCCAGTCTTCTCAGCAGTGAAGACTTGTCTTGTGACAACAAACCTCCTTTAAAAATGAAATGCACTCCTTAAAAAAGAGAAAAATGAAAAGCACAATCTCTTCTCTCAGCTTAAAGCCTAATAGTGGGGATATGAAAAGAACACATATAAACACAAGACAAAGGAGGTCAAGCCAAAAACAAAAAACAAAAAACGATGGATGGAAGACTACAGTTTCCTGCATGGAGTCTTGCTCAATGAATTTATGAACTTCATTATCCTAAATCTCTGAGTTCTAGATCTCTACTCACTTCTTTGTTAACCTTAACTTTCTTGACAATCTTCATTTAATGACTCATGCTTTATTTCCTTTCATCTATCATTCTTTTCTTCCTTCTTCATAGTGTATCCTAGATTCCTAGATTACAACTCTCTCATAAGGACAGCTGAGAAATCTTTATTCTTTTGTTTCCATCATCTGTTACCTCTTTATCATTTAATTCTAGGTAATGGATCTTAGTGGAGATCAGATGTTAGTTTTTCAATTCAATTCAATTTAACAAATAATTTTTATTTGACTACTTTATGTAATACATCCTGAACAAACAAAGGCAAAAACAGTAAAGAATTCTTGTCCTGACAGAGTTTGCCATCTACTGTTTTATTGTATGTATGCAATTAACAAACTACTCAGGGCAATTAGGTGACTCAATGGATAAGAGTTCTGAACCTAGAATCAGGAACACCTGAATTCAAATCCAGCTCAAACACCAACTATGTCACCCTGGGCAAGTCATTTAATCCTGTATGCTTCAGTTTCCTCATCTATAAAATGAACTGGAGCAGAAAATGGCAAGCCACTCTAGTATCTTTGCCAAGAAAACCCCAAATGGGGTCACTAAGAGTCAGACATGACTGAAAAAAAACAACAACAAAAACATCCTGCAAGTATGATAGAGACAAATAAGAGATTCAGATAGAACTCTTAAGTAAATTTTATGACAGTCACTTTTAGACAGGGTTCAGCAAAATTTCATGAACAAAGTATTCCGGAAATTCAGCATTAAAATAAGAGAAGTATTTCAAAAGTCAGACATGAGGAGGCAAGAGTGATGTGCGTGTACCCAGAGGCAAGAGATGCTAGAAAGAATGTTTGGTTTTTTCGTGGATATTTAATATATAAAGGAGTACTATGGTATAATGTAGGAAAAAGAGATTGGAGACAGATTGTAGATGGCTTTAAATGTCAAATTAAAGAGCGTTTTCTCCCTAGTCAGTAGAAAGCCACTGAATGGTTTTGTTTTGTTTTTTCTGGAGAGGCAATTGGGGTTAAATGACTACTTGCCCACTATCACACAGCTAGTGTGTCTGAAGGTGGTTTTAAACTCAGGTCTGCTGCTCTATCCATTGTGCCATCTAGCTGCCTCTGAACGATTTTTTTTTAATGGAATGGTATGTTTGTTTGCATAAAACAGGACTATTATTACCATTCACATCAAGATCTGAAACAATGAGTCTAAAGGAAGTTGAACTTAAATTCCTCCCACTTTTCATCTCTCTGTTAAGAAGTTCCCTTTAGCCACCAAAGTTTACCTAGCTAGGTGAGTCATGTTATTGACTCTAATTGCTTCCCTGCCCATTCTATGAATCCAAGCCAACGAGTCACACAGAGAAAAAAAGCACCAAAGACCCATTGAAATGTCCAGCATCCTCTACTTAACATGATTCTTCTCTGCCTTCTCTGCCACTGATTCTCCTCCTTGGCCTTTCTGGTGAGTGGGTAACCCTGAGGAAAAAAAAGGTAGAATCCAGAAGTTCATCTGAACAGATCATTATGGTTCAAGATCATTATGGAACAGATCAGGATACCATCCCAAGGGCTTGCAGGGATAGGTAAGTGCTGAAAAGGACTAGAAAATATTTGCTCACCTAATTTACATATAGCTCTTCTTTCTATAGAATGCTATTTTATGCAATGATTTCATCTCAGGAGCACCATGAGGTAGAAAGTCCAAGTAGTACTGTCTCCATTTTTCAGACAGGAAAATGAGACTCAGAAAATTTCTGTTGAAGTGACAATGATGAGGTATGGATCGTGGCAGGAATATGGGTAGGTCTCCTAGTTCTCCAAAACACCAAGTTAGGGCAGGTTCCCAAAGGCTGTGATAAGAAAAGGCACTTTATTAAAGAGAGACACACCAAGATGTTCTCTTAGTGGGCAATGTCAAAGAATTACAAAGAGACATTTTCTTAGGGCTTACTTATATACAGAAACAAAACAATTTGGGTTTTGCATCTGAAAGGAACATACTTGAGATAGGGTGTGGGAAAAGAGTCTTTCCCATGGAATGTAGTTTTTGCATCCAAAAGGTGCATAATGTGTGGGAAGAGAGTCTTTCCCAGGGAATGTAGGTTTTGCATCCAAAAGGTGCATAATGTATGGGAAGAGAGTCTTTCCCAGGGAATGCAGATGCTCTTCTGGACGAGGCTATATTGTCCTCATTAACATCACTGTCATGAAATCTCCATCTTCTTGACCCCAGTCTAGTGGTCATTCTGATGTGATGAGATTCCCAAAATGATATTATTTCTCTAACTTTCCATAAGTGACACCTTTGGTTTATTCTGAATTAAAAGAGGCAGAGGGAGGAAGTGTGTTATAGTGACAAGTGCTGTGAAGTGAGTGTCAGAAGGCCTAGAATTTAGCTCTGCCTCTGCCACTAACGATGTGTTTATTTGGGTGAATCACTGAACCTCTCTAGACTTAAAATGACAATTAGATAACAATAACAATACTATATTAGCAGTATTTGACATATCTAAAAGGATTTACAATTTTAAATGTTTTGACACAAAATAATTTAATGAAATATTGCAAATATAATCATTTTCATTTAACCAGTGAGGAAATGAAGACTTACAGATATTAAAGGATCTGTCCAAAGAAATGGTAAAACCTGGAACTTGAATCTAGGTCTTCTGACATGATTTTTTTTTTATCTTTCCAATTCAATTATCTGAGTATTTCTTAACTATATATTATATGTAAAGTCCTGAGCTAAATATCAGGGATGCAAAGATGCAAAACAACTTGGTCCCTCTGCACTAGAAAGTTAATTGTATGTTGGGGGAGAAATATGATGCACTCATAAAATAATATAACCAACACAGTTGATGATCAAGAAATGCTAGATGAATAAATGAATGAATGGAAAGAGAGATTCAAACAAAGTGGTCCAGAAAAATTTGAAGAGGCAGAGATCGTTTTCGGGTAAAGGATTTCATCTTTCATGAACCTTTCCCAAAACCTTTACCTGAAAACGATCTCTCCCTCTTCAGTTTTTCTCTTTCTGCATGTTGAGTTGAACCATGCAGGAAGAGAAAAACTTCAGCAGTTTGAGAAAAATAAGAAATATATTACAGGCATTGGGATAGTCTGTGATGGGAGATGCACAGATTGAAGGATGGCAGAAAAAGATCAAGAAATAGCTAGTATATGGAAAGTATAAAATTCTGGCTTCCTAGAGTAGTGCTCTAATTGAGGATGCTACCAGTCAGTCTACCAAAGTCAAATTTCCATTTGAATGCTTTTATTCTACCATGTAAAGTACTTATTTTAACTACCTTGCAATAATTCCTAGAATATGAAAAGGAAAAAGAAAAATAGGAGAATTCATTGTTGGTCTATAAAATGAGAATAATTTTCAAATAATACTAAAAACAAGCAACAAGAATAATTATAATTGACAATGTACATAGCAGTTTAAGAGCTACATGGACTTTTTTTCCCCATTAAATCCTCAGAGTGAAATTTTTAAATAATTACTTGAAATCTTATTAACCTCATTTTCCTGAGAAGGAAGCAGAGTAAGTGACTTCCAAGTGTAACACCATGAATATTGCAGACTGGATTTGAGGCCAGCTCTTAATTTGCTGTTAAGTCCAGTGCTTGCTAGTCAAAGAGAATTAAACAATAAAACTTAATTATGTACTGACTGTATAGTTCACAGACAAAAGAAAACCAAGCGCTCTTATTCTCAAGGTGTTCCAGTTTCTATGGAGGGAAATAGCACAGAAATGTGAAAACAATTCAAAATAAGCCTAAAATAAAATAAATTGGCTTTAACAGGGAGTGGGATGGATGTTGGAAGAGGAAAGAAGACATGCTGCACAAGGGAGGTGCAACTTAAACTCAGCTCAAATGTGTTTGTCTAATATTATCACTCCTTCCAGAATTACATGCCTCCTCCATAATTCCCTCTTAGTTCTCCCTGAACCCAGAATCTGGATGCCTGAGGTATCTCCAAACTAGACGCACATACCCAGGTCAAAGTACTGGATGGGTAAGAGCAAGAAAACTATGTTAAATTTTCATTCCTTTTAAGAAATGGCGGTCAAGAGGAGTTCCAAGTTCTGCAGCCTAAGGATCCCATATATGTGGCAGAGAGAGGGACAGTCAGACTGAATTGCACATTGCTTGGGATTGCACCATCAGGACAAGGGAAATGGTTCAAGGGAAAAGGACCCCAGAGAGAGGAAATTTATAATTTCAAAGGAGGTATCCATTACCAGATAAAAGCAACAACTACATATTCCAATACAGATTTCTCTATCATCAACCACCACATTATTCCAGAGGATACTGGCATCTATTTTTGTGTGAAGTTCATAAAGAGGATTAATTATGATGAAAAGATTAAATCTGGTGAGGATATCATGTTGTTTGTGAATGGTAAGTACAGAACCCTGGCACTCCTTTCCTTCTGCTCTGGGTCTGAATTCCAGTCCCAGGAAGCCAAAGAAGCCTCTCTTCTTTTGAGTTGTCTTTTTTATGTTGAGGAAGAAAGTAGTAGGACAAAGGAGCTTCCAGTTTCAGGACAAGATGCCCCAAAATTAGGAGGTCATGAAATATCAGGCCTGAGTCTGAAAAAATAAGTGGGAAAATGAAAAAGAATGGAAATATAAGTCATAAAAATTTTGAACATTGAAATGATAAATCATAATGTTGGAGGGGACATTAACATGTACATTAAAATACTGCCTAGTTCCACATTGGAATATGATGATATTGCTGGTAAAACCTATGATTTCATTAGTGTTGGGAGGGGTTTGCAGGGTGAAAATGCATCTACCTCATTATATACTTCAACAACACTACTACATGATGATCAATTCTGATGGACCAGGCCATCCTCAGCAATGAGATGAAGCAAATAAGTTCCAATGGAGCAGTAATGAACTGAACCAGCTACACCCAACAAAAGAACTCTGGGAGATGACTAAGAACCATTACATCAAATTCCCAATCCCTATATTTTTCTTTGCCTGAATTTTTTATCTCCTCCACAGACTAATTGTACACTATTTCAGAATCCGATTCTTTTTGTACAGCAAAATAACGGTTTGGACATGTATACTTATTTTGTATTTAATTTATACTTTAATATATTTAACATATATTGGTCATCCTGCCATCTAGGGGAGGGGATGGGGGGAAGGAGGGGAAAAATTGGAACAAAAGGTTTGGCAATTGTCAATGCTACAAAATTACCCATGCATATAACTTGTAAATAAAAAGTTATTAAAAAAAAAAAAAGAAAGAAAGAAAATGCATCTACTACCCAGCATATCCAGGTGAATGAGATGAGGTGAGATTTTTCAAGACATTTGTGAAAATCAAGTAAGGCTTTATCTATTTCAAAGTTTAAGTAGGCCTGAAGGACTTTAAGCATCAAGTCAAGGGCATACTTAAGTCCCCTCCCTGCTATCCCCTAAAGGCATACTTAAGTCCCCTTGTTATCCTCCTATGACATCAGTGTCTTTCTGTTCAGGTCAAATATGGGCAACTATGTACTTATTGGTCAAGTTCAATTTCTTGGGTAGTACCTGAGTTTAGAATGTAAGATCCTCAGCCAATAAGGACGAGGGTCAGTGGTGGGAGATGGTTTTTGCGTTAGGGATAAAAAGTGTTGACCCTGCCCCCTATTATGGTGCTTCCTCCCTTCGATTGTCTGCCCGATGGGTGGGACGCCCAATTCTCGAGAGATTGTATAATAAACTTTGCTTTGCTTCTAGAGATCTCCCCAGCTTTTTTTTTATTAAATGCTGTCTGAACCACACACAGGTGAATATGGACCACTCAGAATATCAGATTATTGTTCTTGCTATTCATTCAGTCGTATCCAACTCTTTGTTACTTCTATGGACCATAGAACACCAAATCCTTCCATCCTCCACTATCTCCCAAAGTCTGTGCAAGCTCATGTCTGTTGCTTCCATGACACTATGACTTCCATGACACCATGACTTCCATCTCTCTCATTTTCTGCTATCTCCTCCTCCTTTTGTCTTCAATCTTTCCCAACATCTCTTCTCATTATGTGGCCAAAGTATTTAAGCTTCAACTTTATTATTTGACCTTCCAATGAATAGTCTGAGTTAATTTCTTTAAATATTGACTGGTTTGATTTTCTTGCTGTCCATGGGACTCTCAAAACTTTTCTTCAGCACCACAATTGAAAAGGGATGATTCTGCAACAGCATTCCTTATCATCCTGTTCTCACAGCTACTGGGAAAATTACAGCTTTGACTACATTTACATCTCTGTCAACGAGGTGCTTTCTCTGCTTTTTTGTATGCTATTAATATTTACCAAAGATTTCCTCCCACAGAACAAGCATGTTTTAATTTCATGGCCATAGTCACCATCTGCAGTGATCTTTGAGCCTAAAAACACAAAATCTAACACTTTCTATTTTTTCTCTCTCTATTTCCTAGAAGTGTTATAACCAGTTGACATGATCTTAGGAGTGTTTTTTATGATAAGCTTTAAAGCCAGCTTTTATATTTTCTTCTTTCACGTTCATCAACAATTACTGTTCTTAATTATTCTTCATTTTCTACATCAGAGTGGTATCTGAGATCGTTGATATTGCTCCTCGCAAACTTAATTCTGACTTTTAATTTGTCCAATCTGGCATTTCACATGATATGCTCTATATGTAAATTATATAAAAAGGTGACAATAGGCCGCTTTATCATAGTTCTTTTCCAATCTTAAAACAATCATTTATTCCATGTTGAGTTCTCTTTTTTTGCTATTTTTAGATAGTATTTTATTTTTCCAAATACATGCAAAGATAGTTTTCAACATTCATTTTTGTAAAATCTTGCGTTCCAAATTTTTCTCCCTCTCCTTCACTTTTCCCCCTCCCCAAAATAGTGAGTAATCTGATACAGGTTAAATATGTGCAATTCTTCTAAACATATTTCCATATTCTTCATGCTGAGCAAAAATAATCAGACCAAAAGAAGAAAAAAGACAAGAAAGGGGAAAAAAGAAGGAGACAAACAAGAAACTATGCTTTGATGCACATTCAGTCTCCATATTTCTCTCTCTGGCACTTTTAATCACAAGTCTATTGGAATTGTCTTGAATTATCTCATTGGTGAAAAGTTATGTCCATCAAAGTTGATCATCTTGTTATTGTGTACAATATTTTTTTGTTTCCACTCACTTCATTTAGCATCAATTCATATAAGTCTTTCTAAGCCTTTCTGAAATCAGCCTGTTCATCATTTCTTACCAAACAATAATATCACATTACATTCATATACCATAACTTGTATTCTATCATGCCTCAACTGAGGGGCATCCATATAATTTCTGATTCCACTACAAAAAGGACAGCTACAAATATTTTTGCATATGTGGGTCTTTTTCTCTCTTTTATGGTCTCTTCGGAATATAGATCTAGTAGAGACTTTGCTAGATCAAAAGGAATGCACAGTTTTATGGCCCTTTCGTCATTTCACAACTCTATCACAACACAAAATTTTAATCTTTTCCAGTCCAGTGGCCATTGTGTAGGCTTTCAAATTTTCTGATATGTTGAGTGCAGCACTTTAACAATGTCATCTTTCAGTATTTTAAATGGTTCAACTGGAATCACCATCATAAATGTAATGCCAGAGAAACTGAGCAAGACAGAGATTAGAGAACAATTTAATAGTTTATTAAATGGGAGAGATTTACTGGGACCAAATGATCCCAGAGCTGAATGAGACTATTGTCTCAAAGAATCCAGCCCTGAATGGTGGATAGCAAAACTCTTTTATGGGTAACAAGAACAATGACATAATAGGGGAGGTACCTGAATGGGGATAACCTAATGGGGGAGGCACCTAGCATGAAATAATGGAGGGAGGTACTGGAGAGGTTACTGATATTCTAATGATGTTTAAAATGGATAGACCTTTATCCTGTCAAACATTAAGAAGGAATGATTATAGCCTAAAGATATAAAACCTTTATCTCATCAAACATTAAGAGGGAAAAGTTATAACCTGAGGCAGAGTAACTAAATAGGACAATTGGGAAACTGGGTCAGGACATTAAAAGAGAACTGTGGCACAACATTCCACACTCTTTCTCTTCTAACTATTCAAATCTTTGAATTACCTTCCTCTAGAAGGTCTTAGCACCATAATTTTGACCAACCCTATGTGAAGTAAATAGATCAAATAAAAATCAAAATAAAGCTAGAACAATGAAGGACTTATAGCAAGGTCAAGTCTCTCCCTGATAACCCCTGAGTTAATCAGCAATACACAAAGTTCCTTATTGCAATCATGTGAGGTTCTCTGTAGTTGGGGAGCGTATGGACAATTCATTGTGAGTTAGGTCTGTGGTCATTTGTGCATGACTCAGTCTCTGCTTACAGAGCAGCAGGGCTCAAGACAGTTGTGCCGCCCATTCAGAGGGGCAACCTGCTTCAGGGGAGAAGGCTGAGGCTTGAAGTAGCTCCACCTGATCCTGCCCAGAGGAACAGACAAGGCTGCAGAAAGGATCAGATTTCTGAGCAGATTATGCACAGTTAGACCAAGGCAAGCAAACCCCAAACTTTTAAGGGCCTGAACCCTTTTAAGTACACTGAAATACTAATTAAGGACCTGGGGTAACAGGGGTGGAGAAACACATCAGAGAGACTGCCAGTCCCAAGACAGGTATCCGATTTCTGGTTGTTTCTAAAAAAATCATTCCCCAAACTGAGTCTGCCAGGGAATTCCAACAGAATAAGGGATTTCAAAGTAGCTTGCTATTTCCTTCTCCCGTGGATCAGTCACCTTTTGTCAGAACTCTCAATCATGACTTGTTCCTTTTGAGCATAACTCATAGTTTGCAAGTCTTCCATGACAAGGCAGTAATCCAGGAAGAAAAAAATAGCAGCTTCTAGCATTTGCATATCACTGAAAATGTGTCCTGGACTACACTAAAAACTTTACAAATATTATCTCATTTGATCATCACCACAACCTTGGGAATCAGGGTTTATAATTCCCCCATTTTGCAACTGAAGAAACTGAAGCAAAGAGACTATAAGTGACTTGCCCATGGTCTCATACCTAGTAAATGTCTGAGTCAGGATATGAACTCAGGTCCTCCTAGCTCCAATTCTAACTTTTCCCTGTGACACCTCATTTTGATTAGGATGATCAGTCATAACATCAACTAGCACAGAGATTTAGGGGAAAATAGATCATAGACCTAGGAGGGTTAAGACTATCCAGTGATGAGACTCATTTAGAATAATACAGGTGAAACTGGGGAAATGGTTATATATCTAGCCATAACTGAATGCCTGTTTGTCTTGTTTAATTTTGTACTGTTTGTCTTGAATGTAATTGCATTTGTTCGTAGATGCATGTATTTTTCAAAAATGATTACACTTATTAGATTATCGTGTTATTACTTTTTATTTTGTATTAACATTATATGTTTTATAACTTCATTTATTTTAACTTTATTTAGTTTTTTGTGGTCTATCATTCTATTTAGTAGGTCTACCAATGTTGTTTATGCTTATTTGCTTTTATTTCACGGACATTTATGTGCTCATCATTATGAAATATGCATTTATAATATATTTTGCATTTAATTTGCATGTTATTCTATTTGAAGCAGATTGCCTAATGTTCCTCTGCATTTTGCTATGTTTTTTCAATACTATTATTGATTATTGTAGTTCTCATATACAAAATGTTCTGAGATGATTTTATAAGATGTTAACTTTTGTTCTAATTTTTGGTGCTATTATACAACTGCCAAGTCTATTATAACTGATTTTTTTTCAGGAAACTGCAAAATTTCAAATATCTGGGAGAAATGTAACTATTCAACTCGGATGTGTTGGGTGCAAAGCCCTTTGTGATTTATAACGCTTTCCAGTTTCAGAATAGAGGAAACTAATAGGAGATGAGCCCTGGAATATGAAGAAATAGCATAATTTTGACACATAATTACTGGTTTGTATGACCATGTAAGGATATAAGGGGAGAGGAAAAGAGGAGGACAAATAATGACTGCAGAATGTTCCATTTTTAGTGCTCTGAGGGGGTGACCTCTTCATGAACTAACAAAGAGGACAGTAAGTGGGGGTGGCAGATGGGTTGTCAGGCTTTCATTCCCAACAGGTAAAATAAGGAAAACCCTTTTAGAAAGAATAGGTAGGATTTATTCCATCCCTGCCTTACTTTTACTTAATTTTGTGGTTTTAAAAAAATTGACAGAATACTGCTTCTAGTGAATTTTTAAATATGAATTGCGTAAACATATGTTGTTCTTTGTCCTACCTTCTCGAAGAGGACCATGACTTTAGGAAGATGTTGCCAAGACATGCAAGTGAATTGGATTTAAATAAGGATGGGATGTGTAAAGTCACCACCCTTACTTTCTCCTCCAGAGCCATCTGGGTCCAATGGCAAGAAACAGATTATGATATCATGATCATGATAACTGGAAATGGTCCTGGATCCTATAGGCAAACTTGGTCTTTTTAAGCTAAGGTCTTTATTGGATCTCAGTTTGATTGAGGCAATGCCTGTTCAGTACTTAAAACTAGGTGAGGATTGAGGCAAAGAATGTCCTCTTTTACCTAGTCAAAAAAAATCTGGGAGAATCAAGCTTTCTGGTAAAAACAGAAACAATTGCTATTTACATTCACTCTGAGTTAATCAGGGCCCAAAAAATGACCAACTGGAGCTTGTTCTGGCATTTATTGTTGGCCAAATCAATGAAAACCAGAGTAATTTGGGTTTAAGGTTTAGTCTTTAAGAAAGAAATCTAGTCCTTAAACCCCAAGATATCCTGGAAGGTTTCATCAGTGTGGGTTTTTTTTATGTAGATTCCTTTGGGCAGAGAACTCAGAGGCAGGGACATGATACTTCATGGATACAGAAGAAAGGGAAAAAGGAAAGGAAAGAAAGGAGGGAGAGAGGGAGAAGGAGGAGGAGAAAATAGGACAGGGAGATTAAAGGGAGAGGGAGAGGAAGAGGGAGAAGGGGAGAGGAAAATAAAGAAAAAATATGCTTCAAGCTATACTCAAAAGTGTCTTTCATGTCTCTCTGCAGGTGGATAGCAGTTTTCATCATGAGCCCTTTAGCATTTTCATAGATCATAGTACTGATCAGATTAGCCACATTTTTCACAACTGATTGTCATTAAAGTGTTACTATTACTATGTACAATGTTCACCTGGTTCTGTCCTATTCATTATTCTCCAGAGATCTTAGATGTTTAACTTTTCTGAAATTTTGTTCACCTCCTTTATTATTTAATGGTTAGATTTATCTAGATTTTTGAGGGAAAACTTCTAGGTTTGCTGCTAGTATAGTTCTACTGTGGTTCCTCCTGTAACTCATTTGACTTTTCCTTCTAAAATTTGTAAGTTGTGCCATTTGGAGCATATATATTCCATATGTTATTACTTCATTTTCCATAGTTCCTTTTAACAAAATGAAATTTTCCTGATCATCTTTTTTAATTTATTTTTGCTTTTGCTTTGTCTGTGACCATGATTCCTAACCACTGCCTTTTCACTTCAGCTAAGTCATATTAAATTCTATTCCAATCTCTTATTTTAATTCTATATCTGTTTTTCTGTTTCAAGTATTTTTCTTATAAACAACACATTGTTAGAGTCTAATTTCTAATACATTCTGCTATCCTTTTCCAATTTATGAATAAGTTCATTCCATTCACATTTAATTTGCAATGAGTAACTGTTTTTCCCCCCCTCCATCCTATTCTCTTCTATTTAGCCTTTTTTTTACTTGTACCCTCCTCAAAAGTCTGTTTTGTTTTTCACATCACCATCCTTAAACTACCCTTCCTCTTATCATCTCCCCACTAATTTCTCTTAACTAAGATGAATTTAATACATCAATTGTATGTATATATATATATATATATATATATATATTCCCTCTTTGAACTAATTCCATTAAAAATTGCCTACCCCCTTTCCCAATTTTCCCCTTCATTGTAAAAATGCTTCCTTATTCTCCTCTTTTATATGAAATAATTCCTCACATTCTTCCTCTCCATTTCTCCTTCTTCTAGTATATCTTTCTCACACTTTCATGTTTTTGGAATCATCTCAACATAATAAATTCACATCCATACCTGCTGTATATGTTGATTGCTTCTAAATGCTCTAATAATGATAAAAGTCTTGGGCATTACATGCATCATCTTCCCATTCAGAAATGTAAAAATTTTAGTCTAAATAGCTGATGTGATTTTATCATGAATTATGTGAGTCTTTCCTTCCATTATTTTTTCTTTTTTTATTCTTTTGTATTTGAATATAAAATTTTCTGTTCAGCTCTGGTCTTTTCATCAGAAATGCTTAAAAATATTCTATTTATTAAAATGCTCACTTCCCCCAAATTTTGGAGGATTGTACTCAGTTTTGTTAGGTATGTCATTCTTGGTCGTAATCGTAGCTCCTTTGCCTTCCAGAATCTTATAAGCCTTCCATTAAAGTATATTCCTTTAAAGTAGTACTTACTAAATCCTATGTGATCCTATTTCTCCATTGTATTTGAATTATTTCTTTGTGGTAGCTTTCACTATTTTCTCTTGAAGAGAGAACTCTCTTGGGAGTTCTAGAAATCATCTATAATATTTTTTGACAGTTTTCTTTTAGGGATCTCTTTCACAGGACGATCAGTAGATTTTTTCAATTTCTATGCCCTCAATTTCTTCTTTCCCTTTCTGATTTTTAGGAGTTATTTTCTTGAGCATTTTTATAACCCCTTTGCCATTTGTCCAATTCTGATTTCCAAGGAGTTATGTTCTTTCCCATTTTCGTGCCTCTTTAACCAAATTGTTAATTCTCTTTTCATAATTTTCTTGTATGGCTCTCATTTCTTTCCCCAAATTTTCCTCTATTACTCTTATTTGATATTTGAATTTATTCTTTTGCTCTTCTTTAATCTCTTTCTTTAGCTCTTCTGGGTATTCTTATTGGGTTTGTGTCTGATCCAGATTTTACTTTGAGATTTTTTGTTGTGAATGATTTCAAGTCATTGTCTCCTTCTGAGTTTTTGTCTTGAGCTTCCATATCACCAAAGAAGTTTTTCGTGGTCAGGTTTCTTTTTGTTATTTCTTATTTTTCTAGGTTTCTTTTTGTTATTTCTTATTTTTCTAGCCTATTTCTTGACTTTTGACTTTGTTAGAGTTGGATTCTCCTCACCTTTGTGGGGATGGCTGGCCTAAATTTCTATAGTTCAATCTGAAGAGCCCCTCTGGTCTGCACTTTCTTCCTTGCCCAGGTAAGTCTCTGATGACCTCATGATGGCAACTGCTCCTGTCTTCCCTGGAATAGCATCCCAGAACTATATTATAGGCTGCAGAGTTGCCAAATGTCTCCCAATCCTGCATCTAGTGTTAGCACAGGGGTCCCTTGGACTCTCTGACCAGATGTTTAGTCCCTTTACCATCCCTGTGTGTATTTGCCATGCCTGGTGCTCCTGCAGTTATTACTGCAGCTGCTACCTCCACAGTACCTCTGGCCAGTTCCCTACACAGGGTAGATCCTTAGATTTTTTCTTTCTGTCTTCCTAAGCTGCCTTGGGCTGGAGGGAAAGACTCCCACTTAGAAATTGATTGGGAATTTTTCTTGATGCTTTTGGAGGAGGTTTGGTAGGAGTGACCCTTCACTCTACCACACTAACTCTACCTTCAGGTGGCAAATTTCATTCAGCTACCAAGATTGCATAGCCTACTCTGTCACAGCTCAGGACCTCCAAGCTCAAACTTTGTTGTAGCTTTAGGCTTTGGGGTAGGCAGAATAACAGGTATGTACCACCAGGCCTAGATTCTCTTTGAGACCTAACACAGAATTCTTTTCTTTATTACAAACTGTGGCTTTGGGAGGAGCCAGAATTTTCCTAGGTCACTGACAAACCCTGCAATAATTGTTTCCTCCAAAATTTTAATACTATATTCATAATACAAACTAGAATTAATATAGTAAGGATCTCTATGACATTTCATATTGAGTAGAATTTATAAGCATACATGAATACTATAAGCATATATTTTTTGTTTCAAATTTGCTCCAGGAATTGCTCCCAAAGAAATACCTCTGTTCTAAGGGCCTCAGGTTAGCGACTACTGCTGCAAATCTTGTCACCTTAAAAACTGACTTATTCAAGATGTAGTCCATGAGTCACTGTGGTCTCACAATCCTAGATGGGATGGGGATAGGGATAAAGATTTTTTTAAAAAAAAACCTCTCTTTGGACTGCAAGAGACATTAGACTGCAGACAGTTAGAACTGGGGTATTATTATAAAACTTTATTATTTTACAATTAGGAAAACTGAAGCCAAAGGGGAAATGATTTGTTCGGGTTTGCTGAGGAAATAAGTAACATGGCTGTGGTCCTAATTTCCTAATTCTTAGTCCCAAAGGGGCAGTGTGGTACAATGGATAGGGTACCAGATTAGGATCCATGTGGCTTTGAACTTAAAGAACCATGTCAATGATATGAAGAGGCTTTGTGGCAGTGAATAGGCATCTTGTCATTAGAGACATATTCAGTGGCAATCATCCAGAAATCTACATTGAGGGAAAATTACCTCTGAAGAAATTACCATTTTTTAAATGTCTGTATGGAAGGTGGAGGGGGTCAAAGACTAACGATATTCTCTACAGTACAAATGACCCTGGGTATGATAGCTGACTTCTCATACTAACCTCTCCTCCATCTAGAGGAAGTCACTTCTGTGTCTTTACTGATTCAACATCTCTTATTCGTTCAATTATACTATGTGTGTGCCCATCTACACATATGTGTTAGTCAAAAATTTTGCATTTCTGTGCTCTTTATGAGTATGATCGAATCATTCTTGTTCCTTTGGGGTATCTACTCTTTTCACTGATGGTATGCGTATCTATGGGAGAATAGACCCCAGGATTAAGGGAGAAAAATTGCTACTTTTTTTCACTATACTATTTCATTAAATGTCTTTTTTTAAAATTTGATTAATTATGGTCTCTGTCCAGTAAAAACAAATATAGTAAGGCTCATCAGGTAGCTTGTTATGAGACAACCCATGTGAATTGGAATGTGCCCTCAGATGTCACAGAGATGGCAAAAATTAGGCCAAGGGAGGATGGGTGACTTTCCTAAAGAAGTCTTGATAGTAAGTAACAAAGAAGGGATCTTCTTTTGGTCTTTGGATTTAAACAATAATAGCCTCATCTCCTTCCAAGAACAAGATTTTATCCAGTAAGATCACATAAATAATGGGGTGAGGTCAGTCATTCCCTGTAATATGTGCCCATGCTCTGGACCTTAGCACTTAGCACAGTGCATTAATAACAGTGTTTTAATAAATGGTTTTTGATCCATTTATTATTGATGTTGATCTAAGGATGACTGTAGGAGGCTCCCATGAAAGAAGATTAGCTGAGACTCCAGACTCTTAGCTAGATGCAATTGGTCTCAGAATAAGAAAATAGCTAGACTATGTGATATCAGTTGCTCACAAATTACCCACTACTCACCTCCTTTATAATAGTTCCTTTTCTCATTTTAACCTCCAGGAAAAGGGGAATTTCTGGACAATTCTTTATAATTTTCCTCCTGACGCTGAAAGTGATATTGTTATTCAGCATATCCTTGCTCTATGTCCTCCAAAAGCAAAAAATAAAGAGGTAAGTGGAGGTTTGTAACCTGTGATTGATCAACTGGGAACTGAGGGAGGAAGGCCCTAGAACCCAGTCACCACCAGTCCAAAGAAGCTACCACCAGAGTGGTTCAGGTATCTCAGTCTCAGAGCAATAGCTGGGCAGGGGTAGTGTAAGGGAAGGGAAGAGAAGCTACCCTTTGCCCAAGGTCTCCTGGATTTCCCAACAGTCCCTGGAATCCTCACCATGGCTCTTAGCTCTTAGCTCTTAGAGAAGTTTTAGTAGAGGGATGGGGGCTGGAAATGGTAGCCTGGGGCAGAGATACATAAGGAGTGGGATGGATGGTATCTGAATGTGTGTTTTATCTCTGATCTCCATTTCCTTCTACAGTTTCAAAGGCTGACTTCTTCATCCCACGTTTCAGCTTCAGCTTCCTTCTGCCTTCAAGCAGGGTATTGACCTAGGACTGAAAAACCAACAAAGTATTCTCCACCCCATTTCTCTTTGGAAAGGACAGCTGGCCCCAAGTTCACCCCTGAAGGCCTCTGGTCCAAGAGCTGTGCCAGAGCAAGTAATTGGTCTTAGCCTCCCAGCATTGACACCCCAGCATCCACATTCTCTGCAGGGCAGAAGGGATGTGACCACCAAGCTCTGATTCTTGAAGTTTCTGCTACTGCTTCTTTCTGATTAGCAAAAAGGAGAATTATCCAGTTGCACAGCCCACCCAGTCATTTTGCACAGCTACCTATGGGTTGCTCAAATGTCCCATGGCTCCTTATCTTTCATTCTTTAAAAACAAAAAAACAACCAACCCAAAAAACCTGATGTCTTTTCTTTTTTACATCAATTTTATTTCCCAATATGATCTCCCTTCTCTCACCCACTCAGGTAGCCATTCTTTACAATAAAGAATGAAAAAGAGGGGGGGGGGGGGAGAAACTAATTCAGCAGAGCTAACCAATGCTTAAACCAAAACTGACATATTTGTAGTATCACATACCTATAGTCCCACCCACCCACCCACCTCTGCAAAGGATGCAGGAAGGTTCTTTCTCATATCACCTCATCAAGGCCAAGTTTGAGCACTGAAATCACAGCACTCACTTTCAATCCATTGATATTTCTCTCCATTTATATTGTTATGTTCATTTGTATATTTGATTAATTTTATGTCTTTCCATGCTTATTTTTATAGTTCACAATCTTTGCTTATCACATTGCAGAAATATCATTATATTTATGTATAACAATTTATTTGGGCATATTTTGCTTTTAGTTCTTTGCTCTACAGGAAAAAATGGCTCTTCCAGTCAATTATTGACATCTTTGCCAATTTGTTGAGCATGAGTAAAACTTCACATTTATTTTGATTTTCATTTCATTTATTAATATGATTTGGAGCAATTTTCCTATGTTTATTCATATATTAAAATATTTTTATTGTAATTCTTTTGAGAATTGTTTATATTCTTTGGTCAATTTTCTATTGAAAATGGCACATACACATATATATACGAACATATATGTATATATACGTGTGTTAATTCTTTATCAAGTTTTTACCTTTCATATCTGCCATTAAACACTTCATCAATCTGTTATTTTTCTTTTATGTAAAATAATATTTAAATGAATACTATTTGCTTCGAATATATACATATATAAAATATATATCGAGATATACATATAATGTATATGTGATGTTTTGTGACACATTTATTTATTTTCATATTATCAAGTACATCTATCTTGATCCTAATAATTATTTTGTTAAATAAAAAAGTATCTTCCCCAAAAAGTCAATCTTATTTCATTTTTTTCATTTAAAAATTATTTTATTATGCTTGTTTATTATCCAGCTGAGATTCAACATGGTATCTGATACATGTACTTTATCCCCATTCTCTACCTAAACCTTCTTTTGTACCTTCCAGAATTTTAAGATGGCTTAATTAGAAGTTCCACCAAATAACATATTAACAATGATCATTCGCATCTTTTTGTGAAATTAGAAAATCTGTGAAATTTCCTTTCACGGTAAGCCTTTTCCTTTTTTCACTCCTTCCATCTTCTAATACTAACTGAGGCCTTCTAAGTAAGCCATCTTAAAATTCTTCTTGACTTACAACACTTGTAAGTACTGGGTTTTCTTTCTTTCCTAATCCCTTATTTCCTGATTGTGGTGGGAATGTCAGAATATTTCTTACTAACTTACCATCATTCAGCAACTTTCTCTCCTTTAAGGTTCACTCTATCCAAATATATTACCCAATCCAGATCCTGGTTTTATTTATTAACAATCCACCCAAAACAGTCTTTTCTTTCTTTCTTCAATGAGTTTAGTGCCCAGCCAGCAGTTCTTCTCTGTTCTCCAATTTCGTGCTCAGACTAAGGCATTTCAACATACATTTTTATACACCTCTCAAGGACCCTAATTTCTCAATTCTCCTTAATCTATTCATTTCCCAATTCCTTCATTCCCTTTCAGTTACACACAGAAATATTCACACCCCTTGGTCTTGCCCTCACCCCAAATGTTTCATTTCCATATTCATGAACATTGAAATGCCTTTTATCTCATCATGCTATTTTTATCGCTTCATCTTTTCTATGCTTCATAACCCTTGTTCTATATCTTCACTCACTCCATCCCTCAGTCCTTTCCCAGAACATCATCCCTGCACTGGTTATACTCTTCTTTTCCCATTTCAGCTCATAGGGGGATCAATTCAATTCTACACCATTTTGCATACTGTGAATCCTTGCCCTGTAGTGCTAATGCTAAGCATGATTTTTCAATCCCCAAACTTGGATTATTTCCACCATTCACTATTTTCATTCCTATTCATATGCTATGGAACAGACATGAAAGAAATCATGAATTCTTGTTGATTATATCTATTGCAAATTTAGAATCTACTTTTCCTTAATACATTCACTATCCTACTCTCTACAATGACTGTTACAACCTTCCCATTTCTCCTGCATAATGTCCCCTTACCTACTTCTCAGCTTAAGATGTAGGGATATAGTGCAGCAAACAAACTGAGGACATTAACCTAAATTCCCTCTGCCTTCTTCCTCATTTCACATCACTCAAACATTTTTTGACCATCTCCATTCCATTTGTGGCATAAATAGGCAGTTCTTTTCCTCATTAAGATCAACCTCCTTGACCCCCAAAACCTTTCATCTTCTGCAGATTATCACTATCATCCCCTTTCCTTCTCTCTCTCTGTGTATGTCTGCTCTCTGTCTCTGACTCTCTCTGTTCCCCCTCTTTTCTCTCTTCAATTACTCTCTGTCTCTTGGCTTCTTTACTTTACTTATAAGCATGCACATGTCTCCACCTTTTCAAACCCTCACATGACCCATTTATCCCTTTTAGGTATTGTCTATAACTTTTCTCTTCTCAGCCAAAAGCCTTGAGAAAATCATTTAGAATTGATTCCTTCACTTCTCTTCTTAACTCTACAATCTGGCTTCCACTTTCCGCATCCAAATAAAACTCATCTCTCCAAAGTTACTGATATCTTAACTCCCAATCTAATGGCCTTTTTCCAATTCTTATCTTTCTTGATCTCTCTACATTATTTGACACTATTGATCACCTGTTCTGCAGGATACATTCTCCTCTCTACAATTTCCTTGACACTACTCAACTCTGGTTGTTCTATCTGTCTGACTGCTCCTTCTCAGACTCTACTAATTCTTTGTTTCTGTTACTATCCATGAATATTCTTCAAGGCTCTGTCTTAGATTTTTTTACTTTTTTTCCTCTAAATTATTTCACTTGGTGACTTCATCAGCCCCCATGGATGCAATTACCATGCCTATGAAGATGCTTCCCAGATCTGTGTATCTAGTCCTAGTCAGTCTCTCTCTCTCTCTCTTAACATCAAATCCCACATCACCAACTGCCTTTTGAACACCTTAAACTACATGTCTCTCATGGGAATTTCAAACTCAACATGTCCCAACAGAATGCACTATCTTTTCCTAAAATCCTGTTATTTGGCATTTAGAGCTTTTTATAAGCTGACCTTTTTATACACCTTTCTGAACTTTTTACACTTTATTCCCCACTTCATACTCAAATTCATTTATATTGCTATACTTGCTGTTCCTCACACATGACACCCTATTTCCTATCTCCATCCCTTTGTACTTCATACCTCCCTTGCCTCAAATTCTTTCCTTGCTCATCTTGGGTTCTTAGTGTCCCTGGTTTCTGTCAAGATTTTTATTGTTTAACTGCTTATAATTGCTGCAAATGAATCAAAGTTGTGTTCAACTCCTTGTGAATACATTTGGGGTTTCCTTAGCAAAGATCTTGAATGATTTGTCATGTCCTTCTCCAACTCATTTTACAGCTGAAGAATCTAAGGCAAACAGAGTTAAGTTGGCCAGAGTCATACAGGTAATAAGTATCTGAGGCCAGATTTGAATTCTGGTCTTCTTGAGCTCAAACTAGAGCTCTATACTGTGCCACCTCGCTGTCCTTCTCTCAAAATACAGTTCAAATATTGCTTTACACAAAAGGCCTCCTCTTTTTTTAATCTTCCCCAATTACCAAATCCACCCATTTCCAAGTACACCTCACTTCGCCATAGTTTACTTCCCCAGTTATTCAAATGGTTCAGAAAAAGTAAAGTAAAGCATTTGTGTTTCATTTTCTTCAAATTTATAAGTTCCAAGAGGGCAAGAATTATGCCATATCATAATAAATACTTAGCAAACACTTGTTGAAGGGATTAATGAATAAATAAGAGTTTCAATTTTATAGCACATTATCTTTTTTTGCAAAATCTTTTTTTTTCTAGGCACAACATCCCTGTAAGGTAGATAGATATAATAACGCCTTTTTAGAGATGAGGAAACTGAGGCCAAAAGAGAAGATATTACTAGCCCATTGGTCCCACAGCTTATATTGAAACTCAGATCATTTGACTCCAAATGCAGGAATTTTTGATCCAACTAGCTTTCTCTAAAGTAGCATCATCAGTTGGGATCAATGTGACTATTAGATCGCAGAAACCTTGACATCAATTAAGTTACAAGACAATCAGATAAAGAATATTATTTAGCTTCTTATTTTAAAAATTATGCTCCCCATGGAAGGAAATAAGAATGTTTAATTTAAAGAAATTTGCATAATTCCACACTTGATTACATGGCATTTTTCCTTTCATTTCCCCTTTTATTTATCTTCTTTCCTCTCTAACACTATAGCTGGAAGCTATCTAGATTACAAAATTTTCTACAATGTAGTCCCAAATACTGGACAGTCCTCAAAACCAAGTCAGTAACAGGAAAATCAGAATAGAACTGGGAAAGCAACGGAGAATGAGCACAGTCCCTCTATCTGTGCTAGTCAATCTGGATGATTCTCTGATACTGCCTAAAAGGGATGGAGCCAATAAAATCTCTCATCATGTTAGGGCATGATGTTCATAAATAATTAGACTCTGACTATGACGGTATCTATAATTGAAAAAGAAGAAATAAATATGTTCCTTTTTTTGGTGGTTGTTTAGGTTTGGGAATTATTTTTAACCATAGCTTGAAAAATGGTATAATAATGGTCTTCAAACTCCCATATCCCTAGGGTCTACCTCAGATCCAAAAAAGAGTTTGGGACTTGATGAGAGAGGAAATGATCCTTTAATCTCTATGTTCTCAGGTCCATAAGGTTTTCTCTAGCTACTGCACAAGAGCTACCCTTTTCCAAGATTTTTGGTTCTGTTTGTCCTCATCTCTTCCCAATGGGCACATCTGCTTGTGGAGTCCTAGGCTTGGGTCCAAGCTCCTTCCGTGGGATTTTGGAATGGACTTGTGAGGTTCCCAAGGCACTATCATCCATCCAGTCACCCACTTTGTGGGTGCCATGCTCTAACTCTAACTCTGCTGATGGGAGAAGGGCAGAAAGGACTTTTTTGACTCACCAGGCTATATCATCAGTTCAAGCCATCCTCACTCCACTTGACCTTTCTGCTACCATTTTCCCCCTCACTTCTCCAATCTACCTTCCACACAAATTACAAAGCCTACATTACAACAATAAAAAACATGCCCCCTAACTTTTATCGTAGAGTCTGACCAGCACAGAACCTAAGTCTCTCTATTTTTGATGTAACATGTTAGCAATTTTACAGCAAAATTTCTATTCCTGGACAATTATAAGTTATTCTACATTAGTGAGAGGCCTTTAGTGGCAGAGGTATTAACTTTTTATATTCTTATTGAACTAATACTTTCCCTATACCAACCTATGAAGTAGGTAGTATAAGTATATGACCTCCATTTGCCACATAACCATCAGGTGCCATCTTTAGTCACTCACTGGGAATTTCCATTATCCCCTGCTGATCACCTGCCTTGCTTTCTATAGGTTCTTGGAGAGTCAGAAATCTTATATTTGGCATTTCTGCTTCTCTCCATGGGGTGGAAGCGACTTTTGCTTATGGTTTTAGACATACCTAATTTAAAAAGTTATGAAAAACCTACCCCTTAATTTGAAAGTTGTGCCTACTTTCTTGAACAAGTAGTGTTCTCAATGAATATCAATGATATTGACATAGTAGAACTAAACTGACTTTCTACAGAAATAAAACATATTCACGGATTTATTCTTCA
The DNA here is from genome assembly GCF_902635505.1 of Sarcophilus harrisii. Classification (NCBI taxonomy): domain Eukaryota; kingdom Metazoa; phylum Chordata; class Mammalia; order Dasyuromorphia; family Dasyuridae; genus Sarcophilus; species Sarcophilus harrisii. The sequence goes on along the minus strand of NC_045427.1, from coordinate 435,939,159 downwards.
CATAGAATTCTTAAGCAGACAAATAGTGCATTATAATTAGGCTGTAGGTGCATAATAATTAGAATGTAGTGCATAATAAAACAATAAAATATCTGGCAGACCCTGGCTCTAGGCTTCATCTGGACACAGGGGTTCTAGGAAATGAATAGTGTGTGATCGTTTAATTCCCTATGGCTGTGCCCACTTCAAGCAAACAAAAGAATATAAACACTTTGGTTTCCCAAGGATTAACTCATACTTCCAGGAGGATTGATTATCAGAAACAGAGGCAGAACACTGGAAATGGATGTATTCAGGATCTTGGCTTGGTTGAGGGCATGCAACCTTACTTTTACTACTTTTTCAGTGGCATTAAGGTTGTTTGCTCCATTGCTATTCCAAGTATCTCCTCAGAAACCCAATCTCACTTATGTTATCCTGTGCTTCCTGAACATGGAGGACTCAGAGAGGCCTAAAAGAAACAGATCTTCATCTCCAGGAATAAAGTCCTCAGATGGACCAAGCTACCCACAGTAAGCAAAAGAAATAGAAGGAACCATCAGATAAAGTGGATGCAGATAGATTATGTATAGGGAATGCATAGATGTCTTTGAAACTTCCACTTTCCTCATATCCCCTACTTGTATCTAGACTACCCATAATCAGTATCTCTGCTACTTGTAGGGAACCACTCCTCATAAAAAATTCTTATTCCGGGAGGTAGGACTGAAGTATCATTAGGAACCAACTTTCTCACCAATTAGGTCCTCAGTTCTTCTGAGCTAAACTTTGTTCTTTGAAAGGAACAAAATCAATCAACAAATATTTGTCAGACAATTACCATGTGCCAGATACTATGTCAAGCACTAAGGACACAAAGAAAGGAGAAAACACAAACAGAAGTAGCCCCTGCCCTCAAGAAGCTTAAGTATTAATGGAGAAAAAAAATTTATAAATATATAGCTACATAGAATACGTAAAAAGAGTAAAATGAAGGTAACCTTAAAAGGAAAGTCTCAAGTGGCTTGGAGGATTGGGAAAGGTTTCCTGTAGAAGGAAACATTTGACCTGAATCTTGAGGGGTACCAAAATGGCAGAAGTGAGGAGAGAGAATTTTCATGAGGAACATCCAGTACAAAGGTAAAGAGGCCAGAGATTATGTAAAGGAGCATCAGGTTCCTACAGAAAATAGAGAATCATTACAATTCATTGAAAGTGGAAAGAATATGTGACATAAGTAGATCTGGGTTTGGGGAGAACAAGTTTGTTAACTGTGTGGAGAACAGGTTGGACTGAACAGGTGAGAAATAATGAGGGTGGACAGTAGATGGTAGCTGTATGAGCAGAGAGGAAGAGATCTATCTGAGAGATGTTTTAAAAGTAGAAATAAGATTTGGCAACTTGTTGCCACACTGATTGTGGGCTGAGTGAAGTTTTGAACCTGCATCACTGAAAGGATATTGACCTCAATAGTAATAGGGAAGTTCAAAAGAAGGAAATATGAGCTGTTTGGAACATACCAATAATAAATCAAGTCAACAAGCTATTAAGTATGAAGTATTCATTATGAGCAAGACACATGTTGCTTGAGATACTTATGGGGCATCCAGTTTAAAATGTCCAAAAGGCAGCTGGAAACAGAGGAATGGAATAACTGGACGTATGTCCCATTCAAAGGAGAAGGCTGTGTATGATAGCCTTCTTATCCTTAGCAGTTGACAACATTTTCATTGAAATCATTTTTTGAGATCTCAAAAAAACTGATGGGAAGAAGGGTCTCTAATTAAGTCTCACCCTGTACAGGAAGGCTTGAAGAAAAAGAATTGTTCTTGAAGAGTTAGAGAAGGGTGTAAATATGAGCTCTGTGACTGTATGAAGCAGGTCATCTCATTTCCCTTCTCTGGTCCTCAGTTTCCGTAATTATACAATAATTAATAAAACTATCTAGGATTTCTATAGCACTTTACGATTTACAAAGTACTTTAGAAATATCATCTCATTTATCTCTCACAAAAACTCTATAAGATAGGTGCTATTATTAGCCCCATTTTATAACTAAGGAAATCAAGGATAAATAGCTTGCCATTCAATAAATGTCTCAGGCAGGATTTTAACTTAAGTCTTCCTGACTCCTAATTCCAATGTTATATCTATCATGCCAGTCAGTCAGTCAATAAGCATTTATTAAATGCTTACTGTATGCCAGACACTGTGTTGAATCACTTTCAGAGTGAGGAATACAGTTTGCAAACTAGAAGTTCTCCTGCGCAAGAGATCTCCCCTGTTGCAGGAAGGTAGAGATTTTATACACAAATCATAAGAAGGAAGGTGAGTTACTATGCAATCATTTTCAAAGTCTGAGTGCTTTCCCACAACAAACCCATAAAAGAATGACAATATCAATGTTTTCCAGTCCTATGGGAACAGAAGTGATTATTTCAAATCAGGGAGGTTATTACTTGGTGGGAAACAGGATTCCCTTGATTCACCAAGAATAGTTGACTCACCAATGTCTAGGTCTGCAGTGGGTAGAGAACTAGACTCAGAGTTAGGAAGTGCTTTACTCAAACCTCAGACAACTATATAACCCTAAGTCATTTAATTTCTCCCAGATTCAGTTTCATCATCTATAAAATGGGGACAAGAGGGGGTTAGTGAGGTAGTGAAATAGATAAAAGGCTGAACTTAGAATCAGAAAGACCAAGTTCAAACTTGACCTCAGACACTTACTAGCTGTGTGACTTGGTTCCATTTTCTCATTTACATAACCTATGATTCAAAATCCATTTGAGAAATGTCCTCCTTTGTAGAGATGGATCATTCAATGTTCCATGCCAATGTAAGGGGCAGAATTGCTGTCAGGGAGAGAAGGGAGATCAAGGTCTTCTGGCTTCCAGTTTTGAGAAGAAAAGCTGTTGCAGACTTTCTTCAGGTTCTTAAAAGGAGAGAAGAACTCTGAGAAGAAAGTTACATGTACAGAAGCCAGTTCTTCAGCTATGTTTCTGTCCCAATTTAACTAATACTAGAGGATTGGGGGGATTTCTCCTTGAGTAAGATCTAGGGCTCTCTTGGTTGAGCTGAGGTCTTTTGCTCCCAGTGAGGAATTCCATTTTCTCTTTGTATTGTCTGGTATAAATTCTTATAGGTATATTTTTTTGGATTTCTGTTTACTATCAGAATTTGGATAAATGGGGTTATTTGCTAATTGTTATATGCATTAATTATGCAAATGGCATTTGGTAGGAAGGAAATCAAATCTTGGATAGATTACCTAGAATATTCATTTGTTATTAGGAGACAATGTGATCAAGAACTCAATTTGTACCTAAAAATTATTACTCCTAGGCCATTAATATTTAAGGAGATGGATAAATACATTTCTAGTTTGCCACCTCCCTCTCTTTGAGGAGAGCAAAGTGGTCAGCCTCTTACCCCAAGCTTCCTGCTTCCCCTCCTGACAGGAATCCCTTTGAGAAGAATACAGGAAAAGATTATAAAAATGTCTATTCATCTCACCCCATGGGCCACCTTTAGATAGATCCATGTGGATACATTTAACCCACAGGGACAAAACACATATCTCTTCCATTTGTAAAATAGAGATAACAATACTTATTTCCCTGAATTGTGATAAGGATAAAATGAAATACATGTAAAACTCTTGACAAACCTTAAAGCACATAGAAATGCTAGTTAGTACTGTAGAGTAATCCCTATATCAGAGGATGTTGTAAGAAACAAGTGAAATGATATACGGTCAGTGTTTGGCAAATCTTAAAGGTGTAGATATATAGATATACACACATGTACCTGGGTATGCATATGTGAATGTACATATGTGTGTGTGTTTGTATGGAGAGAGAATGAAAGAGGGAAAAGGAGAAATGAGGGAGAGAGAGACAAAGACAGAAAAAAAAAACAGACAGAGAGAGGGAGAGAAGGAAGGGAAGGAGGGAGAGAGGAGGGAAGTGGAGAGAGACAATCAGAAATCTGGGACTTCTAATCCAAGGGTCCTCAAACTTTTTAAATAGGGGGCCAGTTCACTGTCCCTCAGACTGTTGGAGGGCCCGACTATAGTAAAAACAAAAACTTTGTTTTGTGGGACTTTAAATAAAGAAACTTCATAGCCCTGGGTGAGGGGGTTAAACGTCCTCAGCTGCCACATCTGGCCCATGGGCATAGTTTGAGGACCCCTATATCTATCCAACAGATGAATACATTGTCTGCCTTTGGCCCAGAATGGCTATACAAGAGTGAGCTTTCCAGGGAATTATTAGAATTCTTTAGCATGGTATTTAACAGTTCTCTAGTTCACTAATGTACTTATTAGAATTCCACAAGATTCACACTTTTAAGAGAGCATATATAAGGAGGAGCCCACTAAGAGACAAGCCCATTCTGGGAGGTGAAGTCAGATTCATTCCATTTTCCACCTCTGTGCTGGGTGGGGATTCGGAGGGAGATAGAGGCTGAAGCTGGCAGAGGCAAAGGACTAGCAGCAGGAACCAAGGAGAGAGATAGGCCTCTCTCTCCTTAAGAGACTTAAAAGGGGCCAAGGAAGGAGACAAGACTTAAAAGGAAACAATAAAGGATTTGGACTTTAACTCCTGCCTGAATTTGAGGTGATTATTACTCTGAACTGAAACTAAGGCTGCCTCAGAAGCCCCAGGAATCTGCTCACAAAGAACATTATATTTTAGAGAAGAACATTACAGGGAATCATTCCCATTTACCTTGTGGGAACAGATAATTCTCCCATTCCAAACACGTCTCTTCCAGACAAATGTTCCCTGCATAATTTGGAACAAATCTGCTAAAGCAAGGAATGGTCATCATGTTTATGTGGGTAGGTATTTGGAAACAGTTGCTCCAGAGAGAACTAAAACAAGATGAATAGATGCCATTTTTGTCATTTTTCTTGGGAGGTTGTTCTAGTACCTATGATTGCTTGCTTGATGTGCTTCCTGCCTTCCCCCTGGTGGTGTCAGAAAGTATACTGCAGGGAAGAAGAAAAATCCATCCTTGGGGTTCCTGAGCCTGGAGTAATTCTAATGTTATTTGATGAATTAGATACTAGAGAAAATTATATAAATAGCATTCTTAGAGAGTGAACCCAATTCTGTTGCCAAGGAGAAGAGACTTAGAAATTTAATTTGACCCTTAAATAAGATAAGAATTAATACATTAATTAAGCCTAATCTGAGGGTAAGTGGCTCCCCTGCAATGGTAAATTATTTGCTCTAAGGGCCATGTTCTTGTGAAAATTTCATTTGTCCAAGGGGCCCAACCCCAATTATCCCAGAATTAGTTCACTGTGAGTGTCTCTCCCACAGCACCTGTCCTTTAAACTCCTACTATTTCTTCAAGAGCTTTCATAATATAATTGTGGTCTCCTGCCCAGACTCAGACCATATAGAGAGGGGACTCTCAAGTCTTCAATCACGAGTGATCTTTACTCTTGATCATTTCATCCTAATTGGGCTCTCCAGGAATCTCACACAGGGCTTCTGATATGCTCTAAGTCCAACACTGAGTCTCTACCATCAAGGCCAAATTCATCATCTGGATATCATCATCATCTGGGTCTACGGTGGGATAAGCCCACAACTGGATAAAAGACTCTCCATCTTTCCACAGAGGAGTAAATGTGATATTAGATCTCATCAGCCAGCCTCCTTCAATGGGATACCACCTATCCACTATTCTTCTCCTTAACTACTTGTTCAAAGGGGAAAGATCAATGTTGAACTTAGCATCAAAAGATCTGGGGTTCAGGATTGGCTCTGATGCTTATTACCTCTATCACTTTAGGGAAATTATTTTTCTCTCTGGAAGTTTGTTTCTTTATCTGAAAAATTAAAAGGTTGGCCCAAGGTCCTTTCCATTTCGGGTATTCTGTGTTTCAGGAGCAAGAAGGGTGTTTTGCATAGTCCATTATCTCCCCAGACAACCTGTCTCTTTGCCTGGCTTCACCTTCCCAATCCTGACCCTGCTAGATTGAGCTCAATCTCAGGATCTGGGAGCAGACTCTCTCAACAAAAGTTGTTCTAAGCCATTCTGCAGTGCAAAGGTCTATTAAAACTGCACATACCTTTTGATCCAACAGTCTCACTACTGGGTCTGTATCCCAAAGAAATCATAAAAGGTATAAAATGTGCACAAATACAAAAATGTTTCTAGTAGCTCTTTTTGTGGTGTCTAGGAATTACAAATTGGGTGGCTATCCATCAATTGGAGAATAAATTATGGTATATAAATGTAAGGAAATATTGTTCTATAAGAAATGATGAGAAGGCTAATTTCAAAAAATCCTAGAAAGACTTACTTAAATAAACTAGTGCTGAGTGAAGTAAACAGAATCAAAAGAATATTATATACAGTAACAGCAATATTATATGATTATCAATTGTGAATTTTAACTCTTCTCACCAATGCAGTAATCCAAGACAATTTCAATAAACTTGAGATGGAAAATGCCATCTGCATCCAGAGGGAGAACTATGGAGACTAAGTAGAGATTGAAGCATACTATTATCACCTTTTCTTTCTGCTTGCTTTTTCTTTCTCATATTTTTCCCCTTTTGTTCTGATTTTTCTTTCACAATGTGATTAATATGGAAATAAGTTGAAAATGATTGTACATGGATGACCTATATCAGATTGTTTGCTGTCTTGAAAAGGAGGAAGAGAAGGAAAGAAGGGAGAAAAAATTTGAAGCTCATAATTTCACAAAAATAAATGTTAAAAACTATCTTTACATGTATTTGGAAAAATAAAATATTATTGAATTAAAAAAAAACTATTTGCTCATATAGCTCATATATAACTCACTTATTTTTTGGCACTTTGGGGACTCTTTACTTCCAGTGTCCCCAGTGAAGTAAACAAGGTAGACATTAAATCCCCATTTTTCAAGGGAGAAAGTGTTGCACAAAGTTATATTTCTAACAAGCAGGGCCAGGAGATCATTATGTACTTCAACAACAATGCTATATGATGATCAATTCTGATTGACCTGGCCATCATCAGCAATGAGATGAACTAAACCAGTTCCAATGGAGCAGTAATGAACTGAACCAGGTACACCCAGCAAAAGAACTCTGGGAGATGACTAAAAACCATTACATTGAATTCCCAATCCCTATATTTTTGCCTACCTGCATTTTTGATTTCCTTCACAGGCTAATTGTACAATATTTCAGAGTCCGATTCTTTTTGAACAGCAAAATAACAGTTTGGTCATGTATACTTATTGTGTATCTAATTTATACTTTAATATATTTAACATCTACTGGTCATCCTGCCATCTAGGGGAGGGGATGGGGGGAAGGAGGGAAAAAATTGGAACAAAAGGTTTGGCAATTGTCAATGATGTAAAATTACCCATACATATAACTTGTAAATAAAAAGCTATTTTAAAAAATGTTATATTTCTAATAACACTGATGGTCATCTGTGATGATACAGAATATAAGCTTTTGATCCCAAGTCCAATAGACTTTCTGTTAGGATGAAAAGTCCCATTGTCAGTGCTTTAGGAAATTTCTATAGGTAGCATGCCATTCTCTGAGTATTCTGCATTAATATAGGTACAAAGGGTAGTGTCAAGAGCTTTGGATCAAGAATCAGGAAACCCAGGATTTTGTCTGACTAACTCCATCTCTCACCTTGGATGAATCATCTCTCCTCCCAAGATATTAGTCTTCTTATCTGTAAAATGAGAGAAGTGCACTAGATAATAATAAAATAACAATCAAACATTTTAAAATAGCTTTGCTCTTTACAATGTTGTACAGTTGTGTCTAACGCTAACTCTGTGATACCATGAGAGCTTTTTCAACAATCAGGCATTTTAAAATAGCTTTGGTCTTCACAATGTTGTTCAGTTGTGTCTAACTCTTTATGACACCATGAGGGCTTTTTTGGCAGAGCCACAGGAGTAGTTTGCCATTTCCCTCTCCAACTCATTTTACAGATGAGAAACTGACTGGCAAAGAGGATTAAGTGACTTGACCAGGATCACACAGCTAGTCAGTATCTGAGGCTGGATTTAAAATCTTAAAAATAAATCTTCCTAATTATAGGTTTGATGCCCTATCTGCTATGCCACCTGGTTGCCTCTCCTTTACAAGATGATTTCATACATAATATTCACATGAAATATAGAGTGTTTATTATCATCGCATTTTATTAAGGAGAAAAATGAGACAGGGCAATTAGGCAAACTTCCTGAGACATTGTTCAATACTAAGTAGTAGAGCTAGACTTGAACCCAGGTCTTTTGAATACAATCTTTAAGTTCTTTGCTAACTCAACTGAACAAATATTAAGTGCCTGTTATGTGCAAGGTCCTATGCTAGCTACCTATGATAAAAAGATTAAAAAACAATATGCCCACCAGTCTCTTAGAAGATATTCTTAAATTTATGTGCATTCTGGGTCTTTTCTGGCAATCTGATAAAGCCTATGCAACTTCATCACAATAATATTTTTAAATGCATAAAATAAAATTCATAGCATCACAAAGCACTCCAATTATATCGAAAAACAGCTATGAAAATATTAGAAAAAAGAAGTTCATGGATTCTAAATTAAGAAGACCTGCTCAAAGGCAGCTAGGGTAAACACCAGTCCTGGAATCAGGAGGACCTGAACTCAGACATTTAACATGAACTAACTGTGTGAACTTGAAAAAGAAGAAAAAGACAATGATGATGAAGAAAATAATGAAGAAAATGAAGAAGACACAGAAGGAGAAGGACACATTCTACTCTGAGTGATGATGTTTGTATCCCCTCGATTCCTGGTGGTGATGAGGTTAGTGGCAATAAGAGAGTTATTAAAATCACCTTTTGGTTGGCCTGCAGGTTCAAAGTGAAAGAATTCACTTATCCTAAATTACTATTGGCAAAATGAAAGGTTATTGTTGGATGACCAGTTTGCTAAGAGACTGACTTCTATAGTGGCAAAGTCCTATTAGGGAAATGGAATCTGGCACTGAGAAGAGAATGCCTTCTCAGTGGACGCAAGGTCCTAGCAGCTGAGCAAGCTATTTAGGCCTGCTGCAAGGAATGAGTCCAGAGACTGCCCTTTAAAAAGAGTCTTGAGACTTCAGGACTCAGGTTCTCAGCCTAGATGCTTATCAGTATCCAGCACAGATCTCCTACTGGAATTAATAACACTTCAAAGGGATGCTTTTTGAGTGGGATTTCTAATTGAATCAAAGGCTCTGGCATCCTGGAAAGATAACTTCTCTGGGGGAATATGCCTTCCCCAGGAGGGACTGAGACCCAAAAGAGATCACAGATCAAAAAGATATACAGTTTCAGAATGATAATCTTAAAGGATTATCCTTTAAAGTAAAGGGAACAGTTTCCCTCCCACTTCATGAGAAGTGCTTGGGAAGATATGACAATCACACAGCTTAATAAGATATGAGTCAAATGGTTCAGTAGATAAAGCACTCTAAAGTCAAGAAATTCTGTGTTCAAATCTGGCCTTAGATTCTTACTAGCTATGTAACTTTAGACAAGTCATTTTATCTCTTATTTTTTCATTTATAAAACAAGGAAAATAATAGCATGTACCTCCTTATTGTTGTCATGAAGATCAAATAAGATAATGCTTGTAAGGTACTTAATACAGTTCCTGGCACATAGTAGGTGTTTGTTGCTTTTACTCAGTCCTTTCAGTCATGTCCAACTCTCTGACCCCATCTGGGGTTTTCATAGCAAAGATACTGGGGCACTTTGCCATTTCCTTCTCCAGCTCATTTTACAGATGAGGAAACTAAGGAACTACCATAATAACCTTGATGCCTTCTCACCTGGAACTTCCCTCTGCACCTGGGTCTCCTCACTCTGAAACAACCCTCTGTCACACTCTATTTGGAGGACTAGCCCAGGCTGACTATGCTTTTTGCTTGTATTTATATCTCCAGTATTTAGCATAGTACATAGCACATAGTAAATCCTTAAAAATGTGTACTTCCAGTCTGCATGTCTTCCTAGCTTGTTTGTTTTCTCATCTCTGCTTAGTCCAGGCTTGAATGTGCACTCAGGACCATCTAGTCCAATTCCATTTTGTAGAAGAGGAAACTGAGAGCAGGAGTAAGGATATGATTTGCCAATCATGCAGAAAGTTAAAGGGCAAAATTAAAACTAGAATCTGACTCCCAGCCCAATGCTTTTTTAACTTGCACTTTTTGATTTCCTTCTCAATTTTGCCAAGAGGTTGTAACAGCAGTGTCCAATTCATAATATTATCTGTTTAATTATATTTTATTTATTCTACTAAATATTTTCCAATTACATTTTAATCTAGTTGAACTACACACGGCCATTGGCTTCTTGTTAGAAAAGCTAGAGTCTCATAGTTGGAAAAAAAAAAAAACCTTCATGGAAATTTAATGTGGACCTGCCTGAGAATTAGTTGTACTTCCTCTCCCCTTCCCTCTTTTCTTGACAAGTAGCTACTCAACTTTTCCTTGAACATTTCAAGTGCAGGAGAATCCACTAGTTCCAAAGGTTTCCCCATTGTAACTTAGACAGCTCTAACAGGTGAAAAGCTTTTTCTTAAACTGTGTGAGCTCAAACCAGCTTCTCTTCAATTGCTTCTAGTTCTGCAACCCTCGTCCATATGAAGGTTTTTCAAATACTTGAAGATGAGATATTCTGTTCTATTATACTCTCAGCTCCCACGAAATCTTCTCCAGACTAACTATTCCTAGCTCCTCAACTGATTCTCTTTATGAAACAGTCAGTAGTCCATGTCCTGACCACCATCTTCCGGATGCTGTCCAGTTTAATAATGTCCTTCCTAAAATGTGGTGCCACATCGAAAACTAGACGTGGTATTGTTGAGGTTTAGATTTGGGGTACCTAAATGAGATTAGGGTTTAGTTGAGGTCTAGTGGCAGGTTTGGGGTACAGGGAGTCAAACAGAGCTCCTCTGCAACCCCCTTGGATTCGGCACATGGATACGCAGGAAATGAGGTCTAGTAGAGGCACGAGTTCCCAGCAAAGGAATTTATTGGCCCGGAGAGCTAGATTGATAAAAGAGGTTTATTATTGGGTTTGGAAGTAGGAGATAGGTGAAGGTAGAGATAAGGAGGGCACTGGACAGAGGGTCCAGTGAACAGAGGGTCCTCACTTAGCCAGCATGTTTGGAATCTCTGCAAAGAGGGGTTCCCAGTGTGGCCCTTTTATAATAGGAGACTTAGCTCAAGGGGCTGTTAAGCCTGAACTTAGCTCAAAGGCCCCTTGAGCTAAGGGGCTTTTGGGTGTAGCTCCAAAGTTGGCTCAGATCTAGATGGGACTGGGACAGGTCCGGATCTTCTATTGGAATTCAAAGGGACCAGGATTTATGAGTTAAAGGGTAATTTACATTATTAACTATGAGGGGGTGGGAATCTAGAAAGGAATTTTTCTCATATCAGTGTGATCAGAGTATAATATAGCCTTACTCGCCTACTACCTGGCAAGTAAGAGCAAGTAACAACCATTGTTTGCCTCACTTTTCTCAATTATAATAGGATAATAATAAAATAATAACTTTTAATTAACCTGAAAAGATTTAAATAAAACTGATGCTAAGTGAAACAAGCCAAACCAGCAACAAGACTGCAATGATCAGTTATGACAAACTTGGTTCTTCTCAGAGATTCAATGATCCCAGGCAATCCCAATAAACTTTAGATGGAAAACACCATCCACATCCAGAAAAAGAACTATGTAGACTGAATGTAAATCAACATATGCACTCACACCTATAGATGTACACGCTGTAGTGTACTAGAGTCATAGGAATCACTGCCACCTCACTTCTCTCCTAATGTCTGCTCTCTGGGATGCTGCTCTATTGAACCCTAAGTCTACATCAGATACTGTTTGTTTCTGGCTCTACTGAAATCCTTCACTAGCTCTTCCTTAGGGAAAAATGGGTGTTAACAGTCTCTCTTAGCTTAGAGTTCATAGGCTTCTTCCAGTTCTACAAAAAGCAGAAATCCTTCCCTAGTAACTAAATAATTTTTCATGCTTTCCTGTCTTGTTTCCTCCAGAATCTTGGTTATTGAGTTTCTCATGTCCCTAGAAGGAAAATCTCATCCTCCAAACTGCAGAACAAAAAAATAGGGGCCCCCCACCTAGCTAAGCCTTCTTGGAGGATGTAATATTTGAAAGAATCCTAAATTCTATGATTTGGATGACACTTTAAACACTATCTTGCTCAACCCATCCTAAGACATATTTCTTTAACATTTCCTACTTTGAAGATCTCTAACAAAAGATGAATGTGCTAGTCTCTCCCAAAATAGCTTACTTCTCATTTGAATAGCTATTAATTTTTGAGATTTTTCCTTCTATCAAGCTTCTACCTCTCTGAAATCTATTGCTTCCATTTCACAAGCCTTTCAAATATTTGAGGATATGTTTCTCTCCCAGCGAGCTAAATAAATAACCCCAATTCTTTCAAAATGGCACAACATATAATTCTTCAACATCTTGGTTGCTCTTTTCAAGAAATCTTCCAGTTTTTCCAATATCCTCATTAAAAGATGGTATCACCCTGGTGTCACCTCTTTATGGTATGACCAAGTAGAATAAAATTCCCTTTATTACGTGCCTTGTTCTGGATACTATGATTCTTTTTTTCTTAATTCAGCCCGAGTCCATGTGGATCTTTTTGGTGGCCAGTTTGTATTCTTGACTTATATCCAACTTGCAGTCACTGTCTAGCCGCATCTCCCTTATCCTGAAGTATCTGTCCGGTTACATTTCTATTTGTTTTTTGTTTGTTTGTTCATCTTTAGAAGAGATTTTTATTTCATTACCTGTCATCCTAAACTTCGATAACAGTTACATGATGTGAAATTAAATGCACCAAAGAAGAAGAGATGTTATCAAAATCACTACTTACCCATCCAAATATCTCAAGCTTGCCCTATTGAGCTGCTATACCCCCATGGATTTTTAAAGGTGTTTTGGGGTTTGTTTTTTGTTTTCCCCATTAAGAGAAAGCGGGCAGGTGCGTGTTGGCAAATGCTAGTTTTCCATAGCTACAAAGAGACATAAAGCAATCTCTGAGCGTAGCACATAGGAAAAAGAGGGGAGGAGGAGACGATGATTCTGTGCATTAACACCCACAGAAGTTCTTACTTTGCCCCTACCTTTTCACTGAGTTTTACATGAGTGATTCTAGAAAGGACGCTGGCTGCAAAACCAAAGCACCCCGCTTCGAGCATAGCTTCTGACAGTATCTCTGTATCCTTGGGCAAATCAGTGGCCGCACGGAGTCCCGGCTTTCCCATGCCTAACACGAACAGTCCCCTTTTATAGCTGTGAATCTGAAATGTACAAACGCACGAACATGAATATCCTCTGGATCCGTAGCTTGGTTTGGCCCCGAGGAGAGTAAACATGAATGTGAAAGAGATAATGGTGGAGTCTCGGTCCCGCTGCATTCTGCTCAAGTTACTCCCCCCGCCCGGGACCCCCAAGAGAGAGACAAGCAAACAAGAAAGCTGCGAACTACGGGATGAGGAAAGAAGGAACCCGCGGCAAAACCCAGGGAGTGAGTGAGAAATGAAAATAAAAGACTGAAACTCGCTCCCGGGGACTGGAAGAATTTTTAAAGCTAGAAGCTTTGGAATCCATCAACGTTCTATTAGTCATTTTGTCCAGTGTTCTCCCCTCGGTCTTCTACCTCGTTACCCTCTCCTCCGTCGTCCCCCTCCTCGCTAGCTTCCCCGTCGCCATCACTCTCCTCGAACGCTTCTTCCTCGTCGCCGTCTTCTCCCACGGCCTCTTCGTTATCAAGGTCGGAGACCAGGTAGTACCGTAAGGGGTTTAACCAGATGTCATCTTTGATGACCTCCCCTAGCTCGTCTGCCCCGGCATCGGCGTGGTCTGAGAACCAAGTGAAGAAGCTGTCTGGCTCCTCCAGAAACCTCTTGCGGCCGCCTTTGATGAGGATCTGATTCGGGCGCCGCGTCAAGTCCTTCCCAGACTTCCAATGGATTTCTGTTGCCTTCGAAGCCAGGTCCCCGCCTTCTTCAAGGCGGAACTCTTTGGAGATCACTTTATTCTCAAAGTAAGGGTTTTCACCAAAATAAAAATCTATTCTGTAACCCGATTTCACGTCTTCGAACTCTATCACGTCGATCCTGGTCAGGTGGCGCAGGGCTTCCTCATCTTCGTCCCCCAGCAGCGAGGACATCTGCGGGTGGCTGACGAGGGTGGTCACCCAGAAGTCCGGGATCCTGGCGATCCACTCGGACCTCTTCTGGAAGAAAGGCTGCCGGAGCTGGCTGTAGCTCTGCTCGACTTTCAAGATCTCTGCACTGGCCTGCTCGTTCAGCTTGTCTATTTCACTCTGCACCTCATCAATGCGCTCGATTGCTTCTTGTTGCTCTTTCTCCGAGGTCTCCAGGGCTTCGCTAGGGCTGTTGGTGAGTTCCTTTTTGCTGACTTTAGCCGCCGGCGCTGACATGTTGCTTCCTCCGCGCTCACGGGCTCCTAAGCGCGCCAGCGGCGGGGGCGGCTGCTTTTTCACCTCACACGCCACAAGTCCTCGCCCCGCCCTCGCCGGGATCGCTCGCTCGGGCTCCAGCTCCGGCTCGGCTCTGCCTTCGCCCTCTCCGCGCCTGCGCAGATGCCGATGCCGATATGATAGTCCCCGATGCCGCGGACTCCTGCTCCGTCCCCGGCTTCCCTCGGACCTCGATCCCTCCGCGTGGCGGGACCAGGGAAGAAGGGGAGGCGGGGCAGAGGAGGAGAAGGAGAGGAAGAGGGGCGGCGGCTGTCTGGGCCGGGGTCTCAGCTCTGGCGCACTCTTTAGGAGCTGGGCTGCTTAGAAGACAGAGGGACTAACGTGCTCCGTCTCCTGTTTGGGGGCAGCCAACTCTGTCATCCCCAAGCCATCAGCATCACCTCAATCATTGCCTCCTTCGCATCCTGCCCTGCCTCTTCCTCTTCCCCTTCCTCCTCCTTCTCCTCCTCTTCCTTTTTCTCTTCCCCTCCTCCTCATTTCCTTCCTCTCTCTCCTCCCCTTCCTTCCCTCCCCATTCCCTTCTTCTCCTTCCTCCTCCTTCTCCTCATTTCCTTCCTCTCTCCTCCCCCTTCCTTCCCTCCCCATTCCCTTTTTCTCCTTCCTCCTCCTTCTCCTCATTTCCTTCCTCTCTCCTCCCCTTCCTTCCCTCCCCATTCCCTTTTTCTCCTTCTTCCTTCTTCTCCTCATTTCCTTCCTCTCTCTCCTCCCCTTCCTTCCCTCCCCATTCCTTTTTCTCCTTCCTCTTTCTTCTACCCTCCACCTTTCCTCACTCCTTCATTGCCTCCTCCCCTTCTTCCAATTTCTCTCCAAATTCCTTCTCTTCTTCTCCCCTTTGTCCCTGTCCTCTTCCTTTTTGTCTCCTGCTTCTCTGAGATTATGGATCTGAGTAATTGCGGAGCTGGCAGTGCCCTCAGAAATAAGAATGTTTGCAAGGATAGCCTTAGCATGAAAGGAAATAAATTCAATTTGGGGTATAAAGTAGATTTAGAAATGGAAGGCATGTTAAGAGTTCCAGATGCCTATGAAATATCCAGTAGGGAAATGATGATAAAGAATTGGAGATAAAGGATCAGAAATTGGGACTAGATGTATAGATATTGGAATCATCTTCTTAAAGATTCTTGGACCCATAAAAACCTAAAAGATCTGGGGAGGGGGGAAAGATGGAGAGAAAAAGGAGGAGAGAGACAAAGAGGGAGGGAAGGAGAGAGAAAAGCAAGACTAAAGAACCCAGGAAGGAACTCAAGGAATCACCAGTAATTAGGTAGCTGGAGATGTATTATGATCCAAAGGAAACTAAAGCACAGTCACAAAGGTAGGAGGAGAATCAGGAGAGTTATGTCATAAAAGTCAAGGGAGGGGGAAACGTCCAAGAGGAAAGAATGGTCTATGGTATACAAAACTGCAGAGAAGAAGGACCAGGACCCAGAAAAGGTTATCAGATAAACCGGTCAAGACATTGTTAGTAACTTTGGAGACAGCAATAGCTGTTGTGGTGAGGTCAGAAGCTAGATCACAATGTATTATTAAGAAAAGGGTTAAATGGTAAGGAGATAGAATAAGAGTTCTTAGCCTGAAGTCCATGAACTTGTTTTGTTTTTTAGTATTTTGATAAACATATTTCAATATAATTATTTTCCTTCATAAGCTATGTATTTTATTTTATTTATATAAAAATATTTTGAGAAGAGGTTCATAGGAGATGCCTGTGGGAGCCATGACACACAAAAATAAAGATTAAAAATCCTGGTCTAAACACTGTACCACAGATGATTCTGGGAACTGTTAAGAATAATTTTTAAAAAGAGGTAAGGGCTAATAGTTTGAAGAGCTATTTTTTTTTAAGTTGGGGTAAATCTTAGCTTCTTTTTTAGACAGTGAGGGTAAGAGTAAATGGGGAGATATTGGAGAAGATAGAAAGGTAATGACAAGTGGGACAAAATCCTGAAGGAGCTAGAAGGGAATGAGATCAATAGATTAGGTATAAAGCTTGATACTGACAAAAAGAAGGGTCAATATCTCATCAAATAAAAGCAAAAAAGTAGAAAATGGGTCAGAATCAATAAACAAGAGCCAGAGATTGTCATGGGTGGGAAATAATCTGACGAAGTATGAATTGCCACGTTTATTTCATCTTACAGAATGGTGAGTTTTTGAAAAAGATGAAGCCCAGAAAAATATACAGGAGGGAAATATGAGATCTTCCTGGGTGTCATACTTAAATGGAGGAAAATCAGGTAGAATCTACTAGATGCCCACTTCCTACTCTTTCCAACCAGAGAGAAAAAGAAAGGAAGGGGTGAGAAATGCTGAGGAAGTGTGAGTTTCTGACTTGAATTCATCTTGCAGAAGGATAAGTTTCCTGGAATCCAGAAAAATATGTGGGTAAGAAATGAGGAAATGATGAGAGAATTTGAATTAGCTAATTAATTAGTGGAAGATTTGTAAGGAGCTATACAATGTCCATCCTCCACCTTATTCAATCAGAAAAAGGGGATAATATTAGGAGATAGGAATTAGGAGAGAGGGGGAATAATAAAAAAAATTCTCTAGGTACTCACCTTAAATTGTGGAGGGTCTGGGAGGAGCTCTTCATCCTTACCCTCTCCCTTGAGAGAAAGGACTGCAAGGCTGGAAGTTTGAGGAAGGAGATTGTAGAGAGACTTTGGGGTATTGGAATAGGGAAGAAAAGAGTATTCTATTGTATATTGTCTTTGTTGTAGGCAAAATAGAAGGTGAGAACATCCACTGAAAATAGGTGAAACAGGCAGTGGGGTTTGAGGCAAGAAGAAAAGATTTGAACCATTAAGGTGACTGACAATAAAAAAAAAAGTTATCATATTGAAGAATGAGGACACATTTGAGAAAAGATAACATGTGATGGAGCCAGTTGGCATTATGGTTGAGGACTGGCAAAGTATAAATGATAATAGGATTAAAGTATAAGTGATAATTAGGCAAAGGAAATAAGGAGTTAAGACAAAGGAAGGTGATTGGTTACAATGAAGACAAAAAATAATTTAGAAGGAATAAGGCAAAGGAAGAGACAGAAGGACAGGTTATTATAATCAGAAAGGGGAATGTCAGAGTCCAAATTATGGAGGTGGCACATTTATGGGTGATAAGGAGACATTACATGTCTATCCCTGTGGATACCTGAGTAAGGTGAATCTCTAAGACATGGGAGTTTAAGAAGTTTATTTTTTTATTTAAAGGTTGGAGTATTTAGCATGGGGGAGGGGCACATCAGCTAGTAGCTATAATAGAGAGCAAGAAGTTAAGTGGGGTACTGAATTCCTTGAGAAAGGAGTTTTACATTGGGACCAGTAGATCACATGATTTGAACCTCAGGAGAGTCTGGAAGTAGTGAAGAGGGGGAAAATAAGTGTGTCAATTATTCCTATCCATGGTATTATCAAAGTGTGTGAAAGAAGTAATATCTGGCATTAGAGATAGGTGGCCAGTGTCTTCTAAAAAGGACCAAGTTTCTATATGTACATGAAGATGAAAAATATGAAAAAGAAATCTATAGTGAAGGGAAGTCTGTTAATAATTAAATGGTAGTTCTAGAGGTTACAGTGGAAAGGAAAGACCAAGGAGAAAGTGATAGCATGGTAAAGAATTTGAAGGTTTAAGACATGACACTGACAATTGCTAAGCACAAAAATCACAAAACTGATAATCACAAAAATTGAATTTAATAGAAAACAACTGGTTATTAAAGTGAGTCATTTCTGCAGTCAGCATCAAGTAGTTAAATCAAAAGTAAACATATGACAATTTACACAAGAGGATAAAAATGAAAAGACACATTGCTAAATAAAACAGCTTTAGCTTGACCAGTTGTAAGAAACTTTTGACTCTAATTTAGCCAAGATCTTGACTGATTGCCTCTTTTTATTACATTTCAGCTGATGTGAAACGTAGCTACAACTCGGAGGCTACATGAACCCAAAAATAGCCAGCAAACACATGATCTCCTTATAAAATGGAGAGACACAGGGAAAGGCAACATTGGTTTGGAATACAAACTTATGTGCAAACATTAAATAAGATGTTAGAAGATTAAGAGCAATATTTCCTTAAAACATATGGAAAGCAGTAGAAAAGACTTAATCTATAGAGAACCTGGCATGCCACACAACTAAATCAGGTTACTCTAAAAGCATTGCTAAAGAAAATTGAAAAGTCATCAGTTAGTCTAGCAGATTTGCCAGTAATCCATAGTTCTCTAGTTTGATTATCAAATACAAAGTAGAAAACCACATTTAGACTCAACACTTCAGTGTCCAATTATCTATATAAAGGAAGAGAAATGACATTTAAGAAGATATCAGGAAAAGCAACTATTGTAAACCAAGTAGAAGAAGCAAAGGAAATCCTCACTGGAAATAACTTCATTTTTGAAAACAACTTGGGAACTAATTTTGAAGATAAAAAGGAGAAGATTAAATTAGGAGAAATCACATTTAATTATTAGTAATAATAAGCAACTGAGAGAAGAATATCAACAACTACCTACAACTACCAACCTTCATGCCATTATTTTTTTGCCTCTCCAAAGGCAGTGTGGTAGAAAAAGTTGGTAATGTTTGATAGTCTACAATTGATTATCTCTAACTGTAGAAGGAGATACTTCAAGAGAGAATCTTCTATATTGATTACAGGTCTTGACTTAAAAAAAAAAAATCCTTTCCACCCCTTACATCTTACAGTCTATGTTCCAAGTTCCCTTCCAACTCTTTACATGTTTAGGTGTGAATATTAGAAAGAAACTCGTCTGTTACAAGATGAATTGAGTAGGGAAGAAGACAAGGCAGGAAAATGTCAACCAATTAACAAAAGTCTTAAGGGAAACACAATGAGAGCCTGGGTTAGGGATGTTTTCAAAGTCAATGAAAAGGAGAATGGAACTAAAATCTTCCTCATCTTTATCAGGGTTGCTGATAAGTCAGTCTTTTCAGAAACACTATAAGTCACCTATATATCAACCTCAACTCATTTAAGCCTCCCTGCATTTGAGAAGGATCTCAGTTCAAATCTGGCCTCAGACACTTAACATACACCAGAGGGGCAAGTCATGACCCCAGTTGCCTTGCAAAAAAAAAAAAAAAAAAGTCAAAGAACAAATCATAGAAACAATAAACAGAGTGAAAATGCTGAGACAACATTCCAAATTTTATGGGAAGCAGTGAAAGAGGTACTTAGGAGAAATGTTATATCTCTAAATACATATATATCAATAAAAGAGAGAGAGCAAATCAATGAGTTGGGCAAACAATTAAAAATCCAAGAGGGAAAATTACAAATCCCTAGTTAAACAAACTGAAAATTCTTGAAAATCAAAAAGATTAATAAAATCAAAAGTAAGAAAATCATTGAGCTAATAAATAAAGGGTTGGTTTTATGAGGAAAAAAACAATAAGATAAATATACCATTAGTTAGAAGAAGAAAACCAAAATACTTGTATCAAAAATGAAAAAAATGCACCAACAATGAAGATGAAATTAAAATAGTTATTAGGAGTTATTTTGCCCAATCATACATGCCAGTAAAACTGAAATCCAAGTGAAATGGATGAATATTTACAAAAAGTACAAATTGCCCAGATTAATGTAAGAGGAAGTAGAATACTTAAATAACCCTCCCTTAGAAAAAGAAATTGAACATGCCATTAATGAGCTCCCTAAGAAAAAAAGTCTCTCAGACCAAATGGATTCACAAGTGAATTCCACCAAACATTTAAGAAACAATCTCAATATTATATAAATTATTTTTTAAATAGGTAAAGAGGGGCCCTACCAAAGTCTTTTTATGACACAAGGTTTTGACACCCAAACCAATGGGAGCAAAAATGGAGAAAGAAAACTATAAACAAATTTCCTTAGCGAATATCAATGCAAAAATTTTAAATAAAATTCCAGCAAAAAGATTACAGCAATATATCAAAAAGATCATGTATTATGCATGTAATATGCAGGCTCAATATGCTGATAGCATAATTCACTGTAACAATAACAAAATTAACAAAAATCATAGATGCAGAAAAAGCTTTCGATAAAATATAACATTCGTACCTACTCAATATTATGTTAGAAATGCTACTTATAGCAACAAGAATTAGAATAAGCAACAAGGACAAAACTATTACTGTTTATAAACAATGTGATGGTATACTTAGAGAATTCTACAGGATTGACTAAAAAACTCGTTGAAATAATCAACAGATTTAGCAAGTTTGCAAGGTATAAAATAAATCCACATAAATCATTAGCATTTCTACATATTACCAACAAAATCCAGCAGGATGAGATACAAAGAAAAATTTCATTTAAAATAACTTCAGACAATATAAAATACTTGGGAAGACTCCTAAAACAAGACAAGACAAAACAAATCCAGAAATTATATGAACAAAATTACAACACACTTTTCACGAAAATAAAGCCAAATCTAAATAACTGAGAAATATTATTACTTATGGATAGGTTAGGCCAAAATAATAAAGACACATTCTATCTAAATTAATTTACTGATTCAGTACTATACCAATCAAATTACCAATAAATTTTTTAGAGAGCTAGAAAAATGTAAAAATTTATCTGGAAGAACAAAAGGTCAAGAATGTCAAGAGAATCAATGAAAAAAAAATATATCAAGGAAGGTGACTTAACAGTATTAGACTTCAAACTGCATTACAAAAAGGTAATTATTCAAACAAATAGAGTGGTATTGTGCATTAGTGGATTAGATATATCATATTCAGCAGTAAATTACCATAGTGATATAGTGTTTGATAAACCCAAAGATCGGAGACCTTTAGGGACAAGAAATTACTATTTAGTAAAAATTGCTGGGAAAACTGGAAAGCAGTTTGACAGAAAGTAGGCATATATCAATATCTCATACCATACACAAAGATAAGATCAAAATGGGTATCTGGTTTAGGCAAAAAGCATGACAGTATTAGCAAATTAGGAGAACATGGAATAGTTTACCTATCAGAATTATGAACAGAAGAAAATTTTATGACCAAAGAAGAAATAAGAGCATTATAAATTGGAAAGTGGATAACTTTGATTATATCACATTTAAAATATTTTGAATAAAGCCAATGCAGTCAAAATTTGAAGGGTAACAGGAAACTGGGTTTGGGGAAATTTTTTATAAAACTTTTTTTGATGAAAGTCTCATTTCTCAAATAGAATAGAGAACACATTTATGAGAATATTAGCCATTTCCCAATTGATAAGTAGTCAGAGGATACAAACAGAAAGTTTTCAGAAGAAATAGTTATTTATAGTTATAAAAAAAATAGTCTAAATAACTATTGATTAGAGAAATGTAATTTAAAACAACTTTGAGAAATGCAAATTAAAACAACGCTGAAATTCTATCTCACATCTGTCAGATTGGCTAATATGACAGAAAAAAAGGACATTGATAAAGAGATATTGGAGATATCCCCAACCCTCTTCTATTTGCAGTTTTCTTACTTTCCCCTTTGTTTTTGCAATCTTCTCTCCCCATATTTTCTATAATGTGATAAGGATGCATTTAAGGTATTTGGAAGGGTTTCTAGGAGCCCTGAAATTATCTTTCCCTGTCCTATGATTATGGGTACAGAGCATCCTAAATGTTTATTGATTGTATTCTCTGTCCTTTCTTTCAGGCCTGATGTGATAAATGATAACCCTTCTTCAAACTTAAGAAAGTTGGCTCATTGAAAAGATCAGTATATATCAAAGTTGAAATTCTGAAATTTGAAATCCAGCTCTGAGACTTAAACCAAACCATATATGGCCTTAGGTGAATTGCTTTTCTCTCTGAGCATATTTCCTCATCTCTAAAGAAGCAATAGCAATAACTTATCATAAGGAAACTTTTTTAAGATGAAAAATACCATAGAAATGTAAGCAATTGGAGGTAAACAAATTGGGGGGGGAGGGTTTATATCAAATTTCTTCAAGAAATCCATGATACCATAAATAGCCAAACAAGATTCAAACATATAAACAATTAACAGATTGGTTGAAAGATTACCAATAGCCTCTTTCCATCAGATAAGAAATCAAAGGATATGGACAGTTCTCAAAAAAACCATACAGTATTAACAACTATATGAAAAATGCTTCAAATCATTAATAACAGAAATGCACATCAAATGAACTGTGAGGTTCCACTTACAAATACCTAAGGAAGTTACCTACCAGTTCATAATATTGATAAAAGATGTGACTCATCCATATTGGAGAGGTTATGGGAAGATAAGGGCACTGGTACATTGTTGATGGAGTTGTGAATAGTCAAGAATAACCCAGAAGTTATGAACCTGGATAGCTAGAAGGATGCAATTATGATGGGATGTAGGTCTGAGGGAGACAAAGTAAAAGGAAGGAGGAGTATCAAATTCTTTTTTGGACATGTTGACTTTAGAATAGGGCCAGCTAAGTGACCCAGTAGAAGAATACTCTGGAGTCAGGAAGACCTGGTTTCAAATGTGGACTCAGAAGTCACTTAATTCTATTTGCCTCAGTTTCCTCATTTGTCAAATAAACTGGAGAAGGATATGGCAAATCATTCCAGTATATTTCCTTCAGAAAACCCCAAATGGGGCCATGAAGAATCAGACACAACTATAACAACTCAGCAACAATATGATTCATCCAGCTGAGATGTCTAGTAAGCGGCTGATAAGTTTGGAGTGTTTCTTGAGTCTGGAGCTCAAGGAAGGATAAGGATTAAATAAATTGGGATTCATTTGCAGAGATGAGCAAGAAATCTATAGGGGCTAAAAAAAATCACATAAGAGAGACTGTGTGGAGAGAAAAGAGAAGAGGGCTGTGTTCAAAACTCTGAAGGACCATTTGGGGAGTCTAGTCATCAACTAGTTCTAAATCCCCTTAAATATGTGTATCATCTTCTAGCCTAAATCTCTCCATGTTAACTGGTGTCTTTTATCCTTTGTTCTTGAAGAGGACCATGACATCAGAGAGAAGATGCCATGACATGCAAGTGAGCCGCTTTTGAGTGATAGTGGGCTGCAAAAAGTCACTAGCCTGTCTCCTCCAAAATATATCTGGGCAGATATAGAACAGGATGACTGGAGATGGCCCTCATTTTGACTG
Organism: Sarcophilus harrisii; assembly: GCF_902635505.1. Taxonomy (NCBI): domain Eukaryota; kingdom Metazoa; phylum Chordata; class Mammalia; order Dasyuromorphia; family Dasyuridae; genus Sarcophilus; species Sarcophilus harrisii. The sequence continues at coordinate 435,915,504 of NC_045427.1, read as the reverse complement.
TAAAGACTTGATGAAAGCAACTTTATCCTTATGGCATGTCAGTGTGGCCAGTATCCCTAGTACAAACCTCCCTCTTAACTCCCTGAAAGTCTACTTGGAGCTCAGGCTCAGTATACTCTTAGGCCTGCCCCTTCTCCTGGAAATTCCTCCAACTTGGGTCCAGCTAATAAAAGCCATTCATATTGTAGTAAAATTTAGGATTAACATTTTACCTAGTTAAGGCCATAGGATACTCAATAAGGCCAAGGAAACTTAGAGGTCACCTAGCCAAACCCCCTCATTTTACAGAAGAAACTGATTAGAAGGCAAAAACATAGTAATAACCAAAATGCAGCCATGAACTCACTGGTTCCAGATTTTTCCTATCCTAGTTTAAATATTCAAATGACTAGGGTACTGAGAACCCAGTATCTTCTAGTCAAACTATTACCATAGACTAACTCTCAATCTGGAGAATGAGGGTAGGATTCATTCCAAATACTGGTTACCTGTTCTTCTCAGCTTGGTCACTAATTCCTTTTAAGCTGATTTCCATATAACTGTACTTTGTTCCCATAGATGGGTCTTGGGCACTGAACAGCAACCTAGTAAATGGGATGGGAAGAGTTTCACCAGATGCTCCTATGCTTTGCCTATAATAATAGAGCTTTTCTACATACCTCAGCCAGCTACAGAGATACAAGCACATTGTTTGCAGCTGTGTTATATTCTCTTTCCCTGTATCTCTGTTTCTATCTCTGTCTCTCACTCTTTCCATCTCTCTCCCTCTCTCTCTCTCCTTTCTCTCTCCCCTTCTCTGTCTGTCTCTATCTCTCTCTTTCTCTCTCACACACACACACACACACACTCTCTCTCACTCACACACACACACACACACACACACACACACACACACACATTCTCTTTCTCATTTTCTCTCTCATTCTCTCTCTCTGTATTTGTTTTTCCTCCCAATATGTTTTAGAACTTCCACTCTGGTTCAACATCAATTTTTATCATTTACATAAAAAACTTATCTATTGTATTCTCCTGGTCTACTATGTGCTTCTGCCAAGTCTTTAAAAAGAGAATGAGGTTAGCCAGATTTGACATATTTGCGATGAAGCCATTTTTGCTCCTTTCAAACATTACCTCTTTACCTAGATTCTCAATAATAGAACCTCTTTACCACTACATTACTACAAGATGCCAAGGTTATCTACTGCATCCTGGACCATTCCTGTCATGCTGATTTGTGTCTTGCTACTGTACCTCAATGATTCTGGAAGAGAGAGTGAGGATAAAGACTTTGTGCTGCTCTCCTTCACTTAAATCTAATTCCTGTGCAAATCAGGAATTATCCTGTGATGTCATTGGATCAACAACAATAACAGGAAGATTCTAGAATTTTGTCAGTAATCCAAATCTTTATTAGTCTATAACTTACAGATTACTGTCTTCCCACCTTGCTGCTTTCCTTTTTGTGAAGACTGGGGCAACTTTTGTCTCTTTCCAGTCCCACTGTGTTTCTCATTCACCCACAGTCTTTCTTTTCGTTACTTTTTTCAGTTCTGAGTTGCCTTTTTCCCTCCTTCCCTTCCAACCCCATATTAGAGAAGGCAAGCATCTGAAAGATATAAAGATATGGTATAGATATATAGATATAGATACAGATAGAGATATAAATATAAATGTAAATAGATATAGATGGAACCATGAAACACATGCTTCTTTCTCTGGAAATATAGCATTTTTTTTCATAAGTCCTTTGTAGTTGATTTGAATGATCATATTACTCAAAAGAGCTTAGTAATTCACAGTTACTCTTTGAACAATATTTCAGTTACTGTACACAATATTGTCTTGATTCTGCTCATTTTACTTTGCATTATTTCATGCAAATTTCCATGTTTTTCTGAAACCAACCTGTTCGTCATTACTTATAACACAGTATTATTCCATCACTATGCCCAAAGGGCATAAAATTGTACATAGCCTTTGATTCAGCAGTACCACTACTGGCTCTGTATCCCAAGGAAATCATAAAGGAGGGGAAAGGACGCACATATGCAAAAATGTTTGTAGCAGCTTTTTTATGGTGTCAAGGAATTGGAAAATGAATAGATAACACATCAATTGGGAAATGGATGAACAAGTTATGGTATATGAAGGTAAAGAAATATTATTATTCTATAAAAAATGATGAACAAGCTGATTTTAGAAAGGCTTGGAAAGATTTACATGAACTGATATTGAGCAAAACAAGCAGAATGAGGAATACATTGTACATAGTAACAGCAAGAATGTGTAATGATCAGCTATGAAAGACTTGGTTCTTTTCAGCAGTTCAGTGATCCAAGGCAATCCCAATAAACTTTGGATAGAAAACATCATCTGCATACAAAGAGAGAACCATGGAGACAATATAAATCAACACATGCTATGTTCACCTTTTTTTTCTTTTTCTTATTTTTTTTTTCTTTCATGGTTTTACCCTTTTGTTCTGATTTTTCTTTCCCAATATGATTCATAAAGAAATATGTATTAAAAATTAATGTCCATGTATAATCAGAAAAAAATAAAATAACATATAACAACCAATAATATTCCATCACTCCATGATCTTTCAAAGACCAAATCTTCCTATTTTTTCCACTAACCTAGAATATACTCTCTGGTGATTTGAATTCATCAAAGGCAGCTTACTGCTTGCTTATTATCTCCAAACTTCTTTTGGCTCTCAGCTCCCTCAGCCATTTTGCTCTTTTCTCTTCTGTCCAAAAAGAATTCTTCTTCCTAATAGAAAAAAAAATAAACCCAGAAGCAATTGAATGAGTTGAGTCTGTCTTATTTTCATCTTCTCCTTATTATCATCATTCTAGCCATACTGAGAAGTAGTCCTCTAACTATTTTGATTTTTCTGTCTTCTCAACACGAATTCAAAATGAACATTTAAAAAAACTCTCTTCATTTGCATTTAGCTTTTCTTACCAGCCTCAGCTCCTGCTTAGCCTTCTCACCTTTTATCCCTGTTCTCAAAGGACCCTGCCATGATTTTATATTAATTCATGCATTATCACCTGTTCTTGCTATTTCTAACAAGCATATATAGATATACACAAATATATATTATATTTGTGTATATCTGTATGTATATTATACATATATGCCTTTCAAAAATAGTCTAGACTGTTTATAATTAATACAGAAATATGTTTTGCATGACTTCACCTATATAATTAGTATATTGCTTACCATCTGTGAGGAAGAGAATTTGGAACTCAATTTTTTTAAATGAATGTTAAAAAAAATAAGGCTTAATTGAGAAATAATTAAATTTATCTATGTGTGTATACATGTAGACATATACATATGCATACATATATATAATGTATATATGTATATATATATATATTAAATCCTAGAGGTTAAGTACAATCTTATGTATCCAACTTAATCTCTGAAAGTTCCCCTATTTCCAGTTCATTAGAATGGAATCTTCCACTTTCTTCAGAATTTTGTTCTTGAGAGCTCATCATTCTTCTTGGACTTACTTTCCCTGTAGAAGCATCATATTTCTTCTTTCTGTGAATGCTTTAAAATATGCTCTTTCAATTTGTAAAATAACTCAATTTGTAGCGAACTATAGGTTTCCTCTTATACATGCATATATTGTAATATTGATCTTTTAGTAACTCTCATAAGTCATGTATTTGATAGATGCTTATTCTATACATTAGTGATACTTGTGATAGCCCAAGTAAAAATGACAGAAAGTCAGGAGGAATAAATAGCAATTTAGAAGAATCAGGATCCAAAAAAGATCTCTATAGAAGCTGATTTCTGTCTTCTATGAATTTTTTCACATAACATACTTATTCTTTCCTTTTTTCTTCCTTCTTTCCTTCTTTCCTTTGTTTCTTTTTGTTTAAGTTTTCTTCCACAAAATGATTTTTAGAGAACTATTTTACTTGATTGCTCATGTATAACCTATACCAAATTGCTTATGATCACAGGGAGAAGGTCAGAGAGAGGGAGAAGAATAGAATTTGGAATTCAAATCTTAAAAGAAAAATGTCAAAGAAAACAATTATATGGAAATAAATATGGAAAGTTCAAAGATCCCATCCTCAAATTTTACCCACTGACCTGGTGGTCTGTGCACCCTGGTTAAGAACCCTTGCCCCAGATATCTCTAACCTCCTATCACAATTACTACAGTGTTCCTGTTAGGCGGCACCTTCAGTCAAAAGTCTTTTCTCTAAACTTCACATGAAATAATAGGAATCCTTGGGCCTAAAGGGTCATGTGACAACTGTTGATGGTCTTTAGCAAATTAGTTTTCCTTTCTGGACCTCACACAAGTAGGAGCCTTTTTCAGAATGTTCATCCACCTTTGTTGCCCACTTTTCACCCAGCTCTCATCTATGACTCCAAGAAACTGTAACATGAATAATAGTCACATCATGGTAATCTTTCTTGGCAGGTGGGACAAATCAGATTAAGGGTAGCTGACAGACCTCAAATCCAAAGCTTATAAAGACTTCTTCTAGTGAAATGAGTGTAAGAGAACAATTTGTTCCACTTATCATGAAAGCAGCTGAATCAGGCTCTGTGGAGCACTTAGAGTTCAGACAGACATCAAAAACCCAAAGGTCATCTCCTGAATCCTGGGTCATTGCCAATCTTCCTGATTTTTGTCTTGCCACTGGACTTCTATGACTCAGGTAGAGGGTGATGGTGATGACTTTGGGTAATTCTGTCTCACTTAAATCCAAATCACATGTGAGTCAAGGTAGCACTTCATGATGTCAATGTTCCTCTTCAATACAAAGGTCAAACAAGAAGAAGTTGCATATACAAGGCATGATAACACACACACACACACTCAAATGTATTATCCAAAAAAAAATCCCTTTCATCAAGGAATTTTTATTCTATTAGGGAATGGAGATAAGACATTTAGACAGATTCAAGGATATCAATGTTAGCTCATACAATCTCCAAAGACCCTAATGTTCAATGTTCAATGTGCACATTTACTTCTCAGAAATTGGAACTGCTACAAATGAGGGCTTGAGTTATTTCAGCAACCACTTCTAGAGTCAAGTATTTAGTATCATAAAGCTGGAAAACCTTAGAACATGCAACTTTAAAACCTAGAAGAGACCTCAGAGATCATAGTTCAAATTCTTCCTTTTTTACAGAGAATAAAACTGTGACCCATTAAAGAGAGTGTATTTACCCAAGCTGACAGTACCCAAGGTTGGCCTTTTGGGAAGAAGAAAATGGCCTTCTAAGCTATCATAGCCCTCCTTCCCCACCTCTGCTCAACCCTCTTGGAATTAAGAAACTGGAAGGATTAATTTTAACTCTTACTTCAACATTATTCCACTTCCCTATTTTGTTTCAACAGAAGATTCACCCCTGGAATTCAAGGAAATTTTGGGTCCACCAAATATATGCCAGCTGGAATTCTGGTTTGGATTGAGCACACTGACTAGCTTAACTTGTATGGGTGAATCCTGAGATAGCTGGGATAAGGCAAAGGATGGTAATCCGTTTGAAACTCAGAGGAATAAATGAAGAATGGGTAGCTGACATAGACTAGGACCCTGATTCTTATCAGTTTTGTGAAAAGTTACCTACAGACTAATACCTACCTCTAGGCTCCTTGGATATGAGAAATGAACATACTGTGGAATCTGTAGGTAAGAGGGGGCTTACAAAGGGAGGGATAGAGATGATAATTAAATGCATAGGAACTGATGAAATCTTTCAGTGATTGGGGTGAGAAGAGGGCCAAGTATAGAATCCTGAAGATACCCATGGTTAAAATGGGTTAAGGTGAGCCGCTTAAAGATTCAGTAAAGAAGACAGAGAAGAAACAGTAAGTTAAGTAGGAGGAAATCCAGAAAAAAGAGTGTCCTGAAAACATAGAGAAAGATATCAAAGAATGTCAAACAGTATCAAAAAAAAAAAAAAAAATACAGAGGTCAAGGAAAATGAGAATTAAGACCATTGGATTTGGCTACTAAAAAGATCATTGGTAACTTTGGAAAGAGTGGGTTTTTCTGGAATGATAGGGTCAGAAGTCAGATTATAAAGGGTTAAAAAGAGAATGAGAAGAAAGTAGAGGCACCTAATGTAGCCAGTCTTTCCCAGGAGTTTCGCTGCAAAGGGCAGAAAGGGGAAAAAAGACAATAGTTAGCAGGGCTGGAAGAATCAAGTAAGGGTACTTTCATTATAGGACAGAAAGGAGCATGTTTGTCGGCAATAGGAAGCAAGACAATAAAGAGGGAGAGATTGAAAATAAGTGAAAGAGTGCTTTAAAGTTTACCAAATGCTTTACTCACCACACCTTTGTGAGTCTGGTATTGATACAGTCAAAATAAAGTAAACTGAAGTACAAATTTCCAAGCATGATTTATCAATAAATAGGAAGGATCTCAGCTCACTCAGTAAAAAACTAAGACCTCAAATGAGGGATAGCTTTGAGGAGTACAAAACAAAGAACAGAACTTTGTAGGTGGGGAACAAGTTATGATTGGTTAAAAAAGCTCAACATCATGAATGGCAAAATCAATATGATTGGTTACAGAGCTGAGGCAGGAGGGGCAATATGATTTGTTAGAAATTGGAAATGATGAGCTAGCAATAGCCTGCTCTTTCCCTCTTGTTATTAAGCAATGTGCATTATTTGATTCCACCTGCAAAGTTAGAGATTGTTATCCAAAGAAGCTTGGTTCACTAACCAGAAGTCCTTGAAGGAGAGCTTGGGGGTATAAATAAATTAGACCAGAATCTCTGGCAGCCATCTGCATCCCTCAAGGATAACAGATTTCCTTGAGGCAAGAACAGAACAATGAATAGCAAGAGAACTGGATTTCTAAACTTAACTCATAACAGAGCAGCTGAATTTCAGGTACAAAGAATCATGACTTGGGCAGTAACAGGACAAAATAAATCAACCATAAGTAGAATCAATTAAAAGGTGATATAGAGAGCACCGGCCTTGAAGTCAGGAGGACCTGAGTTCAAATTCGAACTCAGACACTTAACACTTCCTCACATAGTGGTCCCAAGTTATTAGCAACCTCAGCTACCAATTACCAATTACCTCAGAAAAAAGTTGATACAGAATTAATCTAATTATTTGCATATGAAATAAGAAACAGACATTAGGCCTGGGAATTGAGACATATAGGGAAATCTCAGATAAGGTGACTGTCTCCTAATGCAAATAGGCATCTTCTATGAAATTTGCAGTCTTAGAAAGTCTTCTACAGCCCTTAAGTTAATGTAAGAGTTAAAAAGGGTCATACACCCAGGACATATCAAAAAAGGTATTAAACGCAGGTCTTACTGGTTATGAGAACAGTTCTCTAAACACTATGCCATATTACCTTGCAGGGAGTAGATAGATTAAATATTGCCACTCTCTCTGTTCCAACCCCATTTCTTAGAGGAGTAAAACTAGACCCAAAAGTAAATTAGATTGTTATTTTGCTCCACATGTCCCTAAGTCTAAAACATCATAAATATAAAGGTAAGAGATTATTTTTATCCCATAATGATAAGATCCAGCCTCAGGGAAGAAAACCCATAATTATATTGAGAAAAAAAATAGTCTTTAGCCTCAGTGATCTTTAGGGATTTTGACAATTCCTCTGAAAAATGTTTGTTGATCCTCAAAAATATTTTCTAGATGGAGGGATGGTAAGTGCACTGGCTTGAGAGGAAGTGAAAGGAGCAGAAGAATGATGGTTCCAAGAGTCTGACATTATTTCCTAAAAACTCCATCTTGTATAATATAAGGTCTACTTAAATTGTACTACATAACTAGTAGTACAATATAAGGTCTACTTTAAATTGTACTATATATTGTCTACTTATGTACTACATAAGGTCTTAGGAAAAGTGGGGCTCCATTCCCCCATCCTTGGAAGCCTTAAGAGTATCCTGATATTTCTCCCAACAGAGTCCCCAGAATTCAACAAATTATATAGAACAATTTCCTAAAAGGCTGAATAATAAAGAGAATATGAGATCAGAATGAAATCATCTCAAAATCTCAGAATCCTGGAATTTTAAGTCTAGAAGGGACTTTAGAATATAAAATGTCAGACTTGGGAAGGACCTGAAACTATAGAACATAGAATTCAAAGCTAAAAGACATTCAAAGATAGAACATAGAATGATAATCATGGGAGCAATTGGGTTCATGCCCTTAATTAAACAGAGAAGAAATCTAATCCATAAAGGATAAATGACTTGTCAGAGGAAAAACAGCAAGTTAGTGACAAAGCTGGGACTGGAATCTTTCTCTTCACTGAGAGTACAAAGTGGAATTAGTAGAATGGGATATTTTTTCAAATGGATAAAAGTAAAATTAAAAGGCAGAAATATTTTGGTTTATGAAATGATTTACAAGATTATACAACTGAATATCAGAGGGAGAGGGACCTGGCCTTCATCTCTCTTCCCTATTTCCAGCTACAACCTCAGGAGCTACTCCCATGCCCTGGGTCTTCACCTTGGACCTCTTTTTGCCTCTAGCTTGTGTCCACTGGTTTTGTTCTTCCTATGCTAGAATGACATGTGCTTCCTAGTCACCCTAGAAGTTATCCAGAGGTGTTCCCTTCTTTTCCTCCCTTCTCCTGTGCCTCTGGAATTCAAGGGTGGGGAGAAGAAGGTATAGAGAGAAATAGGAAGAGAATTATTAAGAAAAGACAATGGCTTTGAAGACTAACTCCCAGAAAGGAATCGAGAGATTCCAGTGCTTTGATAGTCTAAGCTTTTGTGCCTTTCCCAGGGCAGAACTAGAATCTTCAGTGATACCTTCCAAAGATTACAAGAAGAAGAGCAGAAATCAAAGTTTGTGGACCTTCCCCATCAAACCGATAAGAGGATACTTAGCCAAAGCTCCCTCTAAGAGTTTCCTGTCAGCCAATTAATTTGTAATTCCTTTTAAAAATGCATATTGATATATTTTATTCTACATTACCTTCATTTCTGAATATATCCCTCCTTGTTTCCCTAGACAAAGAGCCATTCCCCTGTAAGACTGTTTTTTTAAAGAATATGTATGTGTTGAGGATTGGAGGGAAATAGTTCAACAAAATACATATCACCAAATGTGACAGTATTCATTTGGTATCTTTTCTTCTGGAGCAAGTTTAGTCATTATAATTAAACAATATTCATTTTCAGGTTTTCTTTTTATTTACATTATTATAGTTATTAAACATATTTTTCTTCTTGGTTCTACTCACTTTGATTCAATATTTATGCCTTTCCATTCTTCCCATATTTATAATTTCTTATAAAAACAAAAATATTTCATTAGATTTATGTCTAACAATTTCTTTAATCATCCTTCATACAACTAACATTTATTTTGATTCCAGGTCTGTCTTTGCAATAGCAAAAGGTGCTGCTATAAATACTTTGTTGTATAGGAAATCTTTATGTCTTTGACCTCCTTGGGAAACACATACATACATACATATATCCAAAAACATATGTCCATAATATATACATATGTGTGTGTATGTATCTTGGAATCCCAGTCAAAGGTTAGTCACTTTTTAAGCATAATTCCCAATTGCTTACCAGCAATTGTTTGGCCCAATTCATAGTTCCAGACAGCTAGGTGGCACATGATGAGATGGAATGAAGGACAGCTACAAAATGGAATTGGTTTAGTATAGAAATCAATAGAACCAATTATAATCTGCATCATGAACAATGACTCCATTTTGTGCTACCACATGTAATCTCCTTCATTTTATTGTCTTTCTAATAGCACTTCAGATATAATGATTTCCCAAATTTCCCAATGTAAGAAAATTTAGAAATACAATAATAGCATGGCATAATAATAAACAATTCTATATTTAAAATACAAAACAAAACTTGTTACCAGTCAGATGACATCAATTCAACTAAATGCATTTCCAAATTATCTTACATAAAAAATCGTTCATTTTATCATCAGCTTTATATTAATCATATCTAAAACATGATATATAATTACATTCATGTAAATTACATTACATGATATATAATTACAAATACATGATATATAATTACAAGAAATAATAATACACAATGGTTAATAGTGCTTCACATATGCCAGTCACTGTGATAAGCATTTCAGAATCATTATATCATTTTGATCCTCACAATTACTACAAGGAAATAGGTTCCTTATTAACTTTCTTCTTAACAAAAAAAAAAAAAAAGGAAAGAAAAGAAAAAAGAGAGAGTAGAGCAATAATTTGAAAATGCACTAAAGAGAGAAACCCTAAAAATCAAAGAACAAAATAACAAAATTGAAAACAAAAATTGAGTTGATAATAAAAATTATTTGAAAATAAACTATGACAATTTTGAAAGGAGAAAAAATACACCTTATCAATATTTAAAAAACAAGGAAATTCACAACAAACAAGAAATAAAGAACATTGTTAAAAACCGTTTTGCCCAACTATATGCCAACAAAACTAACAACTTAAAAGAAATAAATGTGTATTTACAAAAATATAAGATCCCTAAATTAATATAATAAGAAAGAGATAATTTAAAAATCCAATTTCAGAGGGAAAAGTTGAACAAGCTATAAATAAACTTTTAAGGAAAAAATATTCTAAGACCAGATACATTCAAAGTGAATTCCATCAAATAGTCAAATTTTTATATAAATATAAATATATATATATATATTCCTTCTATGATAGATGTGGTTTTGATATATAAACCAGGAAGAATTGAAAAAGAAAAAAATAGACTAATATATCTGATAAATATAAATGAAAAAAAAGTTAAATAAAATATTAACAACAAGAACGTGCCCAACCTTTCCTCCAGACCACTCCAAATTCCTTTATATAATGACTGTAAACAAATTTTAGAGCAGCAAAACACCCAAAAAGATGAAATAAAATATTTTTCAGCTGAAGACAAATTAGTTTTCATACAAGTCATATAAATCTTCATAAAAAGTCCATGACACCAGGATGGGAGTCCAGCATGCCCCAGGCAGGCTGCACCAGAGCAGCCGCAGTCCCCATTCCAGTCCTGGCCCTATGCCAGTAAAGCAGAAAAGGGTCTAGGAACCTCTGAATCAGGGGCAATACTGGTAGCTTCCAGACCTCTCATAGAAAGTTACTATGGTGACAAGGAAGATCAAAGCATACTCAGAAAAAAATAATAAAGTCAGAGCTCTTACATCCAAAGCCTCCAAGAAAAATAAGAATTGGTCTCAGGCTATAAAAGAACTCAAAAGGAATTTTGAAAAGCAATTAAGAAAGGTAGAGTTAAAAGCAAAATCGGCCAATTGGAAAAGGAGGTACAAAAATTCACTAAGGAAAATAATTCTTAAAAATTAGAATTGAGCAAATGGATACAAGATACAATAAAGAAAAACCAAAAAAGAAAAAAGAAAAAAACAAGGGGGGAAGTGAAATATTTCATTGGAAAAACAGCTGATCTAGAAAATAGATCTAGGAAATATAAATTTAAAATTATTGGTCTACTTGAAAGTCATGATCAAAAAAAGAATCTGGATGTTATCTTTCAAAAAATTATCAAGGAAAACTGTCCTGATATTTTAGAACCAGAGAGTAAAATAAAAATGAAAGAATCCACCAATCACCTCCTGAAAGTGATTCCAAAATAAAAACTCCCAGGAATATGATAGCTAAATTCCAGAACGCCCAGATCAAGAAGAAAATATCGCAAGCATCCCGGAAGAAACAATTCAAATATAACGGAACCACTGTTGGGATAACACAAGATTTAGCAGCCTCTACATTAAAGGATCAGAGGGCTTAGAATATGACATTCTAGAGAGCAATGGAGTTAGGATTACAACCAAGAATCATAATTTACAATTACAATCAAGAATTACAAACTAAGAATTACTTAGCAAAAATGAATATAATCCTTCAGGGGAAAAAGTGCACATTCAATGAAATAGAGGATTTTCAAGCATTCATGATTAAAAGACCAGAGCTAAATGGAAAATCTGATTTTCAAATACAGGACTCAAGAGAAGCATAAGGAGGTAATTAGGAAAGTGATATCATAAAGAACTTTATAAAGTTTATCTGTTTGCATTCCTACATGGGAGAATGATATTCATATCTCATTAGAACTTTCTCATTATTATGGCAGTTTGAAGGAGTATATATAGACAGGGGCAAAGATATGAATTGAATATGAAGGGAGAATATCTTTTTAAAAATGAAGTTAAGGGATGAAAGAGGAATGTACTAGGAAAAAGGGAAAAGGAGAGATGGAATGGTGTAAATTATCTGCCATAAAAAGAGGTAAGAAAAGGCTTGGGGAAAAGAACTGTACAGGACAGGGTAAGTGAGTGAACCTTATGCTCATCAGAACTGGCTCCAAGAGAAAATAATATACACATTCAATATGGATATAGAAATTTATCTTACCCTGCAGGAAAATAGGAGGATAATGGGGTATGGAGGGGGAGGATGAAAAGGGAGAGGGCATATTAGGGGACCAGATGGATTTACATGTGAATTCTACCAAACATTTAAAGAACAATTAACGTCAATGCTACATAAACTATTTGAAAAAATAGGGATTAAAGGAGTCCTACCAAACTCCTTTTACGACACAGACATGGTACTGATACCTAAACCCAGTTAGGCTGAAAACAGAGAAAGTAAATTATAGACCAATCTCCCTAATGAATATTGATGCTAAAATCTTAAAGAAAATATTAACAAAAAGATTACAGAAAATCATCCCCAGGATAATACACTATGACCAAGTAGGATTTATACCAGGAATGCAGGACTGGTTCAATATTAGGAAAACTATTAGCATAATCGACTATATCAATAACCAAATTAACAAAAACCATATGATCATCTCAATAGATACAGAAAAACCATTTGATAAAATCCAACATCTATTCCTAATAAAAACACTTGAGAGTATAGGAATAAATGGACTTTTACTTAAAATAGCCAGGAGCATATATTTAAAACCATCAGTAACTATTATATGCAATGGGGAAAAACTGGAACCTTTCCCAGTAAAATCTGGAGTGAAGCAAGGTTGCCCACTATCACCATTATTACTTAATATTGTATTAGAAACACTAGCCTCAGCAATAAGAGTCGAGAAAGAGATTAAAGGAATTAGAGTAGGCAATGAGGAAACCAAGCTATCACTCTTTGCAGATGATATGATGGTATACTTAGAGAACCCCAGAGATTCTTTTTTTTTTTTTTTAATAGCCTTTTATTTACAGATTATATGCATGGGTAACTTTACAATATTAACAATTGCCAAACCTCTTGTTCCAATTTTTCACCTCTTACCCCCACCCCTCCCTAGATGCGGATGACCAGTAGATGTTAAATACATTAAAATATAAATTAGATACACAATAAGTATACATGACCAAAATGTTATTTTGCTGTACAAAAAGAATCAGACTCTGAAATATTGTACAATTAGCTTGTGAAGGAAATCAAAAATGCAGGTGGGCATAAATATAGGGATTAGAATTCAATGTAATGGTTTTAGTCATCTCCCAGAGTTCTTTCACTAGCGTAGCTGGTTCAGTTCATTACTGCTCCACTGGAAATGATTTGGTTGATCTCGTTGCTGAGGATGGCCAGGTCCATCAGAACTGGTCATCATATAGTATTGTTGTTGAAGTATATAATGATCTCCTGGTCCTGCTCATTTCACTTCGTGTAAGTCGTGTAAGTCACATCAGTTCGTGTAAGTCTCTCCAGGCCTTTCTGAAATCATCCTGTTGGTCATTTCTTACAGAACAGTAATATTCCATAATATTCATATACCACAATTTATTCAGCCATTCTCCAACTAATGGACATCCATTCAGTTTCCAGTTTCTAGCCACTACAAACAGGGCTGCCACAACCATTTGTGCACATACAGGTCCCTTTCCCTTCTTTGTAATCTCTTTGGGATATAAGCCCAGTAGTAACACTGCTGGATCAAAGGGTATGCACAGTTTGATAACTTTTTGCGCATAATTCCAAACTACTCTCCAAAATGGTTGGATTCATTCACAACTCCACCAACAATGCATCAATGTCCCAGTTTCCCACATCCCTCAACAATCATCATTATTTTTCCTGTCATCTTAGCCAAACTGACAGGTTTGGTGGTATCTTAGAGTTGTCTTAATTTGCATTTCTCTGATTAATAATGACTTGAGACATCTTTTCATAATGACTAGAAATAGTTTCAATTTCTTCATCTGAGAATTGCCTGTTCATATCCTGACCATTTTCAATTGGAGAATGGCTTGATTTTTATAAATTAGAGTTAATTCTCTATATATTTTGGAAATGAGGCCTTTTATCAGAGCCTTTAACTGTGAAGATGTTTTCCCAGTTTGTTGCTTTCATTCTAATCTTGTCTGCATTAGTTTTGTTTGTACAAACTTTCATTTAGTATAATGAAATTTTCTCTTTGTGATCAGTAATGATCTCTAGTTCTCTTTGTCATAAAGTCCTTCCCCTTCCACAGGTCTGAGAGGTAAACTGTCCTGTGTTCCTCTAATTATTAATAATCTCATTCTTTATGCCTAGTCATGAACTCATTTTGACCTTATCTTGGTAAGGTGTTAAGTGTGGATCAGTGCCTAGTTTCTGCCATATTAGTTTCCAATTTTCCCAGCAATTTTTATCAAGCAGTAAGTTCTTATCCCCAAAGCTGGGGTCTTTGGGTTTGTCAAAGACTAGGTTGCTATATTTGTTGACTGTTTTATCCTTGAACCTACCTATTCCACTGATCAACTAATCTATTCTAGCCAATACCAAATGGTTTTGGTAACTGCTGCTCTATATATAATTTTAGATCTATAGCTAATACCTTCATTTGATTTTTTTCTTCAATTCCCTTGAAATTCTTGACCTTTTGTTTTTCCATATGAATTTTGTTGTTATTTTTTCTAGGTCATTAAAATAGTTTTTTGGGAGTCTGATTGGTATAGCGGAACCCCAGAGATTCTACTAAAAAGCTATTAGAAATAATTCATAACTTTAGGAAAGTTGCAGGATACAAAATAAATCCCCATAAATCCTCAGCATTTTTATACAACATCAACAAAATCCAACAGCAAGAGATACAAAGAGAAATTCCATTCAAAATAACTGTCAACAGCATAAATATTTGGGAATCTATCTACCAAAGGAAAGTCAGGAATTATATGAGCAAAATTACAAAAAACTTTCCACACAAATAAAGTCAGACTTAAATAATTGGAAAAATATTAAGTGCTCTTGGATAGGCCGAGTGAATATAATAAAGATGACAATACTCCCTAAACTAATCTATTTATTTAGTGCTATACCAATCAGACTTCCAAGAAAATATTTTAATGATCTAGAAAAAATAACAACAAAATTCATATGGAAGAACAAAAGGTCGAGAATCTCAAGGGAATTATTGAAAAAAAAATCAAATGAAGGTGGCCTAGCTATACCTGATCTAAAACTATATTATAAAGCAGCAGTCACCAAAACCATTTGGTATTGGCTAAGAAATAAAATAGTTGATCAGTGGAATAGGTTAGGTTCGCAAGACAAAATAGTCAACTATAGCAATCTAGTGTTTGACAAACCCAAAGATCCTAATGTTTGGGATAAGAATTCATTATTTGACAAAAACTGCTGGGATAACTGGAAATTAGTATGGCAGAAATTAGGCATGGACCCACACTTAACATGGTATACCAAGATAAAATCAAAATGGGTCCATGATTTACGCATAAAGAACGAGATTATAAATAAATTAGAGGAACATAGGATAGTTTATCTCTCAGACTTGTGGAGGAGGAAGAAATTTGTGACCAAAGATGAACTAGAGACCATTACTGATCACAAAATAGAAAATTTTGATTACATCAAATTTAAAAAGCCTTTGTACAAACAAAACTAATGCAAACAAGATTAGAAGTGAAGCAACAAACTGGGAAAACATCTTCATAGTTAAAGGCTCTGATAAAGGCCTCATTTCCAAAATATATAGAGAACTGACTCTAATTTATAAGAAATCAAGCCATTCTCCAATTGATAAATGGTCAAAGGATATGAACAGACAATTTTCAGATGAAGAAATTGAAATTATTACCACTCATATGAAAGAGTGTTCCAAATCACTATTGATCGGAGAAATACAAATTAAGACAACTCTGAGATACCACTACATACCTGTCAGATTGGCTAAGATGACAGGAAAAAATAATGATGAATGTTGGAGGGTATGTGGGAAAACTGGGACCCTGATGCATTATTGGTAGAGTTGTGAACGAATCCAACCATTCTAGAGAGCAATCTGGAACTATGTTCAAAAAGTTATCAAACTGTGCATACCCTTTGATCCAGCAGTGTTTCTACTGGGCTTATACCCCAAAGAGATACTAAAGAAGGGAAAGGGACCTGTATGTGCCAAATGTTTGTGGCAGTCCTGTTTGTAGTGACTAGAAACTGGAAAATGAATGGATGCCCATCAACTGGAGAATGGTTGGGTAAATTGTGGTATATGAATATTATGGAATATTATTGTTCTATAAGAAATGACTAGCAGGATGAATACAGAGAGGCTTGAAGAGACTTACATGAACTGATGCTAAGTGAAATGAGCAGAACCAGGAGATCATTATATACTTCAACAACGATACTGTATGAGGATGTATTCTGATGGAGGTGGATTTCTTTGACAAAGAGACCTAACTCAGTTTCAATTGATCAGTGATGGACAGAAGCAGCTACACCCAAAGAAAGAACACTGGAAAATGAATGTAAACTGCTTGCATTTTTGTTTTTCTTCCTGGGTTATTTCTACCTTCTGAATCCAATTCTCCCTGTGCAACAAGAGAACTGTTCGGTTCTACACACATATATTTTATCTAGGATATACTGCGACATATTTAACATATATAAGACTGCTTGCCATCTTGGGGAGGAGGTGGAGGGAGAGGGAAAAATCGGAACAGAAGTGAGTGCAAGGGATAATGTTGTAAAAAATTGCCCTGGCATGGGTTCTGTCAATAAAAAGTTATTATTAAAAAAAAAAAAAAAAAAAAAAAACACAGTCCAATGAACTTAAGTTGGATTCCTACCAAAATTCTATAAACATTAGTAAAAGGATAATAAATCGATCACTTAAAGTGAAAGTGGTGGTGATTACAAAAAACCAACAGAGTTTCAACAAGAAGAGGTCCCATAACCCCCTAAATTTACTAAATGCCTTTAAGTAAGTCACTTAAGAACAATGGACTTGAATTTCCTTCTCAACAATTAACCAATGTGAATTTATTAAGTACCTTTAATGTGTCAAGCACTGTTCTAGGAGCTAGAAAAACAAATATAAAAGTGAAACAGTTTCCGTTTTCAAGTAGCCTACAATCTATTATATTGGAAGTGATACAATATGCTCACAAATAAATAACTATTAAATATATCTACAATAAATAGTGATTGTACTAACAATGAAGTAATCAGGAAAGGTCTAATGATGGAAGAAGCATTTTTTTTTATTTTATCTTTTTATTGACAAAATATATGCATGGGAATTTTTTAACACTGACCCTTGCAAAACCTTCTGTTCCAAATTTCTCCCTCCTTCCCATCACCCCTTTCCCTAAATATGTTAAAATATATGTTAAATTCAATATATGTATACATATTTATACAGTTATCATGCTGCACAAGAAAAATCGGATCAAGAAAAAAAAAACCAAAAACCTGAGGAAGAAAGCAAAATGCAAGCAAACAACAACAGAAATGTTGTTTCTATGTTGTGGTCCACACTCACTTCCCACAGTCTTTTCTCTGGGTGTAGATGGCTCTTTTCATCACTGAACAATTGAAACTGGTTTGAATCATCTCATTGTTGAAGAGAACTACATCCATCAGAATTGATCATCGTATAGTCTTGTTGTTGCTATATAATGATCTCCTGGTTCTCCTCATTTCACTTAGCATCAGTTCCTATAAGTTTCTCCAGGCTTTTCTAGAATCATCCTACTGGTCATTTCTTACAGAACAATAACATTCCATAGCATTCATATACTATAACTGATTCAGCCATTCTCCAATTGATGGGCATCCACTCAGTTTCTAATTTCTAGCCACTACAAAAAAGAGCTGCCACAAACATTTTTGCATATGTGGGTTCCTTTCCCTCCTTTAAGATCTCTTTGGAATATAAGCCCAGTAGAAACACTGTTGGATCAAAGGGTATGCACAGTTTGATAACTTTTTGAGCATAGTTCCAAACTACCCTCCAGAATGGTTAGATTTGTTCACCAAGTCCACCAACAATGCATCAGTGTCCCAGTTTTCCCACATCCTTTCAAACATTCATCATTATCTTTTCCTGTTATCTTAGCCAATCTGAGAAGTATGTAGTGATATCTCAGAGTTGTCTTAATTTGCATTTCTCCGATCAATAGTGATTTGGAACACCTTTTCATATGACTAGAAATAGTTTCAATTTCTTCAACTGAAAATTGTCTATTCATATCCTATGACCATTTATCAATTGGAGAATGGCTTAATTTCTTATAAATTAGAGTCAATTCTCTATATATTTTGGAAATGAGGCCTTTATCAGAACCTTTGAATATAAAAATGCTTTCAGTTTATTGCTTCCATTCTAATCTTGTCTGCATTAGCTTCATTTGTACAAAAACCTTTTAACTTAATATAATCAAAGTTATCTATTTTTTTTATCTTTTTGGTCACAAATAGAAGAAGCATTTTTAACTGAGACTTTTAAAAATCTTTCCAGGGCAGCTAGATGATGCAGTGAATAGAGCATCAGCCCTGAAGTCAGGAAGACCTGAGTTCAAGTGTGGTCTCAGACACTTAACACTTCCTAGCTGTGTGACCCTGAGTAAGTCACTTAACCCCAATTGCCTCAGAAAAAAAAAAAAAAAAAAGCCTTTCCAAGAGGAAGAAATGTAAAGAAGGACCAGATTACAGGCACCCATGTAAAGATAGAGAAAAGTTGTTGTCCAAAGGGAACAGAGTAGTAGCATATTTGGCTAGAGCATAGAGTATATGAGAGAAGGGAATAATATTTCTGCAGGAAAACATTTTGTTCAGAGTTAGAGTAAGAACATTCACACAGGCTTCTCTTTAAATCAAAGTTTTATTTCTTTTATTTATTACTAAATCAGGTGGGCCAAATCACATGGGTAACTATTGGCAATTAGGGTTAGGAAGAAGAAAGCTTTTAGACCAAAATTTTGGCTCTAATCCATATTAAGAAAACTAAAGATGCTAAAAACAGAATCTTTTTCAGATAGTAGTATAGTAACAGATTGTGTTAAAAACTGAGTTAGTTAAACAGCAACTTGGTTACCTGGGTTCAAGAAAGTATTTCCTAAGCAAGTTGTTCCTTCTGTGGGCTCAGCAATCTAAATATACCTATGTTAATGATTTTAGAAAGTGTGCTAGTAATTTTCATAAACTAATCAAGGGTTCAGGGTCAAGTTCCAGCATGTCCTCTACAATACTGCATCAATCTGAAAAGACAGATTAGAATTAGTTTGTTGTGATTGCTGTCATATCTGATTCATCATGATCCTATTTGGGGTTTTGTAGACGAAGATACTGGAGTAGTTAATCACTTCCTTCTCCAGCTCATTTTACAGATAAGAAAATGGAGGTAAACTCGATTAAGTGACTTGCCCAAGATCACAGTTATTAAATATCTGAGGCCAGATTTGAACTCAGAAAGATGAATTTTCCTGACTCCAGACCTGTTACTCTATCCACCGTACCACCTAGTTCCCTGAACCAGCTTGTAAAGGGCTATAAATATATAACCCAGGCGTTGTTTAACTCCCTAAGGATAATGTGGAGCCACTAAAGCTTCATTAGCAATACAGATAAGTGCTTTAGGAATACCAATTTGACAGTTGTATGGAAGATGCACTAGAAAAAGGAGAGAACAGACACAGAGAGATTAATTAGGAGACTGTTACAATAGTTCCAGAAAGTTTGCAGGCAACCAAAAAGAATCAGTGGACAAGGGAAGACTGAAAATTGGGAAGAGAGAAAGGATGACCAAATGCAAGCCTCTGGAAGAGACAGAAGGGAAGGAGGTCAAAAGCATAATGAGAAAGACTAGCCTTAGTGAAGGGAAAAGCCAATTCATTCTCTGAGATTGGGAGTAGTCATGGAGAATATGGGAAATGATGCAGGACTTTTGAAATGTGGAACTGGGCAGTAGAATCAGCTTGTTGCAGTTAGCCTCAATTTGGTTTTTTTTTTTTTTTTTTTTCTCTGCAAAATATCTCTCTCCCAGAGCCTAGTCTAATATTCTGTACCTCCATTCTCTGCAACATTCTCTGCTAAATAGTCATTTTTTAAAAATTCATTCAATAAGCCTTTATCAAACACCTGTTTATGTGCCAGGGATTGTATTAGGTTCTGGAAATACAAAGACAAAAATAAAAATGTTCTTTCTCTCAAGAAGCCTGCTTCCAAAAAAGACATTATTTGTTAAAAAAAAAAAAATAATAATAAATTGCCAAATCACTTAACTGAGGCTTCTCTCATCTCCCAGTTTTTTTATCTGCAAAATGGAGACCATTAAAATCCGCCATACTCACCAAAATTAAATCCTATTAAACAAGCATTAAATTCCTACTGGAGATACAAATAAAAATGAAGCAAAACTTCCCCTCCCCCCCAAAAGCAAACATTCTGCTAGATGAACTACCATCCATATAAAAATAAGTGCGAGACAGAGAGTGACAAGCAGTGTAGGGAGAACAATGATTTGGATGCCTGAAAGAAGGCAAAACAAGGCCCCTGGACCTCTCCCAACAATCTTGCTAAGAAAAGCTCCCAAGACAATTTGTTTGCGCCCAGACTAGTAAAAAGGACCAAGAAAGAATTGAAAAGAATATACTAATCCCAAATGAAATTGAACAATTGGCTCAGATTAGCAATTTGAGCAAGAAAGTAAAAGTTCAAAAGACAAGGAATCTAAATTGTTAAACCCAATCTAGGGATTTTGCCAGACAGATCAATGAAGATGTGGATCTAATTCACACACACACACACACACACACACACACACACACACACAAAAATTGGAATAGTTCCTAAGGCTATGTGTGGGCTAATTGAGGTGAGACATCCCTATTTTAGAGAAGAAGCCTCATGATGAATACAGTTCAGCAAAACAGCAGCAGATATCAGCAGCTTCACACAGCAAAAAGATCTGCAGAGCAGAAGTTAGTGCAAATATACCATAAATATGCAGTGAGAAGTAGTCAGCATGGATAATAATCTGGCAGAGAACAACTATAGCTTGCCACTAAATGGGAAAAGAAAAAAAAAATTAGTCTTTGGAGATAGGTTGCCACTGAAACATATCTCTAAGAGTCAGTTTTCCTATAAATGAACCTCTTTCTGTGTATATTCCCAGATAGAAGAGGCTCTATCTCCCATGTGTCTCCTTTTCTCCTGTGTTCCACGACATATGAATTATTGAGAAAGTATACCCCTTTGAACATGGTTTATTTTTCTTGTCATTTAATTAAATACCTTTTACTTTGAACTAAGTTTTCTGATTGTCCTGGCAAAAGAGAAATAATGACAGAGACTAGTGAATTGAGATTGAGCCTAGCTTTCAAAAGGCTCATATTTGAAGGGAATGGGCTGTAGGCTAAATAGGAAAAAGAAATATCCTGTCAAAATGTTCTAATAACACTTGAGAAGAATCTGAACTCTGAAAGAAAAGAAGAATTATGAAAATAGATGAGGAGGAAAGTTATTCTAGGAATGGAGTATGGTCTGTGCAAAGATTCCGAGATGGGAGACAGCATATTGAGTTCAGTGAGCAGTCTAGTTTGTCTGAAACATGAAAAGTAATAATGTGAAATAAATCTGTAAAAATGGATTGGAGCCAGATTGAGAAAGATTTTATGTCAGATTTATGAGTCTGTATTTTAACCTACAGGCAGTGGAGAGACACAAAATTTCTAGGTCAGACAATAAACATGGTAAAAAAAACAAAAACAACTTGTATTTTAAGATTATATTGGTAACTATGTGAAAGATGAATTGACTAGGAAAACAACTGGAGACAGGAAGACTTATTAAGAGATTTTTATAATAATTCAGTCAAGAAGGGATAAGCACTTGAACTAGGGTAGAAAGTATGGAAGGAAAGCATAGAGGGGAAAACTGAAAAATGTTAGGAAGGTAGAATCAGTAAGACATGGGGAAACATGGTGGGGAAGTGGGGCTAAGGAAGAGGATAATGTAACAGAAAGAGAAAAGTCAAAGATAACTCCAAGGTTTTGAACCTAGGTGACTACTTTAATGGTAGTTCCATTAACAGATTTGAGAAAGATGATGGATTTGAACATGAAATATTTGAGATGTTGACAGGACACCTACAAACAGGTTTGTATGTGTTCTGGAATTTATGTATACTGGAATTCAGGAAAGAGATTACAATGTAATGTTTAGATTTGAGATTCACCTACAAATTTGAGAAACATCTACAAACACTGATGAGATCATCAAAGGAACAGAGGATGAAAAGAAGACCTAGGACAGAGTCTTATGAAGCATCCATATTTAGAAAATGATTGATAAGCCAACAAAGAGAAGGACAAGGAGCAATCATAGAAGTAGAAAGAAAACCAGGAGGGAGCAATGTCATTAATGTCATTAAAAGTAAATCAGGTGGGGAAGCGAGGTGGCATAGTAGATAGAGGACCAGCTCTGAAGTCAGGAGGACCTGTGTTCAAATTTGATCTCAGACACTTAATATTCCTAGCTGTGTGACCCTGGCAAGTCCTTTAACCCTAATTGCCTCAGAAAAAAAATAATAATAACAAATTTTTTAAATAATAAAAGTCAGGAGAAAAGATGTTGGAGGCAGAAGGGTTGACTGGCTGGCAACAGTGGCAAAAGGTGCAGAGCCCAGTCAAAGAGAATAAGGATTCAATAAAGGTCACTAGATTTAGTAATTAAAATGTTACTGATAACTTTTGCCTGAAAAATCAGCTGTTTTCAAAATGAGGGGTTGAGGGAAGGAAATGGAGGCATTCAGTGAAGATTCTCTTTCTTGCAGTTCAGTAGTGAAAGAAAGGAGAAGCATAGGACAACATTTGAGGAGTTGTCAGGGTCAAATGAAGGATTTTTTTAAAGATGGGGGAGACCTAAGCATATGTGTGGGCAGTGGGAAAGAAATCAGTAAGAGAGATGAAGGAAATAAGCATTTACATTACTTCTCCTATGTACGAGGTACTGTGCTAACTGCTTTTTACAAATGTAATTTCATTTGATCACTAGTAGGCAAGAAAACCTGAGAATGGGAGAAAGAGTGTGACAAAGCAAATTACAAGAAGAGCCAAGAGAGGACTGGATCAGGAACACAAAGAGAGAGATTACCTTTGGCAAAAAGAACCACATCATGATCTGAGAGTGGAATCAAGGAAGAGAAGATGGATGAAGATCGAGAAAGGTTTCGAAGATTATTATGAAAATGAAGTGAGATGATGTGGATAAAACATTTTGGAGATCTTATGAATGTCAATTGTCAAATCATTAAAAGATTCCTATTAACTCTAACACTATGCTCCATGTTCTAACAGCTCAATTGGCTCTAACATTCTATCTTCTAGGTCTCCTTTCAGCTCTGATCTCTCATGTTCTTAAAACTTCTCTCTGGTTCCATTAAGAGAAAGGAAAAGAAAAATAAGAAGTGAAAGGAAAGGAAAAGAAAAGCAGTAATAAAAATATGAAGAAGCCTTAGAAAGTAAAACTGGTGCTTGCTTCCCCTCCCCCAGCCCAGTTTTGCACTATTCATTTCTTGTTCATTTCTGAAGCTTATTTTAAGTGCCACTGGCTCCAGGAAGAATCCTCACTAGACTTCATTACCTGGGTCTTCATGCAAGTTGGGATTGCAGGACCAAATTCAATGTAAATTGGGTCAGAGGAACGTCATTAGGATCATTGCCTTTGGCCTTGAACTCATTAGACAGAATGGTATAAGTGGATAGAGACCTGTTCTGGGTATCAGAAGACAAAGTCCTGATTCTAAAAAGTTATGTGACTTTAGAGAAATTATTTAGTATGTTGGATCTCAATTTCTGTAAAATAAAAGTCATACTTCATATATTCCTAATGTTAGAATTTTTAGTTCTGATGTTCAATAATTCTAAATTCAAGAGTAAAGAAGAACGTGATGAAGATATGATAGTTTCTCCTGAGCATTTCTTCTCTGAACCTATGAACTCCAGTGATGTGAACTCAACCCAGTCATTCCATCCTATCTTATTGTCAAGAATGATGAGAACTTTGAGTCCATCTTGTTCCTATAGTCACCCACAAAAAGAGGCCAAATTCTTGGGACTGTCTTGTTAGCATATCTAAGGCATACTCAACTGTCTCGTCATGTAGTTGCTCACACAGACAATGTGCATTCCAGTTGTTCTCACTTATGACTCTCCCTAACTCCTCCCCAGTTCTCTAGACCCTGCCCTTACTTCCTGTCTCCCTCTTCTCTCTGATCTTAAATAGCCCCCCTTCACTCACAACCCACACTAAATCATTTAATTTTGCCTGTAAGCCTTTTCACATCAATAAAGGGCCCTTGTGACTATGTTCATAATGTTATGGATTTTTCTCATTCCAAACCCACTCTCCTACAACCTGGTTTTTCATCACATCTACCTGATATTTCATCATCCAGGTCACATTTAAAAGGCAACTAGGTGACACAGTGGATAGAGTCCCAAGCCTGAGTTCAAATCTGACCTCTGATACTTATTAATTATGTGACCCTGTACAGTTTAATCTCTGTCAAAGTTTCCTCATCTGTAAAACAGAGATAATAAATAGCAACTACCTCCTAGGATTGTTGTGAGGAACAAATGAGATACTATTTATAAACCACTTAGCACAGTGCCCCGCATATAGTAGACATTATATAAATATTCGCTTTATTTTATTTTGCCATCCTGATACAGAATGCAGCCGCTCTAATTCTTTTTATTTCATTTTATCTTCCAGAGAAGATAATCAATGTGAAAAGTGATGGTAATGGGGGTCCACAAAACCAGTCACTGCCATCCACCTCCATTTTTAAGATCTGATGAGCAAATGTCTCCATCCAATGTCTGGTACAGAAGCTTAAATTTCCTTCTCTATATAAAGTTCCTTCTCCAATTTGGAATGCTGGCCACACACACACACACACACACACACACAGTCCCACAAAATTTAGCTCATGTTATAAACTGTCTTAGATTGTTCCCTAATTACTGAATGTGTGTAAACTAAACTGTGAATTCCTTAATAGCAGGGAATAGAGAGTTTTAGGACTAGAAGGAACTTTAAGCAATTATATTAATTGCTGCCCTTATAAAAAGAAAAAAGAAACAGAGTCTTTAGGAGCTTGTGTTTTAATTGAGAAACACTACAGAAGTAGAAGAGTGATGACTAAGGAAGCTAAGTGTTGAAAGTGGATAGAATACCAGGCATGCAGTCAGGAAGACTCATCTTCATGAGTTCAGACACTTACCTGAGCAAGTATATCCTGGGCAAGTCACTTAATGTTGTTTGCCTTAATTTTCTTATATCTAAAATGAGCTGGAGAAAGAAATGGAAAACCACTACAGTATCTTTGCCAAGAAAACACCAAATAATATCATGAAGAATTAAATCTAGTTGAAAAAATACTGAATAATAACTGACCAAGAAAGAATCTAGTGAGCTAATGGGAAAATAACAGAAGCAATTGAGTAAGGTGGGACAAGATGGCCTGGGTGATTAGGTAGCATGTAAAAAAGAAACATCTTCTGGAACTAGATGGACTAGTTTATATTTCATCATCTGAGTTGATGGCAAAAGAGTGCCACAAATGAATGGATGAGTTTTCCTTAGAGACTTAAGGTCATAAAACCATAGGAATAGATTGTGAGAACTAAATAGGGACCTTAGAGTTCAATCCTCCATTCTATAGTTTGGAAGATCACAAAGGCAGTAAGTACCAAAGGTATACTTCCAGAAGAAGAAATGTATTTGCAAAAATCTATATCAGATTGCTTAACTATCTTAGGAAGTAGGGAAGGAAATGAGAAAAATTTGTAACTCAAAATTTTTCAGAAAATAAATGTTGACAATTTTGTGTAAAATTTTTAAAAATGAAATGCTAATGATTTTTTAAAAAAGGAAATGTACTGTTGCCTCTGAGATTTGGGGAAATCCAGCTTACTAAAAGAAGTCAGTATTAATTTTCTAATGAGCAGAAGCTGGAAATAATATAAAAACTCATTTAAATATGTCTATGTAGGTTTCAAAATCACAGAACTAGAAGGAATCTTAGAGGGCCTCTAGTTTTTATTCCAACAGTAAAGAACTATCGATTTATAGAAAGAAGATCTGGGGTTGTATTCCCACCTCTATTGTATACCATGTGATTTTGAACAAGTAATTGTACCTCCCCAAGCCTGTTTTCTTCATCTATATAATGAAGGAATTGGGCTAGATGACCAAGTTCTAAATCCTGTGATCTCTCCACAACAGCCTTGACAAGTGCCCACACCACCCATTTTTGGAAGATCAATAGCTCCTAAGACAGTTCATTCTACTGCAAGGTAGCTCTAATTACTAAGAAGTTTTTCCATGTATTGAGTAAAAATTGGCTCCTCTGTCAATTTCCTGGCATAGGGCTTTGGATTTGACATCAGAAGCTTTCAGTTCTGCCCTCTATTAGACTGGTAATTTCACTTGTTTTCTTCTCTATAAAATGAAGAGGGGGCAGCTAGGTGGTACAGTGGATAGAGCACCAACCCTGAAGTCAGGAGGAACTGAATTTACATGTGGTCTCAGACACTTAAACACTTCCTAGCTGTGTGACTCTGGGCAATTCACTTAACCCCAATTGCTTCAACAAAAATAAATAAATAAATAAAGATAAAATAAAATGAAGGGAATAAATTAATAATAATAATTAACATTTATGCCCACTTTGTGCCAGGAACTATGCTAAGCACCTTACAAATATTATCTCATCTGATCTTCTTCAAAACCCGGCTTTCCTCATTTTACCATTGAGAAAACTGAGGCAAAGAAGTTAAGCAACTTATCCAAGTACACAAATACTTGTCCAAGGTCACACAGTTAGTTAGTGAAGTCAAATTTAAACTCAAAAGTTCCTGAGTCTGGACTCAGGTCTGGCCCAATGTTCTATCCATTGCACCACTTATCTATTTCCTGAGTAGGGATAAAGTATTTTCCATCTCTAAATTCATGATCGACAGCCATGACAGTACAATGAATACTGGGCCAAAGAACAGTTGGATAGGCACTGAATTACTCAATGCAGAGCTGAGGGAAAGTAAAATTTTAAATGGGCAAAGGCAAAGATTCTAAGAAGCCAGGAGGAGATGTATCTGCAAGCTTCTCAGAAACTTTTTAAAATGCTCAAAAGTATAGAAGACAAGGTCAGTTAGAGAGAGAAAAAAAATTTTGAAGACACTGGAAAAACTAATAAGGTTCATTTTGAAAGAAAATTAAAAACCTACATACCATCTATAGGAGAAACAAAAGAGTTCAAAAATCCCATTGCAATGAAGAGGCTTCTTTGAACTTTTTAAAAATTCTGTTCTGAGGGTCATCCAAAAATCAAAATAGAAAATCCTGGTCTTTCTATTAGAATGTGGACAAAAAACTTGGGAGACATGAAATAACATTGTTCCAGATGACAAGCAATATTATCAAAAGAAGGCTGCTAAACTGAAGGGAAGATATGAAAAGATAAAGCACCTGCTAGTAGGTAAAAAGAGAGGAATTGTCAAAGCTGAGAAGGTAATGAAAAAGCAGAAGAAAGAAAAGAAGGAAAATGAAGATGATGAGGGAGATGAAGAAAATGACAACGAATAAGTTGGTTCTAGAATAGTTTTTTCTTTCTTGTTTATAAAGCATTTAAACCCTCTGTACACAACTCACTCATTTTAAAGAAAAAAAAATTAAAATGTAAAGCTGGATAAAATTTGTTTTTTAAATTGTACAATGTATTTTTTAATAGCTAACACACTACTATCTTTAGAGAGCCTTGTCAAAGTGATCTTTTTAATAGCCATTAGCTTTGTCTAGTATATAATGGGGGTAGAGGAGAGGTAAATTTGCATATGGAAATTTAAAGAGATTCTTATTGTTTTATAGCACAAATTTGTTTATATATGTCATTTTCATCAGCATAATGAAATATGTTCTATTAACAGAAGAATATAATAAATTGCAAACAAAAAAAAATCACTGTAGCTATTGTGTTGGTATTATGAATGCTTTTAAATAATTCTATTTTTAATTTAAATAAAATCTTATGATGCTATAGCCAGTATATTCATTCATTCATTTATATAAATATTGTCAGGCATTTGTGAGAGTTGTTCAGTTTTTTTTAGTCTTGTCAGATTCTTCATAACCCCATTTGGGTTTTCTTGATAGAGACACTGGAGTGGTTTGCTATGTTCTTGTCCAACTCATTTGACAAATGAGGAAACTGAGGTGAATAGGGCTAAGTCACCTGTGCAAGATCACATAACTAGCGAGGGTCTGAGGCCAGATTTAGACATCAGGCCTGGTGCTCTGCCCACTGCGCTCACTTAAGAGAGCCGTGAAAAGTTCACAGCTTGGTTGGGGGAAATAAATTAAGCAAGCAGGCATTTATTAAGTACCTGTTGCACATCAAGCCCTTCGAATCAGGCTATAAAAAGAGCCCCAAGTGCTGTGAGCTCAGAGTGAGCTGCCATGGTCATTACTGGCTGGAGGCTGGAGGTCATTTAGGCCAGGAAGGGAGAAGGGTGGCAAATTAAGGAAAATCTAGTTGGAGGAGGCACCTGAGTTAAACCTCTGTAATGCCGGAGAAACAGAGGCAAGATAGAAATTAAAGAGTTTTTAATATTTTATTTGGATTTCTGAGAGGGAGAGATTTTCCGGGACCAAAGGATCCATTTCGGCTCCAGGGGTTGATGTCTCAAAGCATTTAGCAGCAGCAGCAGCATCAAATATGAGATTCCAATGGTTTTTATATACATGGCTCTAAGCGATATGGGTAGACAAAGGCAGGGGCAGAGTCAGAACACTGAGAGTGGGAATTTCCAAAAAGGGACCATCAATCTAGTTCTGATAGGTTGGGGATAGGACCATAAATTCTGATAAACTGGGAGTAGTTAGTTAGAGACAGAAAGTCTGGAACTTAGAGATAGAGGATACCAATTAGGTATCTGAGCTAGGACATCTGGAGTTTTATCTTTTGGAATGCCAGATCTCTATAGCCCTAATTATCTCAGTCCTAATGGTCAGGAAAGGGGGATCCAACCAGAGGATTGAGGCAGAACAATTCAAGGAACTGAGGCAGAACAATTTAGGGAAACTGAGGCAGGACAATTAGGGAAACTGAGACAAGACAATAAAAGGAAACTGGCACAACACCTCGCAGATAGGTAGAAATTCTACATATGGGCAGGGTGAGGAGGGATTCTAGACATTGGAAGTGGGTAGAGAAGATGGCACTTGGCCAAAGGAAAAGCTTTGGTGACTGATTAGTGCAAAGATGATGCAAGACTCCCAGTGCTGGTCCCTGAAACCTTTTTGTGTCTTGGGAGAATCAACAGGAAGGAGGGAGAAGTATTCTCTGGGAAAGGTGGAGCTGAGATGGGAAGCATCTCTAACTATCTTTGTTTATCTATCTCTCCCTCTCAATCACTGTCTGTCTGTTTCTCTCTGTTTCTTTTTCTCTTTTTTTTACTCTCCATTTCTCTGTCTCTCTCCCCTCAATTCTCCTGAAATAAAGCCTCTGTGTTTTCACCTATTCACCCAGATTCCTGAGGACCTCCTGCCCTAGCCTCTACAAAACAGAGGTTCCCTGCCCTCTTGGATATACAACTTCTTTATTAAACTCCTTTTAGAACCAGACCATCTCTTCCTCCTCTTCCCTCTCCTATACCTTCCCATCCTCCCCATCACTTCCCTCTTCTCAAATCTGCTCCTTCCTACTTACTTTTTCCCTTCTCCTTTCCCCCTCCTCCTCTTCTGACACCTCCACCTCTCTTTCCCAAAGCATATCTAGGATTTTGAAGTGAGGACAGAATTATACCCCTGTGTCAAGACACATAAACATAATTAGAGAAAATGATATAAGGTTATAGTGAAGCACAGCATTTGGAGGCAGATAATCTGCTCTCTTCTTTAGGTGACCATGGACAAGTCATAAAACTTTCTTGAGTCTCAGTTTTCTCCACTGTCAAATGGAGGATAATAATACTTATTCCACTTACCTGGAAAGAATATTAACCCTATTACCTGGAAAAGGCTGTGTCATCAGTCAGTCAGTCAATAAACATTTGTTAAGTATACTATGTGCCAGGCCGTGTTCTAAGGAATGGCTTAGTTAGTAACAGAGTCCGCTACAGGAGAACCCATACTCTTGGACACTGGACCTGGGGTTCTTTCATCTGAATGGTAAAAAAGTCCTTTACCTATTAGGAAATTGTACTCTCTTAGTTGAAGGAAGATTCATTTAACTTTTACCTACTCTTCCAAGCATTCAACAAACATTTACAGCATGCTGAGATCTTTGCTGATAACTGGGAGAAATTTAAAGTATACTTAGATCATGGATTAGAGTAAGATTAAGCAGATAGGTGGCAGAGTAGAGAGAGTGCCAGACCTGAAGTCCAGAACCCCTAAATTCAAATATGACCTCAGACACTAGCTGTGTGACTCAGGGCAGGTCATGAAGACTCTGAAATGACTGAACAATAAATAATAGCGATAACAAAAAATCTAATCAGTGTTCAAAAGAAGGAGGAAAATAAATAGGAATACAAATCACCATAATACACCTCCTTCTTGAATCTGTTGTCAAGCTCTAACTAGTTGACCTTCCTAACATAGCTCACATATATCTTCTGACATATGTATCCTTATCATCTCATGCCTGAGCTATTAAAATAGCCTCCTTTTTTACCTCCCTGCCTCAATTCCACTCAGCTATTAAAATAATCTTCCTGAATTGAAGATCTAACCATGTCACTCCCTTATTCAAGAGACTTATTTGAGACACTGAAAGTGTCTCCCTCGTGCTACCATGATGAAAGATAAAAATCTTGTTTTGCTTTAAGGCCCTTCATCTCTTGTCCTGTTCCTACTTTTCTCCTCTCCACATAGATATGATCCATTAGCTGGCTCCACACCGCTGTTCACAAGGAAGTCCAAGGCATTTTCATGCCCTGAAATCTTCATTGGCATCTTCCATTTCTGAAGTTCCCAGTTCTTCTGCTTCCTGGCTCCCTTCAAGTCTCAGTTAAAATTCCACCTTCTGCCATCACCTCTGGCCATGACATCCTGTCTATGTCTTGCAACATGGGTTGTTTGAACATGTTGTGGGTTCTAAAGACAAGGGCAAAATCTGCCTTTCGGTGTATTCTCGTTGTGCTTAGCAAAGTACCTGGCACACAGAAGGCGCTTAATAAATGCTTGTTACCCTCTACTGCCTAAAAACGTCGTTAAATGTGGGCCTAAGGTACAGAGGATGAGGGAGTGGCTGTGTTTGGGCTAACAGTGAGATTCAAAGGGAATCGGGATGTTAACTGGGAAGGGTGGCGGGAAAGAAAACTCTAGGGAAAAATTTGGGCCCATTTTGGAAAACTGCACGAGTCGAGTCCCGGCGGTTTCTAGAACGGTGAGGGGAACCCCACAGGAGAAGAAATGGCCGTACCCTATTCTGGAACGCTGGCAGACTTAATTCTTGGTTCTTTAGGTGGAGATGGTGGGAGGGCTAGCTTTCCTGGGCGGTTTTTGCGCGCACCTCCGGGGGTCGGAGGGAGGAAGGGGCCATGCTCTCTCCTCTCTGGTTCTCGTGCTGAAACGGGGTGTTTCCCCCCCCAAATAACCAGGCTGAAGGAGGAGGGTTAGCATTAAGCTCGCCCTCCCCTTCCCTGACTTTGGGCTTTTTTTATGAGCACGAGTGAAGACGTCACCACTACATCTGTGGGTACCGGGGTCCCGTTTGATGAGGATTTCCCGAATCGCCCATAGAGATATTCGGAAAGTTAATGCCGCACGCAGTGCCTGAGCTGTAACTCCAGTCCAGGGGGTCCATTTTACAGGTAGGGAAACTGAGTTTCGGGGGGGGGGGGATGCCCTACGGAGGGAGTAGTGAGTATCATGCTCGAGCTCTTCCAGTTCTGATAGCCTGTGATTCTGGGACGCCCCCTAAATGGCGAGGGATGCTGTAAACAACCAGCCTACTAGCTAGGCCATCGGTGGCCCGGAACGCGCCACGAGACTGAAGTTACTCGGAGAGATCCACCAGGGGGCGCAGCGAGGTCCGAGCGGCCGCGGGCGTTTCCCACACGGAGGGCATTGTGTGGGACACCACGCGCGGCCCAGGGCGGGAGGGGCGGGGCTGCGGCCGGAACGCCGCGGCGGGGGCGGGGGCAGCGCGGTGCCGGCCGGAGCGGTTTGGGCGGCGCACCGGGGGCAAGATGGCGGAGCGGCAGGAGGCGCTGAGGGAGTTCGTGGCAGTGACCGGGGCCGAGGAGGACCGGGCCCGCTTCTTCCTCGAGTCAGCCGGATGGGACCTGCAGGTAGCCGCGGGGCTGGCGCGAGCGGGCGAGCGGGCGGACGTGGGGCTGGGGCGGGCAGGAGAGGCCGCGGCGACCGAAGCGCAGAGTCATCCGGGGGCTGGGGGAGGCCGGGCCGGACTGGGAGGAGGTGGTGAGGCGGGGGCGGGGACCCTCGGCTCCGGTCCCAGGCCCCGCCCCCATCCTCGCCCCTCACCCTCTCCTGAGAGCCCCAGCCCGAGCCGGCTCCCGGACAGCGTCTCCCCGGGAGACGGCGGGACGCGCCTGCCTGGGGGAGGCTGCGTCTAGGGACGAGCAGGCCTGAGCCAGCCCAGAGAGAGACACGTCCCCGCCCTGGCCCGGCCAGGGAGACGCGGGGTGCATGTGTGTGCGTGCGTGTGTGCGAGCGACGCGCGCCGTGCACGAGGGGGCCGCGCGCAGGGACACACATGGGCACACTCAGGCGGACGCCCGCCTTCCCCCGGCCCGCGCAGAGGCTGACACACGGGGAGCGCCACCGACGCCGGTACTAACGCTGACGGACGGGAAAGCCGGGGGGCGTCCCCCGGGGGCTGGCTTCCTCCGGGGAGACCCAGGAGCTGGTACGCTCGCGGTGATAACCCCCATGGCCGCCCCGCTGTCAAGGGGGCCGGTCCGTTAGCCCCAGAAACCCGGCGAAGGAGGAGGTGGCGCTGCAAAAATTCTCTGCGTTTTGCAGATAAGAAAACTGAGGCTGACAACCTCGACCTGCCCAGGGTGGTACCTCTAATAAGTGGCAGATTGAGTCCACAGACCATCTCAGCCATTGCTAACTCACTCACCCTCTCCTCCCCGCCTTCCTTTGCTTCCTCACCTTTTACCACACCCACACCTCCTCAAAGAATTCAAACCAATTTCCAGGATAGTATTTAGGGGACGTCTTGGTTTATCCCCCAGCCTCCGCCCAGGCTGGGTTCAGGAGCTCTAAATAATTCAAGGTTTCTTCAGTCTTTTTTTTGGGGGGGGGCCTTTTCTTGGTAGCATTTCCCAATAAAGAGACACAAAATTTCCTCCAGGAGTAGAGTTAGTAGGGAAAGCTAGCCCAGTTTAAATACCCAGTTAAAACAGTTTTTAAATTGCCCTGAACTGAACTGTTTTCCTCCCCCACTTCAAATTTGTGTTGGGGAATACAACACTGTTTTAAGTTTGATCTGACCCAGTTACTACTGTTTGTGTCTTCTGCATAATGTTTACTTCCTCCTAATCAGGATCAATTAGAATTTGTGTTTGTGATGATAGAAAAGCAAACTTTGTTTGGGCAGAGCTTACGGATCGTCACAGGTGGTTGGGACCTTAGAAACCATGGATTTTACAGAAGAGAAAACTCAAAGCTGCTTCTTAGTCTCTTCAATAAATCTGTGCCACCAGAATAAGAATTTGATTTCTCTGTGGTATATCTGATTTATACCCAGGTAAATGAAATGAAAATATCAGGTAAATGAAGGAATGTTTCTAAGGGGCCAGTGACTCTCTTTCAGATTGCCCTGGCCAGCTTTTATGAGGATGGAGGTGATGAAGACCTTGTTTCACTTTCCCAGCCAACACCCAGTTCAGTGTCCAGAGGCACAGCCCCCAGGTAAGTACCAGTTTCTGATCTTATCAATCCATACTAAATGAATTAGTTTTACGGGTCATTTATTATGTTCCTGATAAAGTCTATGTTCCTCACCCTAGTATCAAAGACTATAACTTATCCACAGTCATTTCCAACATTGCTCTCTTAGGCAAACTCTGTGCCCAGACTCTGCTATTTCCCATTCTTTAATATGTCCCAAATTTTTCCTTTGTTTCAAGCTGCTTTCCTTTTCTAGGAGTATTACCACCATGAATTGTTCCCCTTCCTTCTCCAAACATAAAAATTTTCACTGCTGCCTATTAAAATTTTATTCCTTCTTTAAGTCCTAATTCCCCTGACATTTCCATCATGCAGTCTTCGTTGTTTTCAGCATCCTGATATGACCTTTGCATCTTACTTATGGACTTTAACTCTTTGACTTATTTTATTTAGCCTTTTTAACTATAAGCTCTAAAGAGAAAGAATGTGTTTTGCCAATCTCTTTTCTTTGGCATCTGCCCCTAGAACCTGTCAGAGCTTTGTAAATATACCAGACACTCAATAGACTCTTGATTATATAATTCAGTTAATGCTCTTAAAAGTATGGGGTGTAACTGCATTATTAGAGACGTACAGTTTGTAGATCTCCCTAAAGCCAAGAAGTTCAAACTGTGTCTCAAATAGTAGTGATATGATTAAGCATGTCACTTATGATTTCTCAGCTTTAGTTTCTTATCTGTAAAATGTCAATAATAATAGCACCTACCTCACTGAAGTCTTTGTGACAATCAAATGGAATAAGGTAGAAAACTCTCCAAAAGCCTTACAATGTTATATAAATATATTGGAATCAATGAATAAGAGCAGAAAAATCTAGTTTTTCTTGAAGTTAATTAAGGAAAAACCCTCATCTGCATAGGATTTTTCAAATTCCATATTTCTTTTTAATGCATTTATGACTGTGAATGAGGAAAGGTTTAAGTACTAAGTTTCTGCTATCATAAAAAATAAAAGAGATTAAATTCTCTATCAGAGGAAATGTTACAGCAGAGACTGGAGTACAACCTGGTAACATACTTATATTGGGGATTTTTTCACTATCAGAGAATCATTTCTAAGGATGTCTTTGTACTTAGGGCTTCCCTGAAGTATGGTATCCTTGCTTGGAATCATCCCTAGGGTTTCTGGGGTCAAGTTAAAATGAACAAGATTCCTTGAAGGGAGGGAAAAAAGGTCTCAAAAGAGCACAATTTGTAGGCTGAAAACCATGTGTGTAGAAAGAAGGAGCTCCAGGCATTCCTCTGAATGAGGGGAACTGGATTTATGAAAGAATTATGTGTGTGAGCTTTCAAATGTTTCAAAGTCATTAGTCAGCAATGCTACTTTCACCTATATCTATTCTCTCTTGATCCGATCCCCAAAGAATGATTTTGTGAAATACCTGTGGACTTCCTGATGGAAGGGAAAGAAAAGGAATAAGCATTTGTATAGTACTGTGTGTCTAAGTGCTTTTACAAATATTATCTCATTTGAGCCTCCCAACAACTTGGAAAGTTAAGTGCTTTTATTATCCCCATTTTACCTCCATTGAGGAAACTGAGGCAGACAGGCTAGATAACTTCTCTTCTGGGTCACAGTCTAAGGATAGATTTGAACTCAAATCTTGCTGATATTAGGCCTAGCACTTTATCCACTGTTCCACCAGTAAGAAAGTATTTTTAATAGTTGTTTTAAAGAACAGATTAGCCAGATTCTACTATGACTTCATTCACTTCTACTCACTACGATTTATTTTGTACAGAAAATAATGTACTTTTATTATCCATCCTCTCTCTCTCCATGTATGTCTATCTCGCTCTCCTTCTTTCTTTCTCTCTTCTACTTTCCCCCCAGAGACACGTACATGAACATAATGCTTACACACATAAACATGTGCATGCACACCCACACAATTTCTGCCTCTGGACATTTGCATTTCTTATTGCCAATTTTACCTCTCAGAAAGGAAAACTTGGACTCTCTTACTGTCCTTCACTTCTGCCTTCTGCAGGTCTGAAATGTTCGATTCAGGTCACATTTTCTTAAAGCACTAATATGTAGGAAGTACTGTGCTGAGTAGGTGTTGGGGATACAAAGATGATCCAGTAGCAATCTTCCCAAAGCTTCTAGGAACAAAGGAAAAAATAAAATTAGCATGATAAAAGAAAGTATCTTGAGAACATGAAGAAGGTAAAAGATCACTTTCTTTGGGATTCAAGATTAGCCAGGATGTAAAATGATAAGCATTAAACCTTGAAAGAGGGGAGGGTTTCTAAAATACAGATGAAAATATTGAATTCTGTACCACTCTTAGAGAAAAGTGTGAACAGAGGCAGAAAAACGGGAAAATGGAAAGTCATCTAGTTTTGACTAGAACACAGAGTACATGAAGGGGAGTAGAATGAGATAAGGCTAATGTTGCAGTAATAGTTTCCTGACATTGTTCTTTTTCTAAGGTGCCCAGGATGTTAGAATCAAAGCCTTAGTCCATCACAACTAATAACCTCAAATAGTCTGGGTTGGAAATTTCATAAAGTCTGAATTCAAGTCTAGGAATTCAGATCATTATTGCAAGTAGGGATCATTTCATTCTTTGTACTTATATTCCCAGCACCCAGCATAGTAATTGACATATAGATAATTAATTAATTCTTAATGATTGATGCTAGACAATCAATGGATACTTATTGATTCAATTATTTCAGTATTTAGTTAAATTAACTAAGCCTTCTAGTTCTTCAGTATCTTTCAGGTCACTTCCAAGTCTAAATCCCATATCTCACCGTTTCTCTGTCCAGTCCATTGTCTCCGCTATCTTTGAACTATGGTAGCAGCCTCCTAATTAGCTCTTCAAACACTTGTCTTTCCTCTACACAAGCTGCCAGATTAATCTTCCATTTCTTTGATTGTTTCTTTCCCCTGCCTAAAAACCTTCCATTTATTTTCAGAATAGAGTTCAAGTTCTTCTGGCTTTTAAAGTTTTCCACAGTCTGTCACTCAGTTTCCTTCCCAGTTTCATCCAAAATTCACCTTTCTTTTTCCATTTGCCTCAGTCAAATGGTTCTATTCAGAGTCTCCTGAATAGCCTTTGAATTTCCCACTCAATATGCTGTTGCTCAGCCTAAACCTGATGAAACCTGATGTTGCTGAGTTCAAATTAAACAAAAATTTAATGTTTACTAATGTACAAGGGCACTATGCTTGGTTCTGGGAATACAGAGATGTAAAAATTATAGCCTTTGAGAAGTTCATATTATATTTGGGGAATTAGTCTTGTGTACAGATAAATCTGATACAAGATAAAAAGTGTTGGGAAGAAAGAATCAGAGGACTTTAGTAAGATTTGAAGATGGAAGGGTTTAAGAAAAAGGGATACATTCTAGGCATAAGAGGAGTGATCTGTAAGAAAGTAGAACTAAAAGGTAACTGTTAAAGTTGATATGAAGGCAGTCTGCATTCAGTGTCTCTACTTTCTTATTTTCCTCTCACTTTTTAACTCTTAGCAGTCTGGGTTCCAGACTCATCATTCACCTGAAATGAGACTGTTCAAAGTTAACAATGATTTTTTAATTGCCAAACCTAATGGCCTATCCTCAGTCTTCATCACTCCTGGCCCCTGTCCTCTACTCTCATCTCTGGGTTTTCATGGCTGATCTGTCTTGGTTCTCCTATGTGGCTATTCCTTCTCTGTCTCTGTTGCTGGATCTTCATTTAGGTCATACTGGAATATCCTGAGCTTCTGTTCTGTTCTCTTCTTCCTCTATACATACATAGAATTAAGAGTCATCTACATAGCAATGTGATGATTGTTTCTGCTGGAATATCTGAGCTCAAGTGAGGAAGTGTAAAAGAAAAAAAGAACCTTAGCAGGTATCCACAGTTAGAGGTAGTGTAGGAGGTTAATGAAATAGAAGAACCTGGAGAGAGCAGTGATACAAGCTCATGCAAATAAGATACAGTCCCCAGAAGAAAAATGATGAAAGACCTTTGGATTTAGCAATTAGGAGGTCATTGGTGACTTGAGAGAAGCCTTTCTAGTACTTAAGTACTAGTACTTAAGGGTTACAAGCCCAGATTACAAGAGATTCAAGAATGAAAGGTGGTAAAGTGTATGAAACAAATGGAGACCTTTCATTCTTTCTAGTTTCACATTGACTGGGATAAAAGATAATATAGATTGATAACATGGGAGAATAGTAGCATTGAGGAAAGAATGAGTAGGCAGTTTGAAGACTGGTTTTCTATGTATTTTAATAGATATTGTTTTAAGCCTCTTAATTTAAAAAAAAATTTGTCTTGAGGATGGACTTAGGGACAAAGACCATTGGCCAAAGTCAATGACTCAAAGAGAAAGAAAGTATTTAGGTAACTTTTAACATCACAGACACAAGATTTGTTCAGTCTTTTTGAAGGGGGCTTGAGTTTGACTGAAATCTAACAAAACTTTCTTAATCATGAAATAAATTAGTGAAATTTATCTCTCATGAAAAGTCATAGAATCATCATTATTGAGATCATTAGAATTGTCTTGGATGCAAGGTCTGGGGAACTCAGCCAGCCCTGGCAGGGAATCGACTTGCTGATTCACTCCATCATTGTCCTCTTATTTCTAGAGGGTGGAACCTCAGAGATTTCTTTCACCCAATCGTACTCATTGTTGTGAATGTTGGTCTTTTCCTCTCTCTCTCCCTTCCAATTCGGCTTGAGATTTCTTTTTAGTGAAACAATTCCTTCCTTTATATCTATCCTCATTGTTCTGTGTGGTTTTTTTTTTTTTCTTTTCCTATGTTGCAGTGAATCTGATTTTTTTCTTTATTCCAAAATACCAAGGAAAGATAGTTTGTCTGTAACTTGGCCATCTGAAAAACTCAGAGTAATATTTGAGGACAGATTTATACTAGGAAAACTGCACCAAAATTATGGAAAGTGAATTAACCCCCTTTTGACTAGTCTAATTTAGTTTTGCATATGTTAATAATGGTATTATGGAGTATTTTTTAAAAATATACTAGTAAGTAATTCCAGCCCATTAAAAGTAAATTATTTACCTTGTATATACCCAGCTTCTGTGAGAGCTTAAATTAAGGTTGCCTATTTAAAAGGGATAATAACATTGCTCCCCAAATTAGCACTTCTTCATTGGTTCTCTCTCATGTCCCTTGAGGAGAAAAATGTAACATTGTTTTGAACAAGACAGGGATGGAAACCACCCTTTCAGTGATAAAGACAAATCTCAAGTGAGGTAATTCCCTTTATTCATTTAGCTCAGCACCTTTAATGCCAATTATGGTTTTTGAGAGTTGCCTGGAGCAGTGCTATCAAACTCAGATAGAAATAGGGACTACTAAACCATATGCAAAGATCCTATGGGTCACATTTTGACTTAGAAAAACACCTATTGGGGCAACTAGGTGGCACAGTGGATAAAGCATGAGCCCTGAAGTCAGGAGGACCCGAGTTCAAGTCTAGTCTCAGACACTTAACACTTCCTAGCTATGTGACTCTGGGCAAGTCACTTAATCCCAAATGCCTCTGCCAAAAAAAAAAAAGAAAAACATCTATTAACATTATCCATGTTTTATTGTATTTTTATTTATTTTTGTTAAATAATTTCCAATTATATTTTAATCTGGTATGGATTGGCAGTGTTGTGAGCTTGCATGTTTCTGACAGCTCTGGTTTAGAGAACTAAAAGGTTAAGTAAGTTGCTCATTGTCACAGCCAATATATTGGGGATGAAATTTGAACCCATGTCTTCCTGACTTCAAGGCCAGCCATAGCACATTGTCTTTTTGAGCTAACCCTGGATATTATTAATGCATGGATACATAACACAAGTGTTTCAGATAGCTCCATTGTATCTCTCAGCTAGAGGAAACATGTTATAGTGCAAAGAGCACTGGATTGGAAGTCAGATCCTGGGTTTGAATCCCATCCCCTTTTTACTTAGAAGCTGTGTGATCCTGGGGAAGTCATTCAATACTTCTGCATCTCATCTGTGAAGTGAGGATAATAATTTTTGAACTACTTGATTCCTAGAGTTATAAAGAAAGTGCTTTGTAAATGTGATTAGTTGCTATTGTTATTTTTAGTAATAATATTAATTTAAAATAAAAAGTCTCTAGAACACAAGTTTACTTTTGTATGTATGCTATGGAACTCTTTCACAGTCCGGTCAAGCTTTTGGACCTTTTATTGGAAGAATTTTAAACAAAATATTTAGAAAAAAAATTACATATCCCAAATTAAGAGTCCATACCCTAAGGGCAACTGGGTAGCATAATGGATAGAGTAACAGCCCTGGAGTGAGTTCAAATCCAACCTCAGATATTTACTAGATGTGTGTCCTGGGTAAGTCTCAGTTAACCCCTACTGCACCCCTCTCACCTCTCCCCCAAAAAAAAAAACCTAACACCTGGTCTAGAAGTAGGAACTTGGTGTCTTTTGGTGCAGAAAATCATTTTATCTCTTTTTGATTCTGCAGTGACAACAGGGTGACATCATTCAGAGACCTGGTTCATGCTCAAGAAGATGATGATGATGATGAAGAGGGTCAACGGTGAGTGGGTCTTTATTAAAATATGCCATCAGTCCTTTGAAAAGGACACACTTGCCTTATGAGAACTACAGTTAATATGGTCCCATTGATACATCCATAAAGTAATCCAGTTAATATCATTCGTTATGTTAGATAATCCTTCTCAATCTGTGTTCCCCATAAGCTCCTTTGCCAAAAAAAAGTTCTTTGTGGCTTTCACATTGGTCACAATCTCCTGTTTCTCAAGGTTCTGAGATAATTTTATAAGAATTCCATAACCTAGTAAGCAGAATTTATTTAATAGAAGAATAACAACTTACTTAATGTTATTCGTTGATTCAGAGGGGACAGTTCTGAAGAAATGGTGCTAAAGCAGAAAAGAAAGGAGAAATAGAAGAAAGGAATCATTTAGTTAACATCCTAAATCAGAGTGGGATTTAGTTGGGGGAAGGAGGGGAGTAATGAGGGGGAAATTAGTCTCAGCAGTTCAGTAAGCTGTGTGATATTTAATATTTAACAAATTGTTCTTATACTTAAATACAGCAGTGAGCTGATCATATCACCTTTCATATACTTTGATATGTTTATTTATTCAGTAAACACCAAACTATGAGCAGAAAACATTCTCTTACACTGAGGAGAATACAAAATGATATTTTTAAGGAAATATTCTAACTCCGTGGTTACTACTTAATTGAAAAATATAATGAAAAATCATAGCTTTAGATTTGGAAAAGACTTTAGATTCCACCCCCAATTTTACAAGTGAAGAAACTGAGATCTGAAGAGGTAGAAAGAAATTAAATGTCTTGGCCATGATTATACAGGTAGCAAATGAAAGGCTTGGATCATAAGGGACTCCTTACCATTCACTATGTGGTCTACAAGTTCACTGGAGAATTATAACCTTAGGAGTAGGTAGGATATTAGGGACTTGTGACCATCTTGTTCAACCTTCTTCCTTTTAGAAATTAGAAAACTGGGGTCCAAAGAGGAGGGAAAGGTACTTGTCTGAGATAAGATATTGAGTTACTGATAGTGATGGGACTAAAATCTTAAGACTCTTGATGCCTATCTCTAGATCCTTTCTCACTATACTAGTTAGAAAATCTGTTTTAGAATCTAATTGTTACATGATGGGATTGCAAGAAAATTTGATATTGAGACAGACGGCTTCTGTTTCTTACCTTTACTGTTGTACTTCATTAATGCTTTTGGGACCTTGAGCAAGTTATATAATGTCTCTAGCCACACTTTGCTCAGCTATCAGTTGAGGGGGTTTGAACTAGATTACCTCTAAGGTGGTCTTATCGACCATATCTTATCAACCATAAATCCTCTGATCACTCCAGACCAGATCTGCTGTCTTATTGGTGAAATAAATTTGCTGGGGATAATTGCTTGTACGAAGTCAGTTTAGCACTTCTTCTGCAGCTCCTCCTTAGAGGAGTTAGAAAGTTACCCTTGGAAGAAGTGAGAGATCCAGTGAATTTCTTAGAGCCGTACATTTCAGAAGTGAGACTTGAACTAATCTGTATCAGAAGGGTCTCAACCTGTTTGAGGCCAACTCTGTGTTATTCCCTGACCCCACTTAAGCAGTCGTAGACTTTAGGTTAACAAGTGAGCTTATACTAGGACTTTGAACTCTCTGAGTTCAAAGTACGTTGATTGTCAATACCTACTTTTCATTCCCCTTGTCCACTTCCACACAGTGTGCCTTCCTCAATTCATGGTTCCTCCCCTTCCCTCCCCCCTTCCTCTCCCCCAAGACATTTCAGTACTCTGATCCTGACACCTGCCTTGTAGCCTCAGTATTTCACATGGGAAGCTGATGCTTTTTGTATTAGGCTGGCTGAAGATTTTGGCCACACATCTTCACCACCAAAGGAACAAGTCAGAGAAATCATTTAGCAGCTCAGATTACCAAAGGCAAAAACTGGTTTTCATAGCTGGCTAGCCGGGTGCTGTTGACAGAATCACGGAGTGGAACAGGACAGAGGAATGAATGAGTTCTGGCCTGACAAGCTAGCAACTTTACTTTCCAGGCCATGGCACAAGGTACTGCACAAACTCAAATGACACTGTCTGCACTAAATCTGCCCCAATTTCACATCATGCTTTTTTTTCTTTTTTGCATCTCTAATGTTGATGTTGTATATTTAATCTGTGTGACTATGACTATGTAGACTATGAGCTCTTTGAGGACAGGAATCA
Organism: Sarcophilus harrisii; assembly: GCF_902635505.1. Lineage (NCBI taxonomy): Eukaryota > Metazoa > Chordata > Mammalia > Dasyuromorphia > Dasyuridae > Sarcophilus > Sarcophilus harrisii. The sequence continues at coordinate 435,872,505 of NC_045427.1, read as the reverse complement.
TATCTTGTATAAGCCTTGTTGCTTCTTAACATGGTGCTCTGTATACTCAAATCATTTAACAAGCGTTTGTTGTACTGCAAATAACAAGAGAAAACCTTACCCATTTAAAAAAAAAAAAAAAAAAAACCCAAAATTTCTGAATTATCCTTATTTTGAGAATGAAGTCAATAAAATCAAGATAGATACTCCAACCTCACTTAGCCCTTCTCTTCTTAACATCCCCTAGTCATACTGACCAGACCTAGGGAGTAAGGTTAAAAAAAATGTATTACTGTGAGACTTCTCTCAGCCTCAGTTTCTTCTTCTGTAAAATGAAGACAATATCTGTGCTTCAGAGTTGTTGCAAGGATGAAAATGTGATAATACTAATAAATTCCATTTATTGAAGGCAAAGCCTTCATTTATTCATCTTTGTATTCCCTCCCCCCAGTACCTGCCACAATGATGTGTTTCCCATGACTTATGTACTGAATTTATATCGTGATTATAGTATATTTTCATATCATACTCTACAGTTTTACAATATCTTTTGTAATTAAGAATCCTGAATTTTAAGTCATATAACTTTTAAGCTTCAGTTCTCCCAAAACTGAGATTAAGAAGAGTGATACAGTGCTTCCATCACAGGGTTAAAATAAGGAAAATGCTTTGTAATCTTTAAGTTTTGTTTAGATTTTAGTTATTTATATATATTATTATGTTATATATAATATATATGTTTATATATTATATTATATAAATGATTATTTCATTTGAGTTTTATATTCCTGTCAGAGAAATAGGACATTCTACAAAGAAAAAAATGAGGCCCAGAGAGAGATGGCTTATCCAAGCTCACATAACAGACTATTTCTTCTGTACCATATTTAGCACTACCAATAAAAAGCTGTTAAAAAGTTCTGAGTCTAATCCTCAATGGTTATTTGGTTTCCAAAATATATCTTTGCTAACTAAGCCCTATAGCTGTCTCTTGGAAAGTTATTGATCAAATGAATAACTAATAACTTAAATTTGCATAATGATGGTTCAAAAGCCCTTTCCATACATTGTTTATTTGACCTTCATAATTGTCTCATAGCTATGGAAGGAAGGGATTAGTATTCCCATTTTAGGAACTTGAGGTTCAGAGAAGTAAAGGAAGTTTCCCACAGCTAGTAAGTGATAGAGCTGGGACTCAAACAGGTTGGTTGATTCCAAGCTCAGTGCACAATCTAATCCCAGACCTTCAATATCAGAAGCCTTTCTTCCATGCAGGTTTTATGCCGGAGGCTCAGAGAGAAGTGGACAGCAAATTGTTGGCCCCCCAAGAAAGAAAAGCCCCAATGAGTTGGTGGAAGATCTCTTCAAAGGTGCCAAGGAACATGGAGCAGTGGCTGTTGATCGAATGGCCAAGAGTCCTGGCGAGAGTAGCAAGCCAAAAGTGAGACGGCTGCGGTCATGTTTGCTTTCTGCACTGTTTTCTTTTTGTAAAGGAATTCTTCCTGAAAATAACTATAACTTAACTCATGTTTTAATAGCTGCAAAGCATTCCATGTCCCTCACCTAACTTGATTCTTTGAGTTCAATAGGGAATACATGGCTGATTTTTTTTTTTTTTAGCCCTGGTTTTCAGATGAGGAAATGGAAAGCTAAGAAAGATGATTTAATTTGCCCAAGTGACTGTTTGTACCACAAAAGTGACTTTCTTTTTGTTCCTAATTAACTGTTGTAATTACCCCCTTTTTAAAAAAGTTATAGTCTTTTCCATCTTGGAAAAAAAATTAGAAGCCAAATCAGTAAGCATTTATTAAGTGCCTTCTTTGTGCCAGATACTTTGCTAAGTACTGGGGATACAAAGAATGCCTCACAAATAGGCTCTCCTCTCAAGGATCTCAAAGTCAAATGAAGAGACGACTTTCAAACAACTATATGAAAAAGATATATATAGCCCTCCATCTAAAATGCATTGTTTTAGAATCACAGAATTACAAGGGACCTTAAACAGCTTACAATTCAACTTTCTCCCTTATAAAGGAATCCTTCCAACAATATCCCTGTCTCTACTTAAAGAGGCAAGGTAATAGAATGAAAGGAACACTAAATTTGGATGGTGTATCCTATTACTTAAATACTTTCAACCTTAGGGATAGTCATTTAACCTCCATGGATCTTAGTTTCTTTATCTGTAACCTGAAGAGATGGAATTGGATGATACTTCACTTTTGCTTCTAAGACAAAACCTGTTTCTTGGACTTAATGACAGAATAACATTCCATCTCCAAGATAAATAACCTCTTGTCAGACCATGCTAATTGTTATAAAGTTCTTACTTTAATCTTCATTTGTCTTCTAGATTAAACTTCAGTCTCTTGTTTGAAGATATCTGATTTCATCTCCATTATGCTCAAATATTTAAAGGCATTAGTTATCTTACTTTTAAGTCATTGTCTTTAATAAAATTCCAGCCATTGTTTAAGATGTTGTTCATAATTCCTATTATGCTCATAATTCTTATCCATCTCTTGTAGCCATTTGCAGGGGGTGGATACCGTCTTGGGGCAGCCCCAGAGGAAGAGTCTGCCTATGTAGCAGGAGAAAGACGACAATATTCTGGCCAAGATGTGAGTATGCTCCTAACCTCTGTAGGGATACCCCTCAGTATGTTCTTTTTTGTCAGAAGGAAATTCTCTCTTACTTAGACACCTTTGAAGGGAAATATAGCAATGGAGTACAAGAAGCTTTTTCTGAATTATAGAATGAAAGTTAATAACAGAATAAAAATTTCCAACGACTCATTTTAAACTTATCAGACTGAGTCATTTGAGGAATAGGATTGAAAGATGAAGATGAGATGAATAGTAGAAAAGAGGATATTGAATGTATTTGCATAGAAGGAGCAGAAGACAAGAGAAGTTGTCAGCAAGCATTTATTAAGCACATAGTATATGCCAGGCATAACCAGGCACAGTGCTGACTGCTGAGGAGATAAAAAACAGAAATGAAACAGTTTTGTCCTTGAGGAATTTGTAGTCTAACTGAGGGAGACAGTATGTATGTATGTATGTATGTACGTACGTAGAAATAATTTGAAGAGAAAGCACTGAAAGTAGTGAAAATCAAGTAGGGTCTGTTGTAGAAAATAGCACCTGCACTGAACCTTGAAGGAAATTAGGGATTTTGAGAGCCCAGATTAAGGAGTAAATTCTCTTCTCCCAGACATGTGACACATATGCAAAGGCACATAGGTGGGAAATGGAGTATCATGGAAGAGGAAAAAAGAAGGCAAATTTGTAGTACATTGTGTATGGAATATAGCAATATATAATAAGACTGGAAAGGTAAATTGGGACCAAGTTGTAAAAGAATTTGATGTCACATAAAAAGTTTTGTTTGATGCTTTACATAATGGGAAGCCACTGCAGTTTATTAAGCAGGGGAGTGAGATGATTAGACCTGTACTTTAGGAAGACCACTTTAGCAGCTGAGTGAAAAATATAGTGCGCCGAGGAGAGACTTGAGACAAGGAAACCAATTTGAAAGAAATAATTCAGGTGAAAGGAGATGAGGGCTTAAATCAGGGATCTTCAAACTTTTTAAATAGGGGCCAGTTCACTGTCCCTCAGACTGTTGGAGGGCCGGACTACAGTAAAAACAAAAACTTTGTTTTGTGGGCCTTTAAATAAAGAAACTTCATAGCCCTGGGTGAGGAGGATAAATATCCTCAGCTGCTGCATCTAGCCTGCAGGCCGTAGTTTGAGGACTCCTGGTTAAATCATAGAATGAGTAGAAAGAGATGAGCAGGAGGTAAAGATGTGGTGATAATAATAGCTAGTATTTACATAGTGCTTATCTGAAAAAAAATAAAAATTTAGGCTCAAGTGTTTCTAAAGACCCTTTCAACTCAAGTTATTTCAGTCTAGAAAGGATAGTTGGAGCCCTGGTAAGACAGAAAGATAGAGAACTGAATGAAACTAGTGTTAGGCACTTAAGAGTAGGGTGACTGCAAAAGCTCTGGGAGTAAAAGATAATTTTGGCAGATTTTGAGTTTAAATTTCTAGTATGGAAATTAGTCATTTGGATAAGCTATTTGGCTTACTGCTGAATTATTCTAAATGTGCTGTCTTCTTATAATTCCAGGTGCATATAGTATTGAAGCTCTGGAAGAGTGGATTCAGCCTGGACAGTGGTGAGCTGAGAAGCTACCAAGACCCATCTAATGCCCAGTTTCTGGAGTCTATCCGCAGAGGGTAGGCAGAAGCAACCTTTGTACACAAGGGTGGTGGTGGTGATGGATATCTAGCTTTTTTCTTATGTATGCATTCTTCTGTAAGGCAATTCCACAGCCTGTATTTGTATAATCATTGGAGTTTTTCCTTAGGCATCTTACCTAAAGATATATAAGGTTAACCATTTTGACTTCTTCATAAATCCACCCTGGAGCTCTTTCTTTCCATCTAATTTATATTGTTCCAAAACCAAAATACCATGTCTAATATGATACTTTGCATATTATGGGGGACATCCCTTTGAGAGTTTGAATGAATTCTGATTGAATCAGTTACAAAAAGTTACTTTTTTGGGGGGGAGGGGGAGTAAAAATCCTATCTACCTAGTTTGCCACCAAGCCATAGTCGATTTCTACAAAAAGAGCAGAAGAGAGGTTGGGCTTGGGTAGAAAATTCCGATTAGTGGGTCTGTAGGGAGACACCATCTTTGCAGAACTATTTGTGACCTTAGATAAATCATTTGCCACAGTTTCTTTCTTTATAAATTAGAAGTTTGAATTAAGTAATCTCTAAGGTCTTCTAGTTCTAATATTAATTGGAAGTATAATACAGCAACCTTGAAACTAGTCATGGGGGGAAAGAGAGTAGATTCTAAATATAAACAAGTAGTAAGTTTAGTTGATTAATAAATATATATAAATTATATATATATATGATTAAAATTGATAATAAATTAATTAAAATAATATAATGAATAATTAATAAATTAATATACACCAGATACCATGCTAAGTGCTAAAGATGCAAAAGGAATTCAACAACAGTCCTTACCCTCAAAGAGCTAAGATGCTAATGGGGAGCAGGGAACAACATGCAAACAAATACAAACAAGCTTTATACACAATAAATTGTAAATAATTTTGAGGGAAGGCCCTAGAAATGAGTGGTTGGCAAGTGTATCTTGTTTAAAATGGGATTTTAGTTGAGACTTAAAAGAAGCTAGGGAAGTTAGTAGTTAGAGCAGAGAAGAGAAAGTATTCCAGTCATGGAGGACAGCCCAGAAAAAAAATGCTCAAAGCCAAGACATGAGACTATTTATTCATGGAATAGTAAGGAGGGCAGGGTCTCTGGATGAAAAGTACATGGTAGGAAAGTATGGTATAAGAAGACTAGAAAATTGGAAATGGATAGATAATAAAGGATTTTGAATGCCAAACAGAACATTTTATATTTGATTCTAGGGAGCTGCTGGAGTTTATTGAGTAGGGGAGCAGAATGGAGCAACACACCCAGACCTGAGCTTGAGGAAAATTACTTGAGTGGCTCCATAGAGGACAGATTGGAATGGGGAGAAACCTGAGTCAGGCAGACCTACCAACAAGCTATTGCAGTACTCCAAGTTTGAAATGATATGGCTCTGTACTAAAGTAGTGGCAGTATTAGGAGAAAGGAGCTGTTCAGGAGATGCTTCAAAGGTGAAATCTACAGGTTTGGCAACAGCTTGGACTGGGGTAAAAGATAATGAAGAATTGAGGAAATAACACCTAGGTTGCACACCTGAGGGACTAGGAGTATGGTGCTGTCCTGTATTGTAAGAGAGAGAGTTTGGGGAAAAGATAAGTTGTTTTAGACATGTTTATCTTAATATGTCTACTGGATATCTAGTTCGAAATGTCTGAAGACAATTGGAGATGCAAAATTAGAGATCAAAAGAGAGTTTGGGGCATTATGGGTAGGTTTGAGAAATGTTAGCCTAGATATAATAAATTTGGGGGGCATTAATGAGAAGAGAAGAAAGTCAAGGACAAGAACCCTGAGGAACACCTAGGGTGTAGATATAGATGAGGGTCCAGCAGTGTCAGAGGCTGCAGAGAGGCCAAGAAGATTTTAGACTGAAGCGAAAAGGCCATTGGATTTAGTAATTATGGAGATCATTGGAGAGAGTAGTTTCAGTGAGATGATAAAATTAGAAGTCAAATTGTTAAGGGTGAGAAAAGTGAGAGAAAAGAAAGTTAGAGGTACCTATTGTAGCCAGCCTTTTCAAGGAATTTAGCTACAAAGAGAGAGGAGATAAAGGATAAAAGTTAAGATGGAGTGATCAAGTGATAGTCTTTTCAGGATGGAGGCAATATGGGTATATTTGTAGGTGACGGGAAATAAGGCAGTAAAGAGAGAGAAATGGAAAATCAGGGAAAGAGTAATGAAAGCAGGGCAGTTTTGAAAAAGACAAGATGGAATAGAATTGTTTTGAGCAGAAGAGGAATTATCCTTAGAAAGAAGTAAGGCGACTATATCATGGGAGGTGGGAGATAGAGGAGATGGTGGCAGAAGGCTTTAAATGATAGGGTATAAAGAGGGAGCTCACTGTGAATGACCTCAGTTTTTTCTTTGTAAGGTCGGGTTTGAGACAAGTAGAGGAGAGGAGAGGAGAGGATGCCATGAGAACTTTAAGGAGGGATGAAAAAGTTTGGAGGCTTTACTGTGAAGAGTTGGATAGTGAGTTGACATGACAAGTGTAGAAGAATCATCTTAAAGCAGTGAGGAGCCAGTTAAAATTTTGTAACAAATTTGTAGCGGACCCAGTCAGAATGATTAGTGTGATACCTTTTTTTTTTCCAACTTCATTCAGCATGTGTGAAGGAGCAAAGATGGCGATTGGTGGGAGTGATCCAAAGCTGAGGCTTGGCTGGGTGTAAATGGATGGTAAGAGAGGTAAGGATTTAAGAGCAGAGGGACAGTATGGAATTAGTTCACTAAGGAATCAAGATAGGGGGAAAAAAGTAGCTAGTTCAAGGGAGATGGCCTAGGAAAAAATTCAAAGCTTCAAGAGTTTGGAAGTCACAGTGAAAACTAAGAGTAGATTTTGGTAAGAGAAGTCAGAGAGATAAAAACCAATAGATTATAGTTGGGTCAGGAGATTGCAGCACTCTTGAAGATGGAAGGTAGTATATTTGTGAGACTAATGACAAGATCAAGGATATGATCACCTTTATCTGTGGCTGGAGTAGGGTGGATGAGTAGTTCATGGGAAGTCAGTAGGATCCACAGCAATGGCATTGAATAAACAGAACAACAATTCTTCATAGACCTTATAAAATACCCCACTATTGCATTTTTTTATGTGTAGGATTGTATATTATATCTATCTACATTTTTGTCTTATGCTCCTACTTGCGTGTAAAATCCATGAAGACAAGAATTGTCTTATCTAAATTTTGTGTCTCCCCTAGCATCAACTCACTATATATTGCACATAGTAGGTACTGATAAATGTTTGTTGACCTGACTGAAGGAAGAAGGTCAAACTGTTACCTTGTAGATTAATCTACCCCTATAACTCTTCTCCCCCTTATATTTGCATTGCCACTACTATAACAATTGCTAACTTCTCTTTTTGAATCTCATGGCTGCCTTTCTTCTCCAGGGAAGTACCTACAGAGCTGCGAAGGTTATCACGTGGGGGACAGGTCAACTTGGACATGGAGGACCATCGTGATGAAGACTTTGTAAAGCCCAAGGGAACCTTCAAAGCATTTACTGGCGAGGGTCAGAAACTGGGCAGGTAAGAAAGATACAAGCCAGAGACAAAAACTATAACCAGCCTTCCATCAGTGCTAGTTAGGCTCTCTTTCAAGTGTCAAGAATTTGGGTCTTCAGTGAGCAAACACTTATCAAGGCTCATCACATAACGTGTTTTGATTGAGTAATAAAATTCTGAAATTTAATGGGGCTTTAAAATTCCTATCAGCCAACTGCCTCCCTTCTCATTTTACAGATGAGGAAATTAAAGCTCAAGAGGTTAAGTGATGCTCATGATCATAAACTTAGTAAGTGATGGAGCCAGAACTGAAACTTAGGTTCCCTAGTAGAATATAAGTTCTTCGTGGGCAAAGGCTGCTTAATTTTTCTTTGTAATTTCAACCTCTGACACTTAAAAAGTGCTTGATAAATACTACTTGTTGATTAACTTTAGTCTTATATCACCCCACCACTACAGTATTGCTTTATGATTCAAACAAAATCATTCTTCCTGAGGAGCACATAATTAATTGGCATCCCCATTAGCACTCTCCACAGCTGCCTGAAGTGGTCAGCAACAGCTACATCAGTGACTTTCATTCTCTGTACCTTTTTCCATTAGCCATCATCACCCTTTTGAGGAGTTCAAGAGTAACTCCATGTAAGAAAAGGCTTAGAGATCAGAGTAGGTACTGACTTTTCTACTTGTTAACCTGGGCAAATCATCTAATTTCTCTAGACCTCAGTTGACATCTCTTTAAAATGGCAACTCACATGTATATAGCACTTTTTAAAGTTTGGATATTGAGAGGGATTCCTCAATTTTGCTTTATACATCTGTCTGATCATCTCTGATATAAAGATGAGGCCTGTGAATGGATGTAGTGAGACAAATGTTTTTAAATATAATGTATTTTTTTTTTAATTAAATAAGTTCTACATGTCATAGAAGGTTCTTTGCAACTGTTAGATTAGGACTTTAAAGAACATGCAATGTAATAGCAAGAAAGCAATGGAAAGTAATAAATACTTTAAAGAAAAACAAATCATTTTACTTCAGATTTATTTTTCTTTATCCTAATTGTGAGATATTTGCAAAGAGAGACAAAAAAGGCACTGAACCATGAAAATTGTCCCCTTTTTTTTTTTCACGTGTTTCCTCCTTTTGAACGTACTCCACTTTTCCTATAGGTGAAATGCTATCAGTACTAAGAAAACCCACCTTTTTAGAGAAATAGCTCACTTTGGATAGCACGAAGCTGCTCTTGAGTAAAATGTACCTGGCTATTGGTAGTTTAGTATGATACTATTTTGCAAAGTAAAAAAGATTTTGAAAGTTGTATACTGCTGAGAGAAATATAAAATAAGATTGACACTTGAAACACCAAATATATTCTTTTCCTGACCTCCCTTTCTAGCGTGTGGTAATAAAATTGATTAAGTTATGATAGTGATAAGCTATATGAGTAAAATAGAATCCTAGGAAATAACCTGTTGATGAGTAGTAAAAATTTCTATTATCTGGTGGTTGTTCTTCCTTAACATAAGAGTCTAGGCAAGCTTAAGAAGAGTATTGCTGTGATGTTTAAAGAAGCACATTGCCAGTGCTGAGAGGTTGCTGCTTGGATATTACAGTCACTCTCTAATCAGTGTGAATGAGGGAATAGTGAAATCCACAGAGCCTGCCAGATGACTCTATTCCTCATTTATGTCCCTCTTCTCCTAACTTAAAGAATCCTAGGCAACCTAAAATGGAAGCACCTTAAAATGTAAAAGGTTTATAGTAGTGGACCCCTTAGAACCCAAGAACCTGTGGGCTGATGGCTTTAAGATAGACAAGAGCATAGAGATCACACAGTGCAACCAAATATTCTAAATGGAATGAGAAGCCTGAGCTCTGTTATAAGTTATAGAGCTAAAAGTCAAACATTGGTCCTCTGGCTTCAAATCCAGGTCTCTTTTTGCTATATGTAGAATATTTAAGCTGGAAAGGACCTTAGAACATCAGTGCTAACAGAAAAGTTATAGATAGTCTAAGTTTAACCTCCCAGTATTAACAAAAGAGTAGCAGGCTCAGAAACAGAAAGGGGCTTTCCCAGGGTTATATCTCCTTTATTGACTCTCCACTACACAGTGTAGTGACAGTGGAGAGGCTGTCAATAAAGGAGGTATAACCTTGAATTTAATCTTGAACATGTTGTCTTGTAATTGCCTTGTCTTCCAGAGTAGACTGAAAGATCTCTAAGGGGAGAAGCTATGTCTTATACTCATTTTTTATCACTTCAGTCCATAGCATATAGTAGATGCTTAGTAAATATTTGCTGAATTGATAAGACATCAAGTAGATTCTAGTTGGCTATCCACAGTTTCATAGGATTTCTGTGAAGACCGCATATTTTAAAATCAGCCGGAGTCAGGAATTCAGGTTAGGGGAAAATCGTCAATCTTTATTCTCAGTGAAGAAAGATCAGAGGTGGAAGAGAATTGGCAATAGCAATGTGTGCAGCTGAGTCAAGAAGCTAGCTAGACCAGAAGCCACCAGAATAGAACCCAGCCAGCAGTCTCTCCCTGCCTCTCTTCCTGCCCCTGTGCCTCCACCCACCAAAATCGTCATTTCCTATATAACACATCAGGACTTGCACAGAGAGTGGGTGGGGGCCATTCTTTCTCCAAGCATGTATATTAATATAGTCCAATTACTATTTAGCCTCACGTGCTTGGGACCTCAGTGGGTCAACTCAAGCCTCAGCCCATTACAGACTTCCTATTATATAGTCCACTCAGCAGCACAAACAAGCAAAAAGTACTACTGTTCAAAAATGATATGCCTAAGTAAATCACATTGACAGTAATTATTTTTTAAAATACATTCAAAAGTTTGTTCTTTTCAAAGGCTGACATCTATGTAGAATATTAGAGCTGAGATTTGAAGGCAGAGATGGAAGGAAAAGCATTTCAGGTATGGGGAACAACTATTAAAAACACCTGGAATTGGGAAATGATAACCAAAAAACCAGGGTTGCTGGCATATGAGGAAGGCAGTGAAGTGAAAGAAAAATGGAAAGATAAGAAGGCTTCAGGGTGTAAGGGAGTTTAAAAGCCAAATAGGATTTTATATTTGATCCTGGAGGTGATAGGGAATCCTTAGAAGGTTATTGAACTGTATCATTAGGCCTGCACTTTAGAAGTAATGGGTTAGAACTAGCATCTCTTCATCCATGAATTGAAGCAAGGTCCATAGTCAACATCATAGTAAAAAATAAATTCTAACCACCAAACTGAATCAAGAAACTTGATCCACACCATCACTGATTCATTTTATCATCTTGAGCAAATTGCTCTGGGCCTTCTCTGGGCTTCATCTCCTTCCTCTGCTTATGAAGGGATGTGATAAACTTCTAAACCTTTATTAGTCTATGATTCTATTTCCAATCCTATCCACCTTTGCTCCTTTGAGGCCTTTGTCTTCTTGTTACTGGTTGGCATTAGTATTCTAGGTCCTGTAGGTACAATCTATGTAGAATAGATTGTGGCAATAGTGTTTTGTCATCTTTCTCGGGAGAGGAGAGGAACTGAAGAGATTTTTTAGTAGGTAGGCTCTCCCTGACTCCCACTTCAACTTTTTTCACTGCAAATGCTGGAGCAGGGGTCATAAATTAGGCCTATTTGGAAATGATGACTTTCTAGGCGATTTACCAGCATAAGCTACCAAAAATTACAAGAGGAGGAATTTATAATCTATTGGGAGGCAAGATATATACATGGGAACAAGGTAAAGTAATAAAGTGCTATATTGTACAATATATAGTAAGCACAAAATAAGTAGAAAAGGAAAACATGTAAGCATTGTGAGCTCAGGTCATTAGGAATAATTTTTATAGACTAAGAATCTTAGAGTTGAAAGGGCCATTAAAATTTATGTGGTCCAAAGGAAAGAATGCTGTAGTTGAAACACCTACCTTTGACATTGCTTACCAAATGCCTGGGCTCTCACACTACTTATGTCATATACTCTCCATTCCAACCAAATTGGCTTATTTACTGTTCCTATATTCCAGAATTCCCATTTCCTGCCTTTGCTTTTCTACAAATTTTTCTTCATTCCTGGAATATATTCCTTCCTCATCTCTATCTTTTAGAATTCCTAGCTTCATGTGTATGAATTAGATTGCAACCTAGTTTTGTGACTTTGGACATACTACTTATTTAGCTTCTTAGTTATGATAACTGTAAATGGAGATAATACTTGTACTTCATATCCCACAGAATTGTTGTGAAGAAAGTATCTTGTAAACCTTACCAGAGAATTGTGAATTACTTATCTTTATCATTTCCTCTTAACAAGCCTTTACATATTTAAAGATAGATCCAGACTTCTCTTCAATCTTCTCTTCTCCAGGCTAAACTTAGATTTATATAGTACTTAAGGTTTAAAAATCATTTTCCTCTTAACACTATGCATTAAGCAGTACAGATGAGAAAATTGAAATTCAAAAAAGTTAAAGACTTGCCTCTAGCCATACAGCTGATAAATGTCAGAATTAAGATGATTCTTATTTTCTTCAGTGATATGATATAGACAAAGTTCAGCTTGTCAAAGTCCCACCTAAAATTTGATATCCAGAAATAACAGCTTTACAGATGACATCTAACCAGTGCAGAAAACCATAGGAACGATATCCCCACATTCTACACTTTTTTATGTTTGTAAATTATATTTGACTCTTCCTCATCCCATTTGGGGTTTTCTTGACAAAATACTAGAGTGGTTTACCATTTCCTTCTCCACTTCATTTTATATATTAGGAAACTGAGGCAAACAGGGTTAAGTGACTTGTCCAGGATCATATACCTAGAAAGTATCTTGAGACTGGATTTGAACTTTTGAAGATGAGATTTCCTGACTCCAGTCAAAGCATTCAATCCATTGTACCCTCTGGCTGCCCTATTCTACACACTAGATTTCTGTTAATGTAGCCTAAAATTCAATTTATGCTTTGGCTTTCTTCTGATACTTTTGTTCTTACTGCGCCTGCAAATGAATTAAGATTCCTTTTTTAAGGGGAAATGCAGTTTAGCAGTAGTAATTGTGAAAAGAATTTTGAAGCAAATTTCTTTGATAATGGCCTCATTTCTCAAATGTATAGAGAACTGAGTCAGATTTATAAAATATAAGAGCCATTCCCCAATTTAAGGGAGAAGGACCTATCTATTTATTTATTTATATTTATAGCAGCTCTTTCCTCTTTACCTTTGGGTAAAGAATTGGAAATTGAAAAGCATGCCCATCAATTGGAGAATAGCTAAATAAATTGTGGTATGTGAGTATGTGGAATATGTGGAATATTGTTGTTCTATAGGAAAGAATGAGCAGGATTTTCTCAGAAAAACCTAGAAAGTCCTCCATTAACTCAAGCAAAGTGAAATACACTGTGTACAGAGTAATAGCAATGTTGTAAGATAATCAGCTGTGAATGACTTTGCTATTCTCAGCAGTACAGTGATCCAAGACTATTATGCAGGACTTAGGACAAAAAATGCTTTCCATACCCAAAGAAAGAATTGATTGTGTCCAAATACAAATTGAAGCATACTTTTTATAAACTTTATTTTTCTTGAGGGCTTTTTGGGGGGGGAAATCTATATTTTCTTTAACAACATGATTTTTATGGAAATGTTTTGCATAACTTATATGTGCCTTTTTACTATGGGGGAGATCCAGAACTCAAAATTTTGACAAACGTGTAAAAAATTGTTTCACATATAACTAGGAAAAATAAAAAATGTTTTAAAAATACAGGAAAAAAAGATCCCTTATTTTAAGGTCCACTTTAATGTGGAAAAGAAACTAAAATAAATAGAAGAGAGACCAAATCTAGACAGAAGTAAAGGTTTTACTCCTCAATCAGGAGAAGGTACTGATTGAGCAGGAGGGTGTTGGGGAAGAATAAGTAGATATGTTAGGGAAAGTGGAGCCAGAATTTTAAGAGTCTTGTCTGCCAATTAGCACCTTTATTTTGGATGCCGCAGAGATAAGATTATTGAGCAGGAAAGTGATGTGATAAAAGTACTCCCTAATCATCTTTGTCCTTCAGTTTCTTCATCTGTAAAAATTAGAGTATTAGATTAGACAACCTCAGGGTTCTATTTTAGCTTTAAACATTTTATTTACTAATGCTCTTTCCAGCTCTGATTCCAGCTACACATAGAGTAGAAAGTGTGTAACCCTTCTTTAGCATAAAGAATTGTATCTGTGTTCAAAAATCACAGTATAATCAAAGCATTAAAAATGAGTTGGCTGTTAAAACAAAAAAGGGGGCAGCTAGGTGGTGTAGTGGATAGAGCACCAGCCCTGAAGTCAGGAGGACCCGAGTTCAAATCTGGCCTCAGACACTTAACACTTCCTAGCTATGTATCCTGGGAAAGTCACTTAACCCCAGTTGCCTCAGCAAAAAAAAAAAAAAAAACTTATGAAAGAAGTTTATTAGTCTGTTAGAAGATCACTTGTCAGGGATACTGTAGAGCAGAGAAGATTCTTGTTCCAATAGAAATTGAACTAAAAGGCTTCAAAGATCCTTTCCAACTCCAAGATTCTACAGTTATGGGGTTCTTGTTGATAACATCTTATTGGCAAAAACGTGGTTCAAGATGAAGACTTTCAGTTTAGAAGTGTAAAACAAGGAGTTATCCTTTTGGTAGTAAAGTGCTTTCTTCACAGTGCAATAAGAATGCAGACATTCCAAATGCAGATTCTACAAATGCAGAAACTTAAGATGAAAGAGAGGAAATGACTTGTCCATACTTCTATAGCTAATAAGCAGCTGGGCCAAAATTTAACCCTTCGTGGTCTCCTGACTTCTAGTCCAGTGTCCTTTCCACTCTACCATACTGGGAACAGATTTGACTGGTATTGTCACCTGATTCTCTAACTATCCTTATGCACGAAAAGCATAGCCATCCTAGAGATACAAGGCATGGATTTTGGAAACTTCAAATAATTTTTCTCTTCTCTGTTGGGTTTCCCAGTCAAAGGCTCCTTTGTCTTCTGTATTTCTGATGGTTTCACAACAATTATCTTTTGTCTTTTTCTCAAAGAAATCTGATGAAATATGCCCCACTTGGTTTCTATACGACCTCATTCCAGCTGTGGTTGCTGTTTCCCTAGAAGCAGTTGTAGCTTTTATTCTCCCAATATTAATGAGAACTTGACCAAATATACCCAGAAGGTTTGCTTCTGATCAGAAGAGAGAACATCATGTGCAATTCTGGTAAAAATAAAATATTAATATAAGTTGCAAGCTCCAAAGTAGGAATGCCTAAAAAGAAGTTGCCCACACTGAAGTTTTAGACCTTCCACTTAAAAAACATTCTAAAATTTCCCTGACACAAGGTCATTCAGCCTCTGCTCGACGACCCTCTAGCAAGCGGAAACTATTACTTCCTAAGACAGCATATTTCCACAGTTGTCATTTTAGGAAGCCACCACTGAGAAAATTCCACCCATACCTCCTATTTCTGCCTTCTAGAGACACACAAAATAAGTCTAAACTCTTTTTCACTTGACAGTCTTTCAGATCACTTGGAAGACAACTATCATGTTTCCTTGAAATTTTTTCTTCTCCAATCTAAAAGTTCTTAGTTCGTTCAGACTATTTTCATATGCTATAGTATCCAGTTTTTTCTCTACTATGAATCATCTTAAGTTTCAAGCTGTGTTCAAGAAATTTCAGTTCCATTCTCATATGAAATCTTCTTAGGCAGTTTTATATTTCAAGTATTCCTTTCTCTTCTGAAATCTCTGTCTTCTCTTGATTGCAGTGATGAAAATAACATACACTTAGTAGATCCCTTACCTAGGACTTCCAATTCAGAATGTCTAATAGGCAATTAAAAATGCAAAATATGAACTCAAGTGAGAAGTAGGATTGGCTAAATAAATATGGGAATGATATGATTTGAGATGATAATTGAACCTGTTGGTTTGATAATATCTCTAAAAGAAAGAGCATATAGAAAGAAGAGAAGACAGATTTTTCATTTATGGTAAGTTAACATGTAGCAACCAAGTTACCACTATTTGTTTCATCTTCTTTCTCTAACCATCATTGTATGTCCTCTCCTGGTGGTTCCACATTTTGTATGCATATCATCATTTCTTGGACCTCAGAATGCCTGCTCTGGCCCAGCTCTCTGTTCTAAAGGAAGATTCTCATAACTGTTGGATAGCTCCAAGTGTTTAGTGGTCATTCTTCCCTTCCTTTTTCCAGTTACATTCTTCTAATCCTTCATCCTCCTTACACAGCTTAATGATTTCATTCTGCCTCTACAAATACTTTTTCTTCATGAAACATTTATTCTCTTCCTTCAAGGAACACTTCATTTTCTCTAATAACCTAGGAGAAGACATTTCTTTAGCTATTTACTTTCTTTTCTGTGAGGCAGATCAACCTGTGTTTTGTATGCATATTGTGGCTATTTGATACTGTCAGACATACTGCCTTCCCGATTTTTTCATTTTCTTTTTTCCTTTTTATCTTTTCTTAATAAGATGCAGCCTTGCTCAGCTACCTTTCATTGGCAGTTAACTCCAACTGCCTGTCCTTAATATGAGCAGAGACTATCTTCAGCTGACTGGACTGAGGTCCAGAATTGGACCTTAAAGGATAAGTGTATGTATATATAACAGTTGAGATAGGGATAGGCATTTCAGAGATAGGGAACAGCATGAGTAAAAGTAAGGCATCATGAGAACTAGGGCATGTTGGTGAGGGGGTAGAGGAAAAGAGTTCAGTTTCATCAGAGTAGAATTCATGGAAGTATATAATATGAAGTAAGGCTGGAAAGGTTTAGAATGGTGATAAATTTTAGGTCTTGAATTCCAAAGGTTTTTAAGCAAATAAATGATATGTCCAAATCAAGAATGAGAATGATTATTCCATTAATGGTATGATACATAAATTGTACTTAGGAGTATTTGTGGGAAGTCTAAATGGACTCCTATATAGTCTAAGCAAATGGTAATGAAGGCCTGTATTAGGATGCTAGTGATGGGAATAGCGAAAAGGAAAGAAATGCAAGAGATGTTATAGAATTGGAATCAGAAAAACTTGATAACTGTATATGAGAAGTGAGAAAGAAGAAGAACTCTAAAATAACTTAAAGGTTTAAACATAAGAGACTAGGTAAATTTTGTAGAAGCACAGATAAAAATAGTAATTAAAGGAGGAATGAATTTAGGAGAAATGATAATGAACTCAATTCGAGGAAAACACTTTATCACAACTAAGAAATAGATAGTCAAATTTTTTACATTTTTTAAATAAATTTTTTCAGTTAACAGAAATTTATTTTCTCTCCTTTCACTTTCCCTTTCCCATTGAGGAAAAAAAAAATTCTTGTAATAAATATGTATAATCAAGCAAAACAAATTTTCAAACTGTCAAAAAAAAAAAAAAAAAAAAGAAAGAAAGAAAGAAAGAAAAGTTCTGTTTTTCTACCTTGAATCCCATAACCTCTATCAGGACATGTCAGAACTGTCAGTCTTCATGTATTCTGGTCCTCTGGTACTTTAGTTGGTCTTTGCTTTGAATGGAGTTAAGTCCTTCAAAGTTGTTTATTTTTACCATGTTGCTATTTAAGTGTTTTCCTGGTTCTGTTAACTTCCCTATGTATTAATTCGTAAAAGTCTTATATTTCTGTATTTCTCTGAAATTATCCCATTCTTTATTACTCAGGGCAATTCCATTACATCAATACAATGTAATTTGTTCAGTCATACCCCAAATTGAGGGGCACATTATTATCCCTGACTTAGAACAGATATAGAAATTGAGGCACAGAGGTAAAAGGTCATGTACAAGGGGTCACATAGCTACTGAGCAGTTAGAGTAGGAGTTCAGAGCATGGTCTTCTGACTCTACATCTAGCATTTTTTTTCACTCTTTAACTTTTTTTTGTACTGTTCCCTTATTTTCTAGCTGCTTTCTATTTATTCCAAGCAAGTCTTTATTTCACCAATCTTGTCTGGTTATGTGTCTAATTCTACTGATGTTTATATTTTGTCTTCCTTGACTAGACCTATCTCTTTTATCCTCTATTGACACATTAGCCATTCAAGAAATATTTGTGATTTGATTCAGTACCTTGGTATCTCAATAAATATCTTGTCCTTCAAGTGTCAGCCCAGCAGCTGAGAAGCCAAGGGATATAGATTTGTGTGGGCACAGTCAGATTTGAGTCTACTTTCTGCCACTTACTAGCTAACCTGGAGCAAGTCAATTTAACCTTCTTGTTCTCAATTTCTTTGTTTCTAGAATAAGGATAATAAGATTTTCTGCATACTATAAGTGTTGTTTTGAGGATCAAATGAGGTGTGTGTATATAAAGTATTTTGTAACCAAAAAAAGTGCTGTTTGTTGTTATTAGTACTCAAAATGGTCTGTTTTCATTGATTTGGACATTCCCTCCAGCAGTACAGATCACACTCCATCCATATCTGCCCATCTTGTGTAACTTTTGACTATGTCTTAAAGTACATCACAGAGATTCTATCAAATGCATTTCCCTGAAGACACATTTTTTCTCCCCTTCTTCAGAGTTCCTAATTTGTTGAAGGCATTTCATACTCACTATCTCCTTTTCACTGCTGTTTTATGGAATGCTCATTTTTAATTCCTTAGTTCCATTATTTATAGCCATATAACAGTCTTAATAATTATTACAGTCTTAGTAATCATAACAATTACTAAAGTGAAGCTTAGCAGGTAAGTTGCCAAGCAAATTGTCACAAGCTAAGGATTCAAAAGGATTAAGATTAGAAATTTTAAAAGAAATTAAATGACAAACAAAATTCTAGGATGGAGTGCTAACTTGACATACAGAATAAAGATATTAATTACTTTGGCCATTTAATGGATACCCCCAATATCTGGGTCATTGTGAAAATACCAAAAACTACAGGAAAGAAAACATCTCTGGAGAACTGGTACGAAACTTTAATAAGAATTTAAAATGCATTATTATTCCAAAATGTGAATGTTTCTGTGCAAAAATTTCTCCTTCCTCAGCACTACCCCCCAGGTATTGAACACAAGCTCTCCAGCCCAGCAAGCTGAAAACGAAGCCAAAGCCAGTTCCTCCATCGCAATTGATGAATCAGAGCCCACAACCAACATCCAAATCCGGCTTGCTGATGGCGGGAGACTGGTGCAGAAGTTTAACCATCGTCACAGGTAAAATAGTATTTTTCTTACCCAAAAATTATCTTTGAGAGTGGAGACCACTTTTTTTTTTCCTTTTAATTTTATTTTCGGTTCCAGATTTTCTCCCTTTCTCTGGCCCTTCCCCTACCAATTGAGAAGATAAGAAATACAATACCCATTATACATATGAAGTCATATAAATACATTTTATTTATATTGTAGCAGGCCTACATTAGCCCCACTAAGGGGGGGAAAGAGAGAAAAATAAAGAAATAATATACTGCCCTACACTCCAAAGTTCATCAATTCTCTCTGAAGGTGAATAGCATTTATAATCATGAGTCCTTTGGAATTGTCATGGATCATTTTATTGATCAGAGGGAATAAGTCTCACAGTTGTTTATCATTATAATATTGCTGTTACTACGTACAATATTCTTTTAGTTCTACTCCCTTTGTTTTGCCTCGGTTTGTAGAAGTTTTTCCAGGTTCTTCTGAAAACATCCCTTTCACAATTTCTTATAACATGTAGTGTTCCATTATAATCATATGCTATGGTTTATTCAGCCATTCCTCAATTCACAAAAAGAGCAAAAAGAAATGCCACTTCTAATAGAATCAGACAGGCATCCCAGTTCATTAACAGAGTTAGTATAGAAAGGGATGCCAGTCTTGGCAATCTAACAGGCATTTGGCCTCTTATTTCCTCAGATCAGGGAACATTTCAACCCTGAGAATATGTACCCATAAACGTTGACCTTCCTTTATGAACTGGAACTATTGAATCTCTGTTTTATCAGTCTGTGCTCTGTGCACAGACATGTAAAAATTGATACTGTAGACCCAGGGGGGAAAATGTATTTGCTGGAAGGTTTTTATTTTTTTGAGTTTTAAAGACCTGAATGCATCAAGCATATAACTCCTCTACTAGTAACAGTAGTAGTTAAGCACATGAAGAAAAAAGGAGCAGCATATATTGGATATATCCTACTTTATATCCTACTGTAGGATTGTAAAGGAAATGGCCTGACACCCATATACTATGTTCTTCTCTAAGGTCAAAGTATTTTATAACATAGATTTCGTGTCTTAAATGGGAATCTGAAACCTATCTCCTGAAGGAAGGGGAAAGAGGAGGAAAGGGTCCAACTACATCTGATAGTTTACAACTACTAAGGCATTTCTGTCAAGAAAGTACTGGCCTGGATCATAATGTCAGTTCTGCCACTAACTTATCAGGTGACATTGAGCACATTGCTCTTTTTTTAATATGTTTAAATTAAATACAATATATGTATACATGTCCATGCAGTTATTTTGCTGTACAAAAAGAATCGGACTTTGAAATAGTGTACAATTAGCCTGTGAAGCAAATCAAAAATGCAGGTGGACAAAAATAGAGGGATTGGGAATTGTGTGTAATGGTTCATAGTCATCTCCCAGAGTTCTTTCTCTGGGTGTAGCTTGTTCAGTTCATTCCTGCTCCATTGGAACTGATTTGGTTCATCTCACTGCTGAAGATGGCCACGTCCATCAGAATTGATCATCATTGTTGTTGTTGAAGTATATAATAATCTCCTGGTCCTGCTAATTTCACTTAGCATCAGTTCATGCAAGTCTCTCCAGGCCGTTCTGAAATCATCCTGCTGGTCATTTTTTACAGAACAATAATATTCATATACCACAATTTATTCAGCCATTCTCCAATTGATGGGCAACCACTCTGTTTCCAGTTTCTGGCCACTACAAAGAGGGCTGCCACAAACATTCTTGCACATACAGGACCCTTTCCCTTCTTTAAGATCTCTTTGGGATATAAGCCCAGTAGTAACACTGCTGGATCAAAGGGTATGCACAGTTTGATAACTTTTTGAGCACAGTTCCAAATCACTCTCCAGAATGGTTGGATGTATTCACAATTCCACCAGTGCATCAGGAGCACATTGCTTTTTCATACTTAGCTTCTGTTCCTTCTTTGAAGGTCCTTCCTAGGTCTAGAACTCTGATCCCATGGCTAGAAAAAATCTTAAGTATCCTTCTTGGCTTTAATATTCTGTGGTTCTTTTAATTTAAAAGTTGCTGTCCTCAATACATTCATAGATGATGGTCATGTGTGCTGTCCCCATTTTTAGGCAGTAACAATAGTAGGAGGACCCTGGGAAGGGGGAGGGGAGGTCAAAGGGTCTCTTCCATTCCTTTACTACCTTCCTTGAAGCATCAGAAAGTGTACCAGGGTGACATTCTTGTTCTCCTTTCTTGTACTAGGATCAGCGATATCCGGCTTTTCATTGTCGACGCCCGGCCAGCGATGGCAGCCATGAGCTTTGTCCTTATGACCACCTTTCCGAACAAAGAGCTGGCTGATGAGAGCCAGACCTTGAAGGAGGCCAACCTGCTCAACGCTGTCATTGTCCAGCGGTTAATATAACACCTGCCCTCTTCCCCCACCCCATTCCCCTGCACACACACTCTCTTTTTCCTCTTGTTTCTGTCCACAGCTGTCTGCTGCACATATGCGTCACTTTGCCCTATGTGCGCACCGTGCAGCACAGTGTCACGTCTCCCCTTAGCTCTGGATTCTTAGATCTTGGTTGGACATTTTGTTTTATCTTTAGTTGCATTTACTGGGTTTTTGTGATGATCAGTGAACTTTAAAAAAAATTTAATAAAAACAAACAAAAAAATTTGAAAGAACATCACCAGCCTGTTGTGGGAAAAGCCTTTCCCACTGAAGTAGGTCTCATTTGCTTTAAGATTACATAGTTCCATATCAGGGAAAGTGAGTCTCCATTATGCTGCATGGAAATTTTTGTCTCTGACTATCTTTCCTCTACTGTTCATCTGGGTATTATGGCAAGATTTTGCATCGTCAGTCAACAAGCATGTATTAAGTGCCTACTGTGTCCTTGATTCTGAAGATACAAATACAAAAGAATGAAACAATCTTCCCTCAAAAGGAGCTTACATTCTGGAAAGGGAGGGAGGGAAACACAAATACATACAGAAATTAGACAGCATAAGTATAAAAATGAATAAAAGGTAATGCTTGAGCTGTATTTTAAGAGAGGGATTCTGAGGCAGAGGTGAAGAGAGAAAGCATTGCCACCATGTGGAATGGCCAGTGCAAAGGCAGTGTTGTGTGAGAGGATGCAAGAGAAGGCCAATTTGGCTGGATCACAATGCTAAAGGTAGTAATGTCCAAGGAGAATAGAAAGATATGTTGGGACATGGTTGTAGAGGTCTTTAAAGGTTAAACAGGGTTTATATTTTATCCTAGAATAGAAGTTGATTAAGTAAGGAAATCACATGGTCAGATTTCCTCTTAAAATCATTTGGACAACAATATGTCAGTGGCCCGGTGTGGATGAGACCTCAGCTAAGGATACCAAATAGGAGGCCCTTGCAGTAATGTAGATGGAATTCAATAAAGCCTTGAATATAGCAGGTCACACTTTTTTCTTCCCATTTGGACCATTCTCTTAGTCCCAGAAGAATTTGTTCCTCTGTTTTCTAGCATCATACCCATTTCTCTTGTATTCAACAGGTTTCAAAATATAGCTAACAATGTAAACATAAGTAGCTAAAAGGTGTGTTAGTCACAGACTAATATGAGTGATCCTAAGGGATTAGAACACAGAATTAGAACTTTGGGCATAAGAGGAAAGAAAGAGACATGGGTTTTAATCCTAACTTATATTTACTGGGAATTTAGCTGAGTAGGTCAGTTCTTCCTCAGTTTTCTAATCTGAAAAACAGAAATAATATATCATCTGATAGGGTTGTTGTGAGACTTAAATCAGACCAAAGAAAAGAGCCAGTAATGAAATCTATGCCTTAGGTATTTGTGCAAAGATAGATCAAGCACAGACCAGAAGCAAGAAGAATCAGATCCTAATACAAGGAAACAATTTGATCTCATAGGTATAACTAGAATTTGGTTGGATGAGATGCATAGCAATTATGGCTCCAGAAAGGCATACCTTATTCATAATTTTAAAATGGAAGTGGGGTGAGGCAGTATATATTAAGGCATATGGAGAAATCAAAGAACAAGAGGGAATGATGTAGGACATTTGAAGACCAAGGGGGAAAAAAATTTGTCATCAGTGATATAGACCAGCTACCTCTTTGGAAAAAGAATATAAGCCTAGCACTGAGTCAAGATCAAGGAAGAAAAACAATTTTGTGATCAGCAATATAGATCATACATCTTCAGAAAGAGATGAGCCTAGTGCTGAGTCATGATGTATTAATGGAGATCTTTGGTTATCATGACAGTTGCTGATGTTTTTGCTCTATCAAATGCAGTATATCTAAGAATGGTCTTGCTTTCACCATTTAATAAGTCACTAATAAGTCTAAAAGGAGAAAATTCTGTTTTGAATGAAATTCTCACCAACAGGGAGGAACTGGTTGTTGAGGTGAAAATGAGAACTTCAAAATGTTCCATCCTCAAATATGTGATAGTGAAAAGAAAAGTTGAATCTGACATTTCGTTTTGGGAAGAGCAATTTTAAAGACATCAGCAAAAAAGAATGAAGATGACACAAACCATTCCCAGGAAAAGGAAAAAATATCTGAAGAGCGGATGTTCAGGATAACTTGGCCAATTTAGATTTTTAAAAGAAACATGCATAGAAGACTAAAACAAGAGCAGGTAGCATTATAAAGGAATTTTATTTATTCACTCTAGGTGGAAAAGACAACAGTTGCTCAGATGGATGGGATGATACCTGACCACAATGAGAAGGCAAAACTGCTGAATTTTTACATTTTTCAATGTCAAGAACAATCTGTGTAATGGAAAAGACACAGTTGAGACCAAAAATAGAGATTGTAATAAAGCTAGCTACTAAAGATAAGCTCAGTTCACCAAATGAATGACATTTTTTAAAAACTGAAAGAATTGGCAACTGGAATGATAGTCTGCTTAGATTTTAGCAAAGTCTCTGACAAAATCTCATGCTATTCAGCTGAATGAGATGGAGAGATAAGCACTGGACAACATATTTGGAGCTGGTTGAATGAGCAGACCCCAAAATATTCAGTATCAACTTGAAAAAAGGTCTCCAGTGGAGTGCCCCCAGGGATCTGTGGTCGGCCTTCTGTTATTTCATGTTTTTGACAATTGGGATAAAGATACAGTTGATGTTTTTATCAGATTTATAGGTTACTGAAGCCAGGAGGAATAACTAAAGTATTGTTTGTCAAGATTTTTAAAGATCTTAATCAGCTGTAACACTGGGCCAAATAAGATTAATAAGGGTAAATGTAAATTTTTATACTTGAGTTAAAATAAGTTGCATAAATACAAGATGAAAGAGATATGAATAAACAGTTTGGAAAAGTTGGGAGGATAAGTGGTGCTAAAGTTACCAATTACAAGCTCTAAGTGAGTTAATTGTATAATGTGGCAGCCAAAACAGAAACAAAAGCACAGTTCTAGGTTGCCTTGAGAAATGCATACTGTTTTGGAATTTCCAAGGTGATAGTCCTTGGACTCTGCTCTAGTCAGACCACAATTGAAGTATTATGGTCATTTTGGGCTGCTACAGTTTAGAAAGGATGTTTGTTAATAGACTGGGAGGCACCAGAAGGGAGCAACAAGAATTGGAAGGACCTCAAGATGATGAAACTAAGGAACTAAGACTGTTTAGTTGGAAAAGATTTAAGGTGGGCAGAATATCTTGAAGCATTTTGAAGGTAAGTTATTTAGGAGAAGCATTAGATATGAACTGTTTGGCCCCAGAAAGCAGAAGCAGAAATAGTGGATTAAATCTAGACTTGATCAAAGGAATTTTTCAGTAACAACTAGAGCTGTTCAAAAGTGAAATAAATTGCCTCAATCCTCCTTATTGAATGGGGCAAATTGGCCACTGATGTATCTTATCAAGTTGGTTCCTTTTCTTGACTGGGTTAAATTAGATGACTTCCAACTGAAATATGGTAGTAGAAGGGAAATCATTTTGTGTGGCATTTTACAGAGTATGAGGGCATTTGTGAGAGCATTGAAAACAAAACCAAATCATTTTACAGATGGAAAACTGAGAGCAGAAGGGGAAAAGGCTAATGAATTATAAAACTAAGACGAACCCAGAACTTTTGGTTCCACAATACTTTTTTCACCATATTGTACAGGTTTAGTATAAATAATTTAACATCTAAGAAAACCATATTTCTTGTAATCATTAGTCACAAATATTACATAATGCTGTAAGTTTTAAAAAGTGCTTTTCTCATAATTACCCTATGAGATATATGCTGTAAGTATTCTCATTTTAAAGGGGAGGGAAAGTAGAAAAGGAAAAGTGATTTCTTTGTAGACTCAATAAAGGAAATACTTGAGATTTTAACTCAAATCTCAAAGAGTATTTAGTTCTAGGGTAAGCACTTTTTAAAAATATTTAACAAAAATCAATTTTTCTCCCACCACTACCTCTATTGAAAATAAAAGCAAATCCTTGTAATAAATGCGCAAGCAAAATGAATTCAAATGCTGGCCATGTAGAAAAATTATATGTCTAAATCCTCTGACAGAAGATGGACATTTTTCATAACATCTCCCCTCTGGAATTGTGAGTAGTTATTAATCATAGTTCTTAAGAGGAGTTACTTGTCTTTAACATGTTTGTTATTATATAAATTATTTCTACTCGGTTCACTCTACATCAATTCATACAAGTCTTCCCAGATTTCTATGTAACCATAATTATCAGTTTTTATACCAAAATAATACATATTTGTATACCCTAATTTGTCCAGTCATTCCCCAATTTCTGGGTATCCCATTAGAATCCAGTTCTTTGCCACCATAAAAAGCTATTATGAATGCTTTGGTATATGTGAGTCCTTTTCCTCTTTTTTTGATCTATTTGGGATAAAGATCTAAAACTGCTGTCACTGGGCCAAAGAGTACACAGTTTAGTAACTTTGGGGGCATAGTTCCAAATTGCTTTTCAGAATGACTGTTGCTGTAAAGCAACAGAATAGTACATTAATGTGCCAGTTTTCTCACAACCCCTCCAACATTTGTCTTTTTTTTTTTAATCTGCCAACTATGCTATAATGAAAGATGTGAGGTGGTTCCTGAGACTTGTTTTAATCAGCATTTTCTAATCAGTGATTTGTAGCATTTTTTAAATAGAACTTGGAATTCTTCCTTTGAAAACTGCTTATCCTTTAACCTTTATATCAATTGAAAAATGGCATCTTTACAAGTTTTAGTTAGCTCTTTAGATTTCTTAGAAATTGGACCTTTTCGGATATACTTGGCTATAAAATGTTTGTTTTCCCCCAATTACCTGCTTCCTTTATAATTTTAGTTGCTTTGGTTTTGTTTGTGCAAAAACTTTTTAAATTTTATATAATGAAAATTGTCCATTTTATCATTTTAATTCTCTATCCCTTGTTTGGTCAAGAACTTTTCCCTTCTGCATAGAGCTGAAAGGAAATGTCTTCCTTGCTCTTCTAATTTGTTTATAATGAATGCCAATCTTGAATGCCATCTTCTGTATGTAATTGAAGTATCTATTTGGAGCTCACTGATATATGGTGTGAGAGTTTGATCTATAACTAATATCTCTCAGACTGTTTTCTGTAGGTAATCTTAAAAGGAGTGTGGAAGGAAGCCAAGACGGAGAAACAACAAGAAATACTCCAAGCTATTATGCCCTTTATCCCTTTCAAACTCCTCTAAACAAATCTAGAATATGCACTAAAATAAATTCTGAGTAGGAAATGAAAGAAAAAAAAAAACAGCGAATTATATTTACAGTGCAGATTGACAAAGGGAAACAAATAGAAGAGGTATGGACCCTAGGGATTGGGTGTGATCAAGGGTATTCTAGCACAAGAGGAACCTATATACCACAGTAAGAGAAGGTGCCAGCTCCAGCATTTGGGAACCTAAGCTTTTATAAAGTACAGGATGCGGTGCCAAGTGTCAACTGTTGCTTATATCCAATTCTAGGTCAGGGATCCAGTTGAACTGAGAACACCTGTGCCTACAAGTGACATTCCATAGTGAGAAAGAGTCAAGGACTGTGAACTTAGGGCAAAGAACAAGTTCAGAAGCAAGCAACAGCTTAGTGTACAGATGCCAAGAGAGGAGGGAGCAGTGTCAGTTTAGCTGCTTGTCCAGTCTGAAGCCTGAAAAGAAATAATTATAGCAGTAATCCTAGAACAAAGAGAAGCTTACAGTTCTGTCACTCTGAACCAATAGAGCTTTCCAGCTGGCTAATAATGACTAGGTCCAGCAACAGTCCACTGTTACTCAGACCCAAGCCCAGGAACTTGCAGAATTCAGACCACGAAGGCAGCAATCAGATTGTGTTGGATCAGGTCACTGGGAATTCTGAAAGTTCATAGGTTCCCAGTTAGAACTGTTTCTGAAATGTTGGAATAACATAACACTCAATATCCCCAAGAAAGCAACAATAAGATCAACTCAGACCTTGCCTATAGAAATGTGCAGACTTTGGCCCTAATATCAAGTTAGAAAGTAGGCTAGAAAGAAGAGAAAACAAGAAAAGAATACCATAAAAAGCTAGCTTAAAAGTTAAAAAAATGACTTTAAAACACTTATAAGCAAAATCTCAAAGAAAAATGCAACCTGGCCACAAATTCAACTGGAATTCCTGGAAGATATAAAACAAATATTTCTCTTAAGTTTAAAAAAATTAATGAAATTAGAATAACAGAGGAAAAACTGGGAAATTGGAGTTAAGGAAGAAAGATTTGAAAAGGGAATAAATAGGTTGAAATAAAAGATACAAGACCTTGTCTCTATAAATCCCTGAAAATTTTGATGAAGCAAATAGAAGCTAATAACTCCATGAGGCAAGAAATACTAACAAAACATCAAAAAACTAAAAATAGAAAATATAAATTATCTCATGACAAGAAATTACCTGGAAAATAAATGAAGAGAAAATGTGAGAATCATTGAATTACCTGAAGACTATATCCCCCCAAAAGAGCCTAAACATCTCTTTTCAAGAAATCATAATAGAAAACTCCCTAAAATACTTAGTACCACAGGGCAGAGCCCACTGATCACCTCCTCAAAAAAATGTCAAAATGAAAATTCCTAGGAACAGTATAACCAAAATCCAGAGCTTCTGTCAAAGAAATAATATTACAAGCAGAAAGAGCAAGGTAGACATCCGGTACTGATTAGCCACCATCAAGATCACACACAATTTACCAGCCACTGCTACTAAAATCTCAGAATATGCTTACAGCCAAAAATAATTTGCCCAGCAAAACTCAGGATAATAGAGAGAAATTGACCTTTAATGAGGATTTCCAAGCATTCCTGATGAAAAAAAAAAAATGATCAGGATAAGTAGAAACTTTAAGGTGCAATCAATAGAGTTAAGAGAAACATTAAAAAGTAATCATGAATAATTATAAGGGACTAAACCTTATCATCATCAGGAATCAAAGAGGGAATCTAATTAGTCAGAGGACCTTGGAATAGTTCTGTTATGTCTTCATAATCTTAAAAAAGAATAGAAAGGTAAAGAATTATAACCCAGTATAATAACAGTTTATAGAACATAAGTGCTGAAAGAAAACTCACAGAATGGCAGTGATTTCTCCCAGGTCATGTGCTGAGTTTATGGCAAAACTAGAACTAAAACCCACCATCTCTAGCACCATATTCCATTGCCTTTTGCAATACTAAAACTTGGGTGCATGTTGCAGGTGAATGAATTGTTTTAAAACTAAATTTGAACTAATTTAACTTCAAATTTTGGGAAGAAATATGGAGTATATTCCTGTTCTTGTTATTGGCTTGTTTCCCCCATCTTCCAGGCCTGATATCATTCTCAAAAGTAGCATATCAAGATGCTTTATTACACCTGTGTTGACTGAGGTACCACATTGTGGGAGGAAGGAGCTACGAGGGGTAAAGTTAGAAAAAAATTGGTTTTCCCCTGCCTATTCACAAGTATTGAATTTCCCCATTTCTAAGAACCTTATCTTCAAGATTTTATTCCTTATTGAACCATAGGGGGGCATCATTCTCAAGCAGCATTTCTATCACTGGCTTCAAATCTTTCCATGCTGAAGTCATGATTGTCAGACATGGAAGTAGCCTTGAAATATAAACTATCGAAATTAAATGGAACCTTAAAGATCATTTTAGAAACCACTTCGCTTCTAACTGAAGAAACCAATACTCCAAGAGTAAAGTTGGAGGCTGCCTTCAACCCAGCCCTGACCTCTTTTCCCCTGCACCACATTACATCTCTTTAAAAATAATTTCCATAGTACCTTGTTATTGGTATGTATGGTAGGTGTAGAGACAAAGACAGTCTAAAAGCAGGTACAAGTGTGGGAGGAAAATTCAGATATTTCATTTCCATAGCTAATTCAGGTTGAGTAATAGAAAGTTTCAAGGTGGCTAGTTGAAGGTATCTATGCTAGGTTTAAAATAATCCCTTACTCTAAAGCACTATACTTTCCAAAATTTTATACCACATATTTTCAACCACTCTGTGACAAAAGTAAGGAAAACATTATCACCATTTTACAGACAAGGAAATAAAGATTTGAAGATTTTTAAAGTAAACTTCATGAGATCATGAAACAAATTAAACTAGATTTGCTTTCCTTCTTCTCATATCAATGCACTTTCCACTATGCCAGGCTGTTATCGATGCTGCAAGAAGAGTCATACCCTGATTATAGGGGGAAGTGAAAGAAAAATTTACTATCCTTGGTGTTATATGCAGAATTTATTTGGGTTAAAAAGAAACCATTCTCATAAGACAAAAATTAATACAGAGGGCAGCTGGGGGCAAAATGGACAGAGCTCTGAGTCTGGAGTCAGGAAGATCCAAGTTCAAATCTAGCCTCAGACACTTATTAGCTATGTGACCCTTGAGCAATCATTTAACTTCTGTTTGCCTCAGTTTCCTCATCTATAAAATGATCTGAAGAAGAAGTGGCAAACCACTCCAGTATCTGCCAAGAAAACAACAAATAATATTCCAAAAAGTCAAATGTGATTGAACTGACTGAACAAAAAAGGAATACAAGGTTGGAAACTGCTAAGTGTGTAACAATAAAGAGTATGTGTGTGGGGGGAGTTTGCAAATGTACATGATGTTAGTGGTAGAAAATTCCATTCTCCACAACCCATTGAATTTGATTTTTGTTGTCATAGTGAAGGCTTAAAATTTCCTGTCAATAATAACCTCCAAATAGAATAAGTTTCAAGTTTGATTTGAGGCATCCAAATGAGGTATCTTGGCTTGTTTGTTTATGTCAGTCTCATTTTGTTTTCAGTTTCATGTTCTCATGTTCTCTTCTCATTACAAATATGTATAAAATTCTCTATTAACTCTAACATTTGTAATTTGTTGGGGCAGTTAAGTGGTGCAGTGGATAGAGCACCAGCCCTGAAGTCAGGAAGATCTGAGTTCAAATATGACCTCAGATACTTAATACTTCCTAGCTGTGTGACCCTGGGCAAGTCACTTAACCCCAATTGCCTCAGGAAAAAAAAAAATTGCCATTTGTCAACTTTGTAATTCTGATTGATGTGAGATGGTAAGCTCAAAGTTGTTTAATTTGCATTTCTCAATTAGTGATTTAGAGCATTGATTCATATGGTTTTTATAATTTGCATTTTTCCTCTTAAAATTGTCAATTCATATCATTTCACCACTTATCTATTAATAAATGGTTCTTATTTTTAAAATTTTGAATCACTTCCACATATATTTTTATATAAATAAAATTTATTTTATATATGA